>NC_137783.1:144448140-144945752 GCF_963455305.1 Plecotus auritus | reverse complement strand
TTCACTGTGTTCTGCTATATTTTAGTCATTGAGCTAGAATCTGGGAATACAAGATGGAGACAGGGTCTCCACTCCGATGTGTCCTTCTTATTTATTTCTGTGTGCTGTGTGTTCCGAATGCTCTCCACGTGTGAAGGCACAATAGCAATGCAACTGCTAATGGGCTGTGTAGAGGGTGGTTGGTAGGGCACCACTAACTACTCTAGTTGGTGCTGATAAAACAATATCCAGAACGTTGCTGTTGGTTTTTTTATTGTCTCAGTTTTATTTTGAATAAATACTGTTGATGAGTTAATAAAATAGCAATAAGAATGATAAGAACTGTGAATTTTTAGACTGCTTCTTCTTTTTTATTTTTTTACTTCAAGCTTTCCCCCCCCCCCCCCCGGGGGATGTCCTGGAGTGCCCCGAAAGAACAAGGGAATGAGAGACACGCAGCATTTAGGTCTGCTCTTGCATTCCCTAATGCTGTATGCCACTGGATGAGTCCGGATTACACAGTTTTGTGCAGAAGAGGTTATTCTACCTCAGAAAGTTTGAAAACTTCTAAGAAGCATTTATTTGGAAAGGAGAGAGAAAAAATTTACTCCCTCTAACTTTCTTCCACCTACATGAGTATAAGAGGTTGTCTTAAGTAGACGCATCTTTGTGTAGCCAGACAGAAGGGCATGATTTTGGGGTGAAGGGATGTAGTTGTATGAAGAGTGTAGTCTAGTGCCCTTATATTTCTTATCCGTTGTGGGCAGGGCCAGTGTAATGGAAAAGGCACAATTCTAGCTTAGGATTCAGACCTACCTCAGGCACTTATTAATTCTTTGAGACCGCAGGCCTGTCACTTACTCTCTCTGAACCTGTAAATCAGGGATAATTCTGCCTGCTCAGGGTGTCTCATATGGTTGTGGTGAGGATCAGAGGAAATATATATATGAAGGTCATTGGTAAGTTTCAAAGATTTACTCAAGTGTAAAGTTTTATGATTATGAGGACTATTATGATTTAAGAGTGGGCATAAGGTTAAGAAATCTTGCATCTACAATATAACAAGTGTAAAATACTATCTACAATGTTAGTTGTCCACAACATATTCCTTGACGTAGTTAAGACCAACTATGTATAGTATGTATTGAGTAGTGTCTATGTACAGTATAGTGTCTATTGTGTAGTAAGACTACAATTCAGGGACTAATCCTATACTGGCCTCTGGTGGACGGATTAAATAGTATGTCTACGCATGGCCTTCAGGCAAGGGTATTTTATATGCTTTGACAAAGATAAGGTATCAGATACTTCTTTTTTATTCTCAATTTTTAGATTCTACCCCATGGACTCTTTATATGGGATTTTTACCTTAGGTATGAGTAAAGGTCACCTGGGAGATCTGCTTATTAAAATGCAGATCCCTGGGGATCAAGCCTCCCATTTTGATCTCATAGTTTTAGTGTGCAGCCCAGGAACCTTGACTTTCAGACCAGTGGTGAGAAATATACCCCACAGGAGATCAAGGAGGGTATGGGGAGATGTATGAATTCCTCAAAATTCTGTGCTTTTTAAATATTTCATTTTTCTGGGAAGAAGAATCACAGCTTTTGTGAAACTCTTTGCACTCTCCACTCAAAGGGTAACAACAATTATTTTACTTCAAATATAATTTTTCATTTCATGTCACCATTTTATCTATCTATCTATCATCTATCTATCTATCTATCTATCTATCTATCTATCTATCTATCTACCTTTGTTAATCCTCACCTGAGGATATTTTCTCCATGATTTTTAGAGAGAGTGTAAGGGAGGGGGCAGAGACAGAGAGAGAAACATCGATGTGAGAGAGCCACAACGATTGGTTACCTCCTGCATGTGCCCTGACTGGGGCCAGGTATCAAGCCTGTAGCCAAGGTACATGCCCTTGACCAGAATTGAACCTGGGACCCTTCAGTCATGGGCCGATGCTCCAATCATTGAGCCAAACTGGCTAGGGTTCCATTTTATATTATTTAAAAGGCACTTGGTGGTGTTGTGGGTTACAGGAATGATTCTACTATGATTTTGTTAATCTCTGATCCAGAGGCTAGAATATAATAGTTACAGAATTTTATGGTAGACTTTGGTTCAGCATACATTCTGTGCCAAGCTGAAGGATTACTGTTCACATGTCTGTAGGCCAATGTTACTCCATCACAGGGAAATCTCCTGGCGACTTCTACTGTCGAAGAACTGGGTTCTTTGTGAGCATTTGCCATTAGCAAGTGCACAGGCAAGAGTCTTGGGAGGCCACCTGGGCAATGGAGGCATCTTATTGATGTAGTTGTAGGAAATGCCCCTCCAGTTCTTTCATTGCTTTTGGTACCTTTTCTGTTATATATTTCATACATGATGGTACTTGGTAAATTAAAATTTTTTTTTACTCAAGTGTAAACTTTTATGATTAGGGTAATTATGATTTAAAAGAGAGATAAAGTTAAAGGAATTTTGATTCTAAAATAGGACAAGTGTAAATGTAAAATATTATATATATATATGCATTTTTGCTTCAGTATTTCTAAGAAAGATTTTTTTGAAGAAAGAAGAGTTACATGTAGGTATTCTCCCTTGATTGCAGATTTAGGAGGAAATGCTTCTTCACTTTACAAATAAAATTTGTTTTGGAGGGTCATGGTAGGAAAATTAGAAAATACACATACACATCAAAACACAGAGGAAAAAAAAAACACACAAAAAAACCATGCTCTTTCTATAGCAATAGAATTTTTAGCTATTCTGTGGCCACTCAAAATAAAGATTACATTTTCTAGTCTTGCTTGCAGTTAGGTATAGCCATTTGACTAAGTTTTTGCCAATAAGCAGTGAGGGGACTGATATGTATAACTTCTGGGCCATATCTTTAAGATACGTGCCCTGGCCTCTTTTTAAAAATTCTTTTTCCCCTGGCTGGAAATAGGCAACCATTGAAGCAGCTTCTTATACCCAAAAATGGAAGCCGTGTGCTGAGGATAGCAGGGCACCCCACTAACCTTGATCCCTGGATCATCACATGGAACAGAGCCTGCCACCTGTCCCCAGCTGTTACATGAGAGAGAGAAACAATGCTTGTCTCAGCTGCTCTGTTTTGGTGCTTCCTCAATACAGTAGCTGAAGCCACACCTTCACTAGTAACAGAAGGGAACAGATGTACACACTTTATTCTTCTCTTTCTCCATCCTCTTGCTTGGAGCAAGGGTGTGGTGGTGTATGATCCTGGACCATATGGAGAAGGGTGGTGCCCTGGGGATGGCAGAGCAGAAAGATAAAAGGAGCCTGGGTTCTGGGATGACTGTGGAGCAGAACAACCATATTAGCCCTGACTTATCTATGTCTGTACTCAATTAATTAATTAGTAATACCATAATCCTGTGTTGTAGAGATAAACTATGGGTGTATTTATCCTTCCTGAACTTTTATGTTGATTATTATCTATACTAATAAAAGGGTAATATGCTAATTAGACCAGACATCTTCCTGACAAAGCCATAGTGGCAGGGGCTGGGGCAGAGGCAGTTAGGGGTGATCAGGCCGGCAGTGGGGAGCAGTTAGGGGGTTATCAGGCCAGCAGAGGAGGGGAGTTGGGGGACAATCAGGCTGGCAGAGGAGGGCAGTTAGGGGCGATCAGGCCAGCAGGGGAGGGCAGTTAGGGGTGATCAGGCCACCAGGGGTGGGCAGTTAGGGGGTGATCAGGCTGGCAGGGGATGGCAGTTAGGGGGCAATTAGGCTGGCAGGCAGAGGCAGTTAGGGGCAATCAGGTTGGCAGGCAGAGGGGGTTAGGGGTAATCAGGCTGGCAGGGGAGCAGTTAGGGGCATCAGGCCAGAAGGCAGAGGTGGTTAAGGGTGATCAGGCAGGCAAGCAGGAGAGTGGTTAGGAGCCAGCGGTCCCAAATTTCAAGGGATGTCCGACTGCTGGTAAACTGGCAGTCGGATATCCCCTGAGGGGTCCTGGATTGGAGAGGTTGCAGGCTGGGCTGAGGGACCCCCCCATGCACAAATTTTGTGCACTGGGCCTCTAGTATATATACATAATTATCCTATGTAATAAAAGGGTAATATGCAAATTAACTGTCACTCCATCACAAAGATGGCAGCACCCATAGCCACAAGATGGTGGCACCCAGTCCTCTCAGGCCCATTGGAGCCCCCCAATCCTGGGGAGGCGACCTCTGAGAGCGGGCAGCATGAGTGGCCTGGAGGAATGCTTGCTTCGTCACCCCAGCGATGAGGCAAGCATTCTGCGCCTGGCCATGGGTGGGCCTCTGGGCAGTGGGCACAGAGCAGCCAGGACCCGCAGAGAGCTACTGGCACATGGATTCGTGTGCAGGGCTACTAGTACAGATATAATTATATATATATATAAAATAATCAACATCTCTCGCTCTCTGTGTGTGTGTGTGTGTGTATATATATATATATATTAGTTAAGAACATGGGAATTGGTGACAACCAGTATTTTAGTCTTATCTCTGCTACTTCCCAACTAGGTGGTCTTTAAAATCTCTGAGCTTCATATTTATTATCTGAAAGATGGATATAATAACCTCAACCTCATAGACTTGTTACTAGGATTAAATGATTATATATATATATACACACACATATATATATATATATATATATATACATACATATATATATATGTGTGTATATATATATACACACATATACATTACATATATGTTTATTTATATTATCAGTATCTGAATTACAGTAAGGGTTCAACTAAAGTTTCATTTATTTATATAGTCAGCAAATTTATTTTATAAAAGTGGGATTATACTATAAATAAAGAAGTCAGGTACAAAAGACCACATATTGTATGATTGCATTTATATGGAATGTCTAGAGAAGGTAAACATATAGCTGTAAATAGTAGATCAGTGGTTTTGCTTGCGATTGGAGGTAGGAATGGGGAGTAACTGCAAATGAGTACCAGGGACCTTTTTGGGAGAATGGAAATGATCTAAAAATTTAATTGTGGTGATGGTTGCACAACTCTGTGTTTTTACTAAAAATCATAGACTTGTACTCTTAAGTGCATTTTGTAAATCACACGTCAGTAAAGCTGTGGAGTGGCAGAGATGCTGTTCCTGGATACTTAGGTCCTTACCTTGAGTTCTTCACATGACCTTGTGACTCTGGATTTGACTCAAGAAATAAGAGGGTCCTGTTTGTTGTAAATATTTCCTATTAAGAAAATAAATCATTTGTGCATATATTTAAAAGTGTTGAGTAGGTAAGGACTGCCATACAAAAAGAAGCGGACTATTTGGATGCAGCAAGATCTCAGCTTATGCAGACAGTGTCACCAGCAGCTGTCACTCTGTTAGGGGTTCTGGGAGCTAAGGGAAGTTGTGCTGAAAGATGCAGCATCTGCTCCCCCTGGGCCACCTCCCTTCTGTGGCCTTGACTGGATCGGTTGGGAAGGAGCTGACCTTGTGGAGTGATACGTGTGGCCTCTTTGCACCAATCTGTAACCTATTTGACAAGTTGCAAACATGCTGTATTATCTACTTCCACCATCACAGAAATTGTTAAGAGAAAAAGAAGTTACCTAGGTCATGCCGAATTAAACTAGAAGACTAGTACAGATTGCAGTGGAAAGATAAGGTTAATATTCTGAGATATCTAGAGGGAGGGAACATAAGCACTTGGTGATAATGTCTTCATTTCTGTTTCAGAAACACAGAATTCACTTTGTGAGTTTTTTAAAATCTTAAACCCATTGCTGGGCTCCCTTCACCCCTCACCCTGATGACTCCAGTATTTGAAGCACTCCGCTCTGTTCTATCCACTTCCTCTGAGAGAGAGCACAGCGCTGTGACTCCCAAAGGCCTGGGTCAAGTACAGAGTTTTTGTCGTGCCCTTCAAATATTACCCATCCCACGTGTCACCAAGTGTCACTCCCATCTCCCTGGAGTACTTGGTGACTCTTCTCGGGCTCTGTGCTTTCCCACCTCGGGGCTTTGCTCATGCAGCTTTCCCTTTGTGGGAGAACTCCTCACCCTGTCCACCTGTTGAAGTTGTAGCTTGTTGCAAAGCCCAGCTCAGACGCCCCATGCCTGCATGAAGCCTTCTGTGATTTCCCAAACCAATTGCGGGATTTCACCATTCTTTAACGTTGCACCTCCCTTGTATCATCTGCCATAGTTGTGTTCTGTTTTGGTGGTATGCATACCTGGCTTAACTTTCTAATTTGTAAATTCTATGAGGACAGGACTGCTTCTTACCCATCTCTGTCACCTTGCGCATGGTTGATGCCCAGAATATAACTTTTGGATGGAATGAGTTGCCTTAACTCAGTGGTCGGCAAACTGCGGCTCGCGGGCCACATGCGGCTCTTTGGCCCCTTGAGTGTGGCTCTTCCACAAAACACCACGTGCGGGCGCGCACGTACAGTGTGATTGAAACTTCGTGGCCCATGCGCAGAAGTCGGTTTTCGGCTCTCAAAAGAAATTTCAATCGTTGTATTGTTGATATTTGGCTTTGTTGACTAATGAGTTTGCCGACCACTGGCCTAACTCAGTGGCCACTCAGATTTTCTTCCTGAAAAGAAACTTTCAGCAACTTGACACTCAACATTTTCCTCTCTGTAAGTGCCTAGCACTGGACATTGAAAAATTTCAACTTCCTGCCATTGTGTCCCTCACCTTGGGCTTTTGACACATGTTTTTCCCGCCCGGGTTGTGCATTTGCAGCTTGAGAGCTATGCCTGTGAATAATGAGTCAATTATCACCCAGCCTCAGGGAAAGCGCGATTACTCCCGACTAGCCAGGCTGAAGTAATCCTCTCCTCCCGGTGCCCTTTCAATGAAGAACATAAAACAGGTGGAATTCAGAGCACTGCAAAGGGAATTTAGACAAAACATCGGTCTGCTGAATTTAGCTTCTTTGGATTCATTCTGATTTATGATTGATTGGTTTTTAAATTGCTTATTTAATCCTAACGACTGTCGCTCCAGGGGAGGCCAGATACCACGTAGCATGTGATCAAGAAGCAGTTGAGCGAAGTGGTTTGGCTGGACAAATGAGGAGCAGATATTATTGTCCAGAGAAACATTGCTCTAGGCTAGGAGTATAATGTGAAAATCACCCATGACTTTCAAAGTACCCGACCTTGTTATAAGCATGATTGCTTATCCCTATTCTCTTTGCAGAAGGCCTTATGCAACTGCTCAGAGTTGCACAGAAATTTCCCCCATGAATTTTTCGTTCCTTCTAGCAACATATGCAGTATTTCTTTGCAACTGAGAACCTGCTCTTGATTTATATTGCTCTTGACCACGGAGCAGAAGAACAGAGCCTCAGAGGTGCTGACAGGGCGTGGCCGTGAATTCTGATGAGGGCAGTGTTGATCTGTGAAAACTCTCCTGCCAGGGTGGCGACGCTTCTCAGCATGTGGACACTGGTTTGGCTCTTGTATGGATGAATTTGAGTTTTTAAAGATTTTCAAAACAGACTTCTCTGAAAGTGATCACTTTCATCTGGAAGCCATATAATCAATGTATGATTGATATTAATTTATCAAGGCATCAGTGGTTTCAATCTTTTCAAGGAGCGGAACCTTTTGCTTTGGCCTGAAATTAGACATTGTAGGTACAGCTGGTGTGGCCTAGTAAGGCAGATCTGTTGGAAGTTTGCATGCTTGGTATATAACTTTTTTTTTAATCCCATTGCTTCAGAATAATAAAACCTTTAAGAAACCTTTGTTTCACTTGTATTGAAGTTTTGACTCAGAAATGCCCAAAGACCCTGGCTGGTGTGGCTCAGTGGTTGAGCATCATCCTATGAACCAGGAGGCCACGGTTTGATTCCTGATCTGGGCACATGCCTGGGTTTTGGGATTGATCCCCAGTGTGTGGGGGGATGGTATTCAGAAGGTAGTCGATTAATGATTCTTATCGTTGCTGTTTCTATCTCTCTCTCCTCCCTTCCTCTCTGATATCAATAAAAATATATATTTTATATAAAGAGAAATGCCCAAAGAGATGCTCTTTCAGGTCTGAACAACCTACTTGTTCTCTGAAATATTGCTGTTAGAATTTTATTTATTTATTATGTCTGACACTTATTCCAAAGCAAGAAACACTAGGGACAAGTTGAAATACTGAAAAAAGGACTGATGAAAAACAAACACTTGGGTGGCTCATGTGGACTGTCACCAGGACACCAGGACAACTCTGGGAAGCAGGGTCTCTCATCAGGTTTAGGCCCCTTGGGATTCATTTTGACACCATCATACTGAAAAAGAACTTCTTTCCTACCTCATTCTGCCAAGAGATTTATTACTTGTTGCTTTTTTATGAAAGTGATAAAGGCCTTGGAAGAAACACTTCTGGGTCTTTGGAGTGATATAGTATGTATTCATGTGAGGTGTAGGGAGGAGCCTTAAACTGTAGGAGCAACTGGAGAGAGAACAAGTTCTTTCCTGAATCTTCTTGCTGACCTAGAACATCCAAACCTGTAGAGAATTTTTATAAGAATTTATTTGAGCCAAACTTACAGTTGCCAGGAAGCAAGACCTCAAATGCTCAGGAGAATAGGAGAATAGCAGTTTGCAATTTCTTTTATGCACTTGCTATTGAGGGAATTTAAGGAAGATTAAGTGAAGGTGGGAGAAAGCAAGGCAGGGAATGGATCCCAGGATAGTTAAGAGTCTGTGCTCTGTTGAGAGTGGTTATGTCTTCAAGGGGTATTACTTCGCACATTTCAAAGGTGTGTTGACCTAGATGCAGAAGAACAATGGGCAGGGCTGGCTTGCACCCCTTTCTGAAGAAGTTGTCGACGTGGGCATGACTACCCACCGTGATCTGCCCAGTTAGGAATTTACAGTTTATTACAGTACCCCCTTTTTGCACACATAATATTTTAAAAATGAAAGAAGAAATTTTAAAAGCGTGAATAAGAAATTTTATTAGATCTGAGTCCCCACCAGTAGTTCAACATCAGCATCAGAAGTGGGGACTTCATTATATTTTGCTCTTTCTTTCAAAGGAGTTTCATCTGGTTATCTGTCAAATACCCTGGTTATTTTATTGGAAATGGCAGAGGAGTACCTTGTGTGATATGAGAACAAATAGAACGTGTCCTTATGGAACATCTGTTTCACTAAATGCCTTTCAAGTATTTAAGTCAATAGACTGTTACAGTTGTGTGCTGGGTACACAGTATTGTCTTAGTAAATACTAGATTTAGGCTGTTCAAGCCTTAAAGGAGAAGCAGGGAGAACTGAAGTAATTCCACCTCGTATTAGAACAGTGCACTGAAGAATGGCATGTGGCCACAGGAAGCCTTGCTTCTAACTTTGAGGAAGTTTGAGGAACCCTTTCATTTCTCAGAGAACTTCTGTTTCCAAGCATTTTTAGGACTACCTCGCTCTACCCTGCTACTACACTGCTTATCTTTGCCCTAGGACTGATTTAGGACATCGTTGTGGCTGTAAAAGAGGAAGACATCAGGGGGGATAAGTCCTAAGACGATTCCTTTCTCACTTATCTGATCTTTCATAGTGCTGGTTACTGCAGCAATATTCTGAGCAACTCTCTCATTACCCTACTCACTCAGCGCCCCCAGCCCCTGCACCCCAGCAGCCAAAGCTAGTGCTTCACATCAGAGCTGCTGATGGGATGTTGAGGCCAAAGGCAGGGGTCACCTGTCCCAGTAGTGGCTTGCTAGGAGCCACCGTGCAGGAGGCAGTAGGGAGAGCTGTCCTGAGCGTGTGTCATTTACTAATATAACCCTTTTAAAGAGAAAGCGGTAAATTCAATCAATATTTGTGTTTTGCCTCTCTGGCTGATTGAGTTAATAATTATACACCAGGTTATCTTACCTCTGCTCCCCAACAGTACCTCAGCATTAGTGTCCTTTAGACATCCCTATAAGTTTTAATTCTACCAATGATGGGTATTCAGAAGCAAACAAAGGATCCTGACTGGACTAGCACCAGGCTATGATCATTAGAACAACGAGATTCTCACCTATTTTCATGCCATGCAACTAACAGCTCAAGAGCAAGCATGGCCACTTCACTGGGTTAGGCTATTTCCTAACCCCTCTAGTTACATACATGCCCAAGGAGCTCACTCCTAACCCCTCCAGTTACATACATGCCCAAGGAGCTCACTCCTAACCCCTCCAGTTACATACATGCCCAAGGAGCTCACTCCTAACCCCTCCAGTTACATACATGCCCAAGGAGCTCACTCCTAACCCCTCCAGTTACATACATGCCCAAGGAGCTCACTCCTAACCCCTCCAGTTACATACATGCCTAAGGAGCTCACTCCTAACTCCTCCAGTTACATACATGCCTAAGGAGCTCACTCCTACCCCCTCCAGTTACATACATGCCTAAGGAGCTCACAGAAGAAACAGTCCCCGTGTCTCATGGTGGAGTATTGTAAGGGGATGGAACCTTATTTTCTACCACCCTCACAGTATCTTGATTGCTGCCCCCTGGTTTCTTTGGACTTTTTTTTTTTTTTTACAGAGAGGAAGGGAGAGGGATAGAGAGTTAGAAACATCGATGAGAGAGAAACATCGATCAGCTGCCTCTTGCACACCCCCCACTGGGTACGTGCCCGCAACCAAGGTACATGCCCTTGACCGGAATCGAACCTGGGACCCTTAGAGTCCGCAGGCCAACGCTGTATCCACTGAGCCAAACTGGTTAGGGCTCTTTGGACTGTTTTATCACTTGTCTAGTGATCACTGATGTGGAGTCCTGTATTTGCGATTGCGGTTGCAGCAAGTGAGTTCTATTTTGGAATGTAACATGCACCTTTGGTTCTTCTTGTACTCTTGTAAACTTTTCTCCTTTGTCTTCTTTTGGGAATTTTTATTTTTTTATTTTCTCATGTCATTCTTCTGTTTTCTAAGGACCCATTCCTTTCCTCTGCGGTATGATTCTAAGTGGCATAGACAGTGGTTAGGAGCATGGGTTCTTAGTCAGAAGGCCTGGATTCAAATCCCCACTCTGCTGTTTGCCAGCTATGTTACCTCAAACAAAATGCATCGATAAAAATATGAGAAATATACCACTGAAAAAATGTTGTTGCAGCTTTTTTGTCTTACTGTGAGTACTTTTCAAATTTTTATGTTTTATCTTACAAATTTTCTAAAATCCTCCATATATTGCTACCATCTAAGAAAAAATCCCCCTCAAGTTTAGGAAAAAAAAATGAGGTAGGTAATGAATGCCAAAGAGACTTGAAAGTACTATACGTTATCAACCTTTTAACAGTGACTGAGAACAATGCTGGATACGTAGTAAGCACGTAACATGTATTTTTGTGTAGTAAATGAAATAGTGTTATCTTTTTTGCATTTATAGATTTCTTTGAAAACTATTTGTTTTTGTTTTGTTTTGTTTGGAAGGAAGATTCCTAACAGGAAATGAACTAGACTGGGTGTGGTGGATGTTTTCCAATATCATGTCACTTATTATTTCAGAGAATAAAGTGACCCAGAGAGGCTTATTTGGAACCAGATCTTCAGAAGACGTATTTATTTCAGTACAATTTACTCAAGAAAATGAACCAAATGATCACCGCCTTAGGAGTAAAGCCATCTTTCTTCGTACTTCATCACAGTCTTCAGAAGAGGAGCAGGTAATACCGTAGCACTTTTAGAAACAGACTGAGAAAAGACATTCTTTATTAATTAAAAAAATATCCGGAAGAACATCAGAGACACTGGACAGTTATTAGACGAATAAGTCAGACTCCCAATTCTAGAAGGAGTGTCATGGGGATACTTTATTGAAAATCATAATTATATTGTATGATTTTAACAGCCAACGTTTATGATGATAACTTGGTTATCCCCAATTTTTGTTAAAAACCTCTTAATGGCCTGGCTGGTGTGCCCAGTTGGTTGGAGCATCATCCCATACACTGAAAGTTTGCAGGTTCGATTCCTGCTCTGGGTTCAATCCTAGGTCGGGACATATACGGGAGGCAACTAACCTATGTTTCAATCGCTGTTTCTCTCTCTCTGCTCCTTTCCCCTCTCTAAAATCAGTAAACATATCCTCAGGTGAGGATTAAAAAAACAAAACAAAAAGAAAAACCTCTTAACAATCTGCCATCTACAAATTCTTCTTGAAATACATTTTAACTTGTCCCCCATGTGGAACCTAGGGCAAAGATAAGCAGTGTAGTAGCAGGGTAGAGCGAGGTAGTCCTAAAAATGCTTGGAAACAGAAGTTCTCTGAGAAATGAAAGGGTTCCTCAAACTTCCTCAAAGTTAGAAGCAAGGCTTCCTGTGGCCGCCTGCCATTCTTCAGCGCACTGTTCTCTTCTTTTTTTTTTAAAATATATTTTTTATTGTTTTTTTTTTTTTTTTTTTTTTTTTTCAAATTTTTATTAAGGTATTATATGTGTACATATCTTACCATTGCCCCCCACCCCCACCCCACTCCCATACATGCCCTCACCCCCCAATGTTTTGCATCCGTTGGTTACTCTTATATACATGCATATAAGTCCTTCAGTTGATCTCTTATTTCCCCCACCTCTCCCTAACCTTACCCCTGTAATTTGACAGTCTGTTTGATGCTTTACTGCCTCTGTAACTATCTTTTTGTTCATCAGTTTATAATGTTTTTCATTATCCCCAAATGAGTGGGATCATGTGGTATTTTTCTTTCATTGACTGGCTTATTTCACTTAGCATAATGTTCTCTAATTCCATCCAAGTGCCTACAAATGGTAGTAATTCCTTCTTTTTTACGGCAGCATAGTATTCCATTGTGTAGATGTACCATAGTTTTCTGATCCAGTCATCTGCTGATGGGCACCTAGGCTGTTTCCAAATCTTAGCTATTGTAAATTGTGCTGCTATGAACATAGGGGTGCATATATCCTTTCTGATTGGTGTTTCTGGTTTCTTAGGATATATTCCTAGGAGTGGGATTACTGGGTCAAATGGGAGTTCCATTTTCAGTTTTTTGAGGAAACTCCATACTGTTCTCCACAGTGGCTGCACCAGTCTGCATTCCCACCAGCAGTGCACGAGGGTTCCTTTTTCTCCGCATCCTCGCCAACACTTGTCGTTTGTTGATTTGTTGATGATAGCCATTCTGATAGGTGTGAGATGGTATCGCATTGTTGTTTTGATTTGCATCTCTCGGATAATTAGTGACTTTGAGCATGTTTTCATGTGTCTCTTGGCCTTCCTTCTGTCTTCTTTCGAAAAGCTTCTATTTAGGTCCGTTGCCCATTTTTTTATTGGATCATTTATCTTCCTTTTATTAAGTTGTATAAGCTGCCTGTAGATGTTGGAAATTAAACCTTTATCAGTGATACCATTTGCAAATATGTTCTCCCATACAGTGGGGTTTCTTGTTGTTTTGTTGATGGTTTCTTTTGCTGTGCAAAAGCTTTTTATTTTGATGTAGTCCCATTTGTTTATTTTCTGTTTGGCTTCCATTGCCCTAGGGGCAGTATCACTGAAAAAGTTCTTTTGGCATATGTCTGAGATTTTGCTGCCTGTGGATTCCTCTAGTATTTTTATGGTTTCCCGTCTTATATTTAAGTCCTGTACCCATTTTGAGTTTATTTTTGTGTATGGTGTAAGTTGGTGATCTAGTTTCATTTTTTTGCATGTATCTGTCCAATTTTCCCAACACCATTTATTAAAGAGACTGTCTTGACTCCATTGTATGCTCATGCCTCCTTTGTCAAATATTAAATGCGCATATTGGTTTGGGTCGATATCTGGATTCTCTATTCTGTTCCATTGATCTATATGTCTGTTCTTGTGCCAGTACCAGGCTGTTTTGAGGACAGTGGCTTTGTAATACAGCTTGAAATCTGGTATTGAGATCCCTCCTACTTTATTCTTCTTTCTCAGGATTGCTGTGGCTATTCGGGGTCTTTTTTTATTCCAGATGAATTTTTGGAGAGTTCTTTCTAGGTCTGTGAAATACGCCGTTGGTATTTTAATGGGGAGTGCATTGAATCTATAGATTGCTTTGGGTAGTATGGACATTTTAATGATGTTGATTCTACCAATCCATGAACATGGTATGTTCTTCCATCTGTTTACATCTTCCTCTATCTCTTTTTTCAGTGTCCTGTAGTTTTCCGCATATAGGTCTTTTACCTCCTTGGTTAGGTTTATTCCTAAGTATCTTAATTTTTTTGGTGCGATGGAAAATGGGATTGCTTTTTTAGTCTCTCTTTCTGTAAGTTCACTGTTGGTGTATAGAAATGCCATAGATTTCTTGGTGTTAATTTTGTATCCTGCTACATTGCCGAATTCATTTATTAAGTCTGTTAGTTTTTTGATGGAGTCTTTCGGGTTTTTTATGTACAATATCATGTCATCTGCAAATAAGGACAGCTTTACTTCTTCTTTTCCAATTTGGATGCCTTTTATTTCTTCTTCTTGTCTAATTGCAGTGGCTAATACTTCCAGTACTATGTCAAACAGGAGTGGTGAGAGTGGGCATCCCTGTCTTGTTCCTGTTCTTAGGGGAAATGGTTTTAGTTTTTGCCCATTGAGTATGATGTTAGCTGTGGGTTTATCACATATAGCTTTTATGATGTTGAGGTATGATCCTTCTATTCCCACCTTGTTGAGAGTTTTTATCAAGAAAGGGTGTTGGATTTTGTCAAATGCTTTTTCTGCATCAATTGATATGACTATGTGATTTTTATCTCTCAATTTGTTTATGTGATGTATCACATTTATTGATTTGCGGATATTGAACCATCCTTGCATTCCTGGGATAAACCCTACTTGGTCATGGTGTATGATCTTTCTGATGTACTGCTGGATCCTATTTGCTAGAATTTTGTTGAGGATTTTGGCATCTACATTCATGAGGGATATTGGCCTGTAATTCTCTTTCATTGTGTTGTCTTTATCTGGTTTTGGTATTAGGGTGATGCTGGCTTCATAGAAGGAGCTTGGAAGTGTTCCTTCCTCTTGAATTTTTTGGAATAGTCTGAGGAGGATAGGTTTTAGTTCTTCCTTGAATGTTTGGTAGAACTCTCCTGTGAAGCCGTCTGGCCCCGGGCTTTTGTTTGCCGGAAGCTCTTTGATGACTGCTTCAATTTCTTCCATAGTTACTGGCATGTTGAGCTGTTTAGATTCTTCCTGATTGAGTTTTGGAAGGTTATATTTTTCTAGGAATATGTCCATTTCCTCCAGGTTGTCCAGTTTGTTGGAATAGAGTTGTTCGTAGTATTTTTTAACAATCCTTTGTATTTCGGCGGGATCTGTTGTTATTTCACCTCTTTCATTTCTGATCTTGTTTATTTGGGTCCTCTCCCTTTGCTTCTTGGTGAGCCTGGCTAGAGGTTCATCAATCTTGTTTATCCTTTCAAAGAACCAGCTCTTGGTTTTGTTGATCTTTTGTATTGTTTCTTTGGTCTCTATGTCGTTTATCTGTGCTCTGATCTTTATTATTTCCTTCCTTCTGCTTACACTGGGCTTTTCTTGTTGCTCTTTTTCTAACTCTTTGAGTTGTTGGGTTAGGTAATTTATTACCCCTGTTTCTTGTTTTTTGCAGTAGGCTTGTAGAGCTATGAACTTCCCTCTCAAGACTGCTTTCGCTGTGTCCCATAGATTTTGGATTGTAGTGTTTTCATTGTCATTTGTTGTCATGATGTTTTTTATTTCTTCTTTGATCTCTCTGGTAACCCAGTCATGGTTTAATAGCATGCTGTTTAGTCTCCATGTGTTTGATTTCTTTGGGTTGTTTTTATTGTAGTTGATTTCCAGTTTTATGCCACTGTGGTCTGAGAAGATGCTTGATATGATTTCTATCTTCTTGAATTTGAAGAGACTTTGCCTATGTCCCAACATATGGTCTATCTTTGAAAATGACCCATGTGCACTTGAGAAGAATGTATATTCTGTGGCTTTGGGGTGAAATGTTCTGAAGATGTCAACTAATTCCATCTGGTCTAGTGAGTCATTTAGGATTGATGTTTCTTTGCTGATGTTTTGTTTAGAGGATTTGTCCAATGGTGATAGTGGGGTATTAAAGTCTCCTACTATGATTGTATTGCTGTCAATGTCTCCCTTGATATCTTCCAGGAGTTTTTTTATGTATTTGGGTGCTCCTGTATTGGGTGCATATATGTTTACCAGAGTTATTTCTTCTTGTTGGATTGCTCCCTTTAGTATTATGAAATGGCCTTCCTTATCTCTTGTTATGTCCTTCAGTTTGAGATCTAATTTGTCAGAAATAAGTATTGCTACCCCAGCTTTTTTTTCAGTTCCATTTGCCTGGAAAACCTTTTTCCATCCCTTCACCCTCAGTCTGTGTGCGTCTTTTTTTCTGAGGTGGGTTTCTTGTAGACAGCAGATATATGGGTCGTGTTTTCTTATCCAATCTGTTACCCTATGTCTTTTGATTGGGGCATTTAATCCATTTACATTTAAAGTTATTATTGATAGGTACTTATTTGTCGCCATTCCTATTCTTTACCCCTGTGTTACTTCTTCGCTTCCTGTTTCTTTCTTTCTTTCTTTCTTTCTTTCTTTCTTTTTTTTTTTTTTTTTTTTTTTTTTTTACAGTAGACCCTTTAGCATTTCTTGCATTGCTGGTTTGGTGGTAATAAATTCCCTTAGTCCTTTTTTGTCTGTGAAGCTCCTGATTTCACCTTCAATTTTGATTGACAGCCTTGCTGGGTACAGTATTCTTGGATTCAGACCCTTCCTTTGCATGACTTTGTATATTTCATTCCATTCCCTTCTGGCCTGATGAGTTTCTGTTGAGAAATCAGTTGCTAGTCTGATGGGGGTTCCTTTGTATGTAACTTTCTGTCTCTCTCTTGCTGCTTTTAAGATTCTTACTTTGTCGTTGGTGTTTGCCAATTTAATTATAATGTGCCTTGGCGTCGGTCTTTTGGGGTTCATTTTGCTTGGGACTCTGTGAGCTTCTTGGATTTGTGTGGGTTTTTTCTTCCCTATATCTGGGAAATTTTCTGTCATTATTTCTTCAAAGAGGTTTTCTATTCCTTGCTCAGCTTCCTTTCCTTCTGGAACCCCTATTATGCGGATGTTGTTTTGTTTCGTGTTGTCCCAAAGTTCCCTTAGACTCTCCTCCTGCCTTTTAATTTTTTTTTCTAGAAGTTGCTTTTCTTGGGTATTTTTTTCCATCTTGTCTTCTAGCTCACTGATGCAGTCCTCTGCTTCTTCTAGTCTACTCTTGATGCTTTCTATTGAGTTCTTTACAGCAGCGATGTCATTTTTCATTTCTTCTTGGTTCTTCTTCATTTCCTCTTGGTTCTTGCTCATATTGTCGAATTTGTCTTCCATTCTTTTCAGCCACCTTATGACCATTTCTCTGAATTCTTTTTCTGGAAGGTTGCTTGCCTCCATTTCGTTTACTTCCTTTTCTGGTGATGCCTGCTTTTCTTTCATATGCGGGCTGCTTCTTTGTCTCCCCATGGTCTCTCTTCTCTGGGTGTCTGGTTATGTAGTTCTCTCTCTCCTGGGTTGATTTAAAGGCACAAAATACAGCACTACCAGGTACAACTCACAAGGCACTGAACAGGAATGTATTCACGATATTAATAACCTCCAATAAAGGTGACCACCAGAGAAAGGCAAATTAGGTGATAGAAGAGAAAGAAGAAGAGGAAAAAAGAAAGAAAGAAAAAAAAAAGAAAAA
This sequence comes from Plecotus auritus, assembly GCF_963455305.1. Lineage (NCBI taxonomy): Eukaryota > Metazoa > Chordata > Mammalia > Chiroptera > Vespertilionidae > Plecotus > Plecotus auritus. Next base: position 144,928,099 of record NC_137783.1, on the reverse strand, counting down.
AAAAAAGAAAAAAGGAGTGTGAAAATGAAATTGGGAAAAGGGAAAGTAAAGAGAAAAAAAAAAGTAAGAGAGACAAGAAATTGACTAAGAGAGAAAGGGGAACAGACTATATATATTGGGGATAAAACTCCAATAGAACAATCACTAATCCCAGCAAATGCCAGCAACAAGTGCCTGGGGATTAGTACAAACTACAACACCAACTAATATGGAGTGAGGCAAGGGAAAGCTGAAGCACAAAACAAACAAAAAAATAAATAAAAGAAGAATAAGCAAAACAATCTCACAAAAAAAGCATAAAAATTGGATATAATCTACATTCAAGCAAACAACAACAAAAGGACAGAGATAAGGACACGTTTATGGATAACTCAGACAGCGAAGGGAAAGGTGTATGTGGACTTGGAGCAGGGGATTGGAGATTAGATATGTAAGTAGGGTGAAATTTTAACAAGGGGTAAACAGAAAGAATAGGGAAAATCTAAAGCAGTAAAAGGGTAAGACAAACAGGACACTGAAAAGGGGGAGGTTAGGAAGAGAGTGATGGCCTAAAGGTAGAGCTGAGATAGAGTAAAACGATGCTAAAGGAAAGATAAAAAATAGAATGTAGAACCCTAATCCTAAAATAAAATGAAGAGAAAATAAAATGACACTTAAAAAAAAAAAAAAAAAAAAAGATAAAATAGCAGTAGTAATAATACGGATTGAAAATAAAAATGTAATCATTAAAAAGGTAAAATCAAGTGATGAAAAAAGAAAAAAAAGTTTCTTGATTAAAAGATGCAAAAAATGAAAATTTAAAAAAAATAAAAAAATTAAAAAAATAAAAGGTAAAAATAAAATGTGGAGTAGTGAAGGTCATTCACTTCCTCTGTTTTTCTGTTTGGCACGCCTGTTTCTCAGTCCAGACAGTATTGCAGTTCCCTGCGATCCACTGCTCTTCGGTGTTGTAAGCCAGTCCTGATTTTAAGCAGGCGGTGTGTCTTAATTTCTCGTATTCCTTTATTTTTGATTACACAAGAGTCAATTTGTGATTCAGCCCCTGGGTGGCAGTGTTTCTGGATTGACTTCCGGGTCTATCTATGGCCTCTCTAGGCAGTGTTAGAGCCTTCTTTCCCTGTGGCACTCGCCATGGGCCTGTGGGAGTGGGCTGCCTCAGAGCTGGCTCTCTGATGGTCACTCCCCGCTCCGATCCCCAGGTTCCAGAAAAACAACCTTCCCCTGCAGTCTCCCAGGGTGTCCCCAACTGGGTGATCCTATGTATTGGGCTTAGTAATCAGATGCAAGGATTTGAAGAGGAAAAAGCCCAAGTGTGCGAATTCCGGGACTGCGAGTAAGCCCAGGCACCCAGGGAGCGCACGGGCTGCGCGTAAGTCTGGACTGCCTGAAATTCTTAGGGTGTCCCTGCACTTCAGATCAAAATGGGTTGCTTTTTAGAGTGCCCTTCTCTTAGCAGCTCTGAGGACCCCTTTCCACAGTCACAGATCACGCCAGCCCCTACAGCCACGGATTTTTCTAGGCACAGACTTCCCTGGTCCTCCAGCTCCCGCAAAACGCGCGTTCCTCTCTCCCGCCGGGACCAGAGACCTCACCTTATCCCAGGCGAAATCTGACCTTTCCGTGGTGGAGTGTAGAGCTTCTCTGAACCCGTGTGCTTGCGCCAGTTGGGGAGCGTTGTTCTGGGGCTCGCAGCTGTTCCTGGGGTGCCGCCGTTGTGGATTCTCAGGCTTCAGATAAGCTCCACTTTCCGGATCAAGATGGCGCAGACTCCGCGTCCAAGCCCGCAGCTCCGGGAGGGGACCCAGCCGCAGTTCGTGCTGCCAGGTCAGGGGAACCCCGTTCAGCAGTCCCCCACCTCCTTCTGGAATTCAGCTGTCTCCCAACCAGCCAACAAACACTCCTTGCGCGACCCTCAGCTGTTCTTTCTTTCTGCTCCGGGACAAGGCTCGGAACACGTCTGTCTATTCCGCCGCCATTATTCCCTCCTCCGCACTGTTCTCTTCTACCTCTTCTGGATTCACCTCTTTCGAGCTTAAAGTAGAAGCTGTTATCTTGGTTTTTTCCAGGATTTGGTCAATGAATATTATATGCTGTCAATAGACTGTAGTCATATTATCCTTAGCTGTGGTTTTTAACTATCAAGGAATCTAAGTGAAAGTAATTATTTTTTAAAACCAAATGCATAATTTATTTAGGTTTAAATAAACTATAAAGGCTGATTTTCTTCATTAAAAATAACAGCAATATTTTCTGTATATTTTCTTAGATAAACTACAAAACACATTTTTGTTGGTTGTCCAGGTTTTGCTTATAAATCAAGATGAGACAGTAGACATAGTCATGGAAAATGTTCTACTTTTTAAGCCATTTGAGTTTCTGCTTTATCATGTCTTCCCTATGATAGTGTGGACAGGATTGTATTTGTGATTTTATCCAAAGGAACAAAAATCTCTGCATTAGAAATGTGCTAATACTAGTATATAGCAGAGGCTCTATATATAGAGAGATAATTGTGGGATAGAAACTTTCCCCCCAGTGAATTCACTTTCTACTGGCAATCTTTAGCCACTGCAATTACATCATCTATTTAATCTTTGACCAGCATGTTGGACACAAAGGATTGCTCAATGGCATTGTTTTCTAATAACTTGAAAAAGTTATATTAGCATTTTCCGATTTGCCCTTCAAGGGTTCACCGGATGGGATGGTTTCATCATGCATCGCTAATTAACAAAGGCTGTAAGGAAAGTTTTATTGTCTGAAGGGCTACAGGATCAGCTCCTTTATTTTCAGTTGTTCCATTTTCCCATCAATATGTCTTCCCTGTATTTTTCAGATAGTGCTGGATGAAGGCCAACAAGTTGGCAGTTCCTTTCAAGGTGATCTGAATTGGGCAGGAAAGGTGAAGGTAAGGCATGATTTAATTTTTTTTTTTAAAGATATTTTATTGATATTTTTACAGAGAGGAAGGGAGAGTGATAGAAAGCTAGAAACATCGATGAGAGAGAAACATCGATCAGCTGCCTCCTGCACACCCCCCACTGGGGATGTGCCCGCAGCCAAGGTACATGCCCTTGACCGGAATCGAACCCGGGACCCTTCAGTCCGCAGGCCGACGCTCTATCCACTGAGCCAAACCGGTTTCGGCAAGGCATGATTTAATTTTTGTTCCCATGGCAAAAAACACCAAAAAAACTATAAAAGCAGAAAAACCCACAGGACTCATTTGCTGTCTCATACAAGTTGGAGAATTCAGCAGATTTTGTCCTTATACTTTAAAAAAAAAATGGGTGTTTGAGAATGTTACACTATGCACGGTTGGCTGGGTTCCAGATCTTTTCCCCCCAAAGCTTAATAAATGGAAGGGGTGCTTCGGTAGGGAAACGTGGCTCTAGTCCCCCTTAGCATATACCATTAAGAGAAATGGGGTTTAACAGATTCTCCCATTTTAGTACTGAAACTGGCATACGGAAGATAAATTTTTCCTGTCACTTGGATGACAGGAAATAACTGCAGTTTTGTACTTACAAGCCCTGGAAGCTACCCTTTTAAATTCCTATGTAAGAGCCATGGTCTGACAAATAGAGCTGAAAGAAGCTGAATTTGAATTCCAATTATGAGTTCTAAATTTGCAATTTGAAGGCATTTTGTTATGCACATATTTCAGGTCATAAGCATAAAAGGTGTTTTGACATTATGCCTTTACTAGGTCTCCTTGGAGCCAGTGGTGAAATCATTTTCTTATTTACACTCTTTGATATTCACCTGAGATGAATTAGTTTGGTGTCTGAAATGTTACCATTTTGTTAATCTAAAATGTCTCATTGTCAGCTTGCAGTGGAAAGCAGTTACTCCTCGTGGAATAGTTTTTCATTGAAATGTAGCTATTGTGTCTGTAAAGGTCATTTGCTCTGCTTTTTTTAGCCTTTGAAGTAATTTTCAGTTTTATTTGTTCGAAAGAGAGAACACTTGATTTTTTTTGCCCTGCTCACCTTTCTTGTGATTTACCTGGGCAGGATGATTTTTTTATAATGATATTTTTATTTTATTTTATTTTTAAATCCTCATCCGAGGATATTTTTTCCATTGATTTTTAGAGAGAGTGGAAGGGAGAGGGAGAGAGAGAGAAACACCAATGTGAGAGAGACACATCTATTGGTTGCCTCCCACATGCCCCTGACCAAGGCCAGGAGCCTGCAACTGACATATGTGCCCTTGACTGGAATCGAACCTGGGACCCTTCAGCCCACAGGTCGACGCTCTATCCACTGAGCCAAACCAGCTAGGGCAGGATGATTTTGTTTTGAATGAACCCTTCTCTCCTGCTTTCTTGCTTTTTTTTTTTTACTCTCTGGCTCTTTGCAGTGAAAAGTGTGCTGTTATAATAATAGCCAGACCCACCACCATCATTTGCCTGAGAAGCAAAAGCAATAAAACAACAACAGCAGTAATAATCCTATATAATAAAATAATAACAGCCTAATATGCTAAGTGTCCGGTCGTCTGGTGACCAGTCGACTGTTCAACCAATCAAAATGTAATATGCTAATGATATGCTAAGGCCGCTCAACCACTCTCTATGATGTGCACTGACGACCAGGGGGCAGACAGTCAACTGGTCCAGCAGTTGCCAACTGGTGGTCCGCAGACCACTGGTGGTCCGTGAGGTCCGAAAGGCTGGCAGCCACTGGTTTAAGGAAACCTTTGGAGCAGCAGTCACCAACCGGTGGTCCGCAGAACACTAGTGGTCCGTGAAGTCCAAAAGGTTGGTGACTGCTGGACTGGTTGAGCAGTTGCTATGATGTGCACTGACCACCAGGGGGCATTCGCTCCGACTGGTAGATTAGCTTGCTGCTGGGGTCCAGCCCATCAGGACTGAGCGAGACATGCCCTGGAGCCCTCGCACGGTCCCTCTCTGGCCTGATCGTGCACAGGCGGGGTCCCTTGGCCTGGCCTGCGCCCTCTCACAATCCGGGACCCCTCGGGGGATGTCGGAGAGCCAGTTTCAGCCCGATCCCATAGGCCACTCCCCTCAGAAGGGTGCCAGATGCAGGGCTCATGGCTGGCGAGTGCTGCCGTAGCAGTGCAAGCTTCTCCTGATTGGGACTGATGGGCCTGAGCCTGCAGCAGGTGCAGTGGGAACGGGATAAGCGGTAGTGGCAGATAGGAGCTGCAGGTGGCATTGGACTGTGGGTTTCGGCCCAATCCCTGCAGGCCACTCAAAGAGACCCCACCCATGCACGAATTCGTGCACTGGGCCTCTAGTAATAATAATAATAATAACAACAACAACAACAACAACAACAATAACAACAAGCAGAGACACTGTTTTGGACTGTCTTGGCCGTGGAATATATTCTGGGATAGATCTGGAACAAAGTCCCTTTTCAAGAACTTCCCAGGTGGTTCTTTTCCCTTTCAGTATAAAGATCTTACTATGGTGCCTGCAAAATCCAGGCCAACTTCCAAATTTACTGCTTCTTTCAGATGTCTCTGGGAAAGCAGTGTGAACACAAAGACCTTTAGCTGGGACTCAAAAGTTAATGAGAAAATTGGGTTCAGTTGCTCACTTGAGTGTTGTGGAAGTGGATTCATTGATTCTTAATTGCTTTTTTTTTTTGAAGTCTAATATGCATAAAAATAATGTTAATCCTTTTCTAGGTCGATAATTTCCTAGAAGTGGAAGATTTGGACATGGATGAAGAGATTAAGCCCCAAATGAGCAAGGGTATGCCTTCTGTGCCTTCTGTTTTCTTTCTAAACTGCCTGGCCTCTTTCTAGAAGCTACAAGTAATACTTTAGGCAGCCTTTTTTTTTTTTTTCCCCTGGCAATCCCATCTCCGTTTTCCCTGAGACAGGGAAAACTGGAGTTCTGCAATTTCTTTTTCAATAACAAAAATTTCAGTGGAAAGGTCAAAGCCTGTTGAAGGTTGTAAAGTCTTGCATCTTAAATGAAATAAAGATGTCGGCTCTCCCTCTGCCCCTCCCCACACTGATATACCATATGATTGATTTTTGAATGATTGTCTCAAGTAAAGTCATCTAAGTCAAACCCAATTTCTTAGAAGCACCACGTTGTAAATTGAGATTGTTTTGGAATGAAACAGAACATCAATTGATCATAAAAATAAAAAAATATATATCAGAATTGATCATAAACAAAATAAAATCCAAATCTTTGCTTTCATAAAAATTTATTAAATATGTAAACCAAACACTTAAGACTGAAGATATATTGTAAATGTTTCTTTTGGGGGCATCTTCCCATATGGGCTGGACTGAGAGAGGCTTTATGCTAATTCACTGATGATTATGTAGATGAGGCCTTTTTCCTTTCCTGGTTAGTATTTTTGTGTAAACATAGGTATCCTTTTTTGCTTAAAGGACCTTTGAAATATGTTCCAAATTAGAGTTGTTTGCTTTGAAGACTCTCATTCCTAATTTAGTATGCAAGAATATTTCAAAGTCAATGTTGAACTAACGTTAGGGAAGGGGCAGTTTCCATGGGGTTTGGTGTTGCTTACTGTGTTCAGGCAGTCCTAAGCATGAACTGTGGTCATGATTATTGGGTGGGGACTTTGTTATAACCAGACAGGAGTTAGCATGTCTGGGTGTAGTTGGTTTGGGAATGGTGACACTCTGTTAGCCCTACCCTGGCTTCTATGGTTGCCTGGATTGAGGGGCTCAGGTAACTGGAAGCAATGAACATTTATATTCTGCTTCCGAACATTACAATACTCTTCTGAAGGGTTTGTTTTTCAAGCAGTCTATTAACCAGCAGACTGGAGATTTTTTCCTTACTTACTTGGTTCAAGTGAGATCAGAGATCTGATGGAATCACATAGTCCAAGGAGAGGTTCTCTTAACTGTGATACCCTAGGTTGCTCTGCATTTCTGGAGGGACTCCAGCTGCATCAGAAAGGATAGCTAAGGACTTATCAAGAGCCAAGTTTGTAGAGCAAGCACACTGGTTTTGGGTTGTGGGTGACTTTGGGGTGGGGGGCAGCTTGTTAAAAATGAACATTCCTGGGTCTAGTGCCCAAGGGAGTCTAATTCAGAAGGTCTTCGGTGGCATCTTGTGATCTGTGTTTTCAGCCACTATCCCAGGGGATTCGGGCAGAGTTCCTGTGTGGGGATGACACTTGGAGACAAATAGTTCTAGTTTGCATGTAGTACCTTTACAATATAAAATTAATTTTATAGGAGGGCACAAAAATACATTGGTTGGGCACTTTTCCCAATGGTTTAAATTTCTTGCTTCCTGTGAGTAATGAGAAGATCTATATACTGACATAAACCTACTTAGCCAACGAATGTGATTTTGGTTAAAGAAATCTCTTCAATTAGCCTTTACGCTTTTCCATTATTTTTCACATTGTTTTTCCATAAACATTTTTTCAAGTTATGTTTTTAATGATTTAAAAAAAAATCAGATCTATTTCTTCAGTTTAAAAAAAGTCTCACTAGTGTGATTTTTCCAGAAATCAGATAAGAGGCCGTCTGGCACTTATGTGAAAAAGGTCACTGAGGCCTGAACCAAGTCTCAGTGGACTCGAATGAGCTAGTCAAGACCTTCCCATATGTAAAATAATGTGAAAATCCTAGGCTGAGAAGCAACCCTGGCTTCATTGATCTATTCCAATTACCAACGGGGACCACCAGGGCTTTACAATTTTCATAATGCACAGTCTGGGTCATTTACAAGGAAAAAATTAAATAGTTTGTGCCAACGCAAAGTGTAGTTTGGGCCTAATATGTATTATACCTCAGGAATATGAGCAGAAGGCAAACATTTATATCAGCTGGGAAATGTGACATTTCAAATAGGTGAGTTGCTTGTAAAATTTTGGCAGCTGAGAGGCTTACTGATTAGATTCTGTTGTTATTGTTTAAGCAACAGATACGCCTAGGGCAACAAGGAAGTGAGGTGCGCATTGTTTTTCTACCATTGATGTCATTTGCTCACCTTATTTGCTTTTGTAAATATTCTTCAAGATTCAGGGGCATGATTTTTCCCCAGGGTTTGGCTTTGGCAGCTCAGGTGGACACAGTTTTTCAGAGGAACCAGCTTATTGCAGTGGTGTCGAGCACTAGTAGTTGCCACCGAGTTTGGGGCCCTGTGTGTATTTGAAATCAAGTTAACCACCTTTTCCGCCTTTGAATTTGAGATAAGGTAATTAACCAGCAGGGTAATTACTATCGTACCCCTGATTTTTATCCAGAATAGTCATTATTTGGAGTAGGTATTAGCTATGCTGAGCCATTAGAGTAGGGAGAATCTTCTGGCTATCTTTACTAGTATTTATTTCACCCTTCAGTTGGACCAGCCTGTTCTCTGGCTGAGTGCAGTGGGCTGAAGAGCCTTACTGAGGTCTGTTTCTCAGACTTACACTCTTTTAGTCAGTGTGTGTACTTATTCTGTGGTTGATTGTATTGGAGGAAAATGGGCAAATAATTCCTGCCCAAAGATTGGCAGCCTTATTTGATTTTCATTTTCAAGCTCTCCAGTACTCCCAATTCTAACAAAGGTATCAGTCATCTCTTTTAAAAAAAAAAAAAAAATTCTTTCTTTATCTGTAACTTTAAGCAGCTTTATGTAGCTTATCAATGACCTGGGACTCCTATTCAACAAATATTTAACAACTGTGATTGGTTCCTGGAATATAAGGAAGAATGAAATTGATCTGGTTCCTGTTCTCATGACATTCATAATTTGTTGGAAGAATCAAATACTAACCAGATAATCACAAATATATAATTATAAATTATTCTAGATCTCATGAGAACATACATATGGCAGGGGAACTTGAATTTGTGTGTGGGTCAGAGAAAACTCTCTGAGACTTGAGATCTAGAGGATGAGTAATCTTTAACTAGATGACTGGGGTGGAGTGAGGCTGAGGGGTAGGTAGGAGAGTACAGGAACAGCATAAGGAACAGCATGTATAACGGGACTGAGCTAGAAGATGGCATGTTTCAGCCAACCTATGTTTAGGCATTTCATTTATTTTATGCTTAGTACTGTTAAAATCATTCCTTCATTGCCTAGAAAATCACTGAAAATACAGAGAGGGAAGAATTCTTGCTTCCAAGTGTTCCTCTATCACTGTTCTTCCAATTTTTATATGTGCAAACTTAACAATCCTTTAAGGTCCAGCTCAAAAGCCATGTCAACCACAGGGCAAACCTGCTGCCCAGGCCTCATGATTTCATGAGGAAACTCTCAGTCCATTCCTGAGAAGAGAACAGAATCGGGAAAATAAGAAGCCCATTGTGACTGCAGAACAAGCAGCACTTTTAAGTTCAGCTCCATCCGTTATATAGTTTGTATTTTGCTCTCCATCTTTCTGACTCCCTCCTTGGAGGGAGAGGGATATGATTTATTATCATTGTCAAATGTTAATCTCATCCTTGAAGTAAGTCTTCCCTGCACTTGCCCACCTTCTCCTTGGATAGCAGTCACCTTTCTTCTTTTGTACTTTTTCATCTTTCTTTCTTCTCCTACTTTCATTTATTCTGAATTTTGTGTCTCTTGAGAACTGCCTATCATTTATACATATGCATATATGCATCTATACATATATACTTATCCTGCCAGTTATATTTTCTTTATTTCTTGCCTATTTTGTATTAATTGAGTATTATTTTATTATTATTTCATCTTCCCATATTTTTACTGGGTGGAGAATTCTAGGTTTGTAATTTTTTTCTTTCAGCACTTTAAAGATGATATTCTAATCTTTTCTTATCTTCATTACTGAAAACTGTTGAAAAATCAGATATCAATCTGATTATTGTTCCTTTGAAGACAGTATGGTTTTTTTGATGACAATATGTTTTGTTTCTCATTTGGCTGATTTTCACTACCCCTTGGTATTGTTTTATTTGTATTTGTTTTGTTTGGGGTTTTCAGAGATTCCTGTAAGTGCTGGGAAATTCTCAGCTGCTCTCTCTTCAAATATTACCTGTGCCTGAACATTTTTACATATCCCATATATCTCTTATGCTCTTATCAGCATTTCTATCCTTTTTTATTTCCTTTCTTGCTTCAGTTAGAGTATATTCTACTATCTGTATTCTAGATCACTAATCCATTCTTGAATTGGATCTAATTTGCTGATAAAGTCCTAAATATTTCAGTTGTTAAAGTTATCAAAAGAGATCTGGAATATCTATTTTTATAGACTTCAGTTTTGCTGAAATTTCCCATTTTTTGTGATGCATTTTTAAAAACATATTAATCAGTTATTTTAAACTTTGTGTCTTATAATTTTAATACCTGAGGTGTCCTATGGGTCCATTTATATTACTAATTTCCCCTTTTGATCTACTGTCTTTTATACCTGGTAGTTTTTGTTTGAATGCTGAACATCGAATGCTGCATACTGAAATACAATGGTTGTCTCATGGAAAATCAATCCTGTGATTGAGTGGTGTTTTGAACTAGTTTTTTTTTCTTTTTCTTTTTATGTAGATCAACATTTTTACTTGAAGGAATGACAAACTATAGTTCTCAAAAAAATTAAGTAAAAAAAAAAGTGAATGAAGTAGGCCTATTTCTTTAAGACAAACAACTGATAGTATTTTTTTTTTTTTTTAGTATGTTTTTATTGATTTCAGAGAGAGGAAGGGAGATGGAGAGAGAGATTGAAACGTTGAGGAGAGAGAACCATCTACTGGCTGTCTCCTGCATGCCTCCTATTGGGGATCCAGCTTGCAACACCAGCAAGTGCCCTGACCAGAAATCAAACCTACCATCTCTTGGTGAGCCACACTGGCCCAATGCAACTGACAGTATTCATTGTCAGTGACAAAATTGACAGTGCATTGAGTGATAAACAGGTTTTTGGAGATGTGCATCCAGTACTGTGAGCTTGATACCTCCCCGACATTTAAATACTTTTCTGATAAAATTGGTAATGTTAGCTAATGTGATTTTTATACTGTATAATGAAATATGTCTATATTTGAGGGATCTGTACAAGACAGTGAATCAGTATTTTCCAAATTTATGATGTTACAAAATCATGTATTAGAGAAAGAACCATTCAACATGTAAGACTGACCAAGATTTTAATGACAGTATGAAAAATTCACCAAAATGGTTTCAGATTGCACATTGAATTTATTTTTTTACTTTATCATTTTTGAGATCTAGAATAGTATCAAAGAAGAATATCCATGATTATATAAAAAGATTATTAAAGTGCTCCTCCCTTTTCCAATTATATATCTGTGTGAGACTAGATTATTTTCATTGACATCAAGTGAAACAATATTCCAAACTTGAGTGCTTAACAAATATAGAATCCAACTTTCTTTGCTTAAAGCAGACAAAAAATTATTTTAACCATATAACAATACTTCTCACTATTTTCTTTGTTTTGGGAAAATAGATTTTTCATTAAATATTTATTTTAATATATAATGATATTTTAAATAGTTAAATAAATAAATACTTGAAAAAAGTCTCAGTCTTTAATTTATAATATGATAAAAATTCATGGACATAACCTACATAAACTAAAGTTCTTTGGAGTTTTCAAAAAATTTTTAAGAATAAGAACCACTGAGATAGACTATCATAGCTGGAAGCTTTATGTGCGGAAGAGGCCTGGATTACTAAAACATTTCTTACCTACATCCTTTTTCGTCTTGGGGAATGCCCAAAATTTCAAAATTTTTTTATCATTTCTACATGACAAGAAAGGAACAGATTGGTTAATTTAATAACTATGCCACACAGATTAAATATTATTCTTACCTAATTTATTAGATGTCAGATAGATTGCTTGCTTTATAATGTTGTATTAGATTCTGTGAGTATAGCTTTTGACTTGCTGATTATTGACTAAATACAGAAAGACAAATGGCATGAACACATAGTTCATGAATATTGGAAATTCTTATGATGTAGTTGAGAAAGAAGAGATTGAAGTGTTTTCAGTCTTGCTGCCTAGCATCAAGATTTGTTTTTGGGAGTTGCCTTGACTCTACATGTACATCAGCCAAGAGAGTGGTATTTAGTGAAGATGAAAACAAGGCCTTTGGTAGTTTGGGAAACAATTAAGATGGATCAGGTTTCTTAAAACATTTCAGTTTTAGAAAGTTTTACAGAGATATCAAATTCCATTCCCCACCATTAATGAATACCATAATTTTTCTCCCATGATTATAGAATGGCTAAAAGATAAGGTAGCTTTCTTTATAACTGTCTTATCAGACTCTTCACATCCATATTAGTTTTACTCCTTTATGAATCTGTCCTCTTTAGAGTTAAGGTTGTTCAATTTCATTTTGATTATTCTCAGGTTGAATTTATGTGTGAAAATCTTATTCCTGTAACAAAGTTTAATTATTGAGGGTAAGGACTACACATATTTTACATCATCCACAATGTCCTATTAGCACACAGACTCTTGATACTTGCTGTTAATTTTAAAAGTTGAGATGCAGGAAATTTATTTCCTATTGTTAAGTATTTATTGAGACTATACTATGTGTAAGGTGCTGTATTAAACACTAATAGATATGCATTTGTACATTTTGCTTTTACACTGAAGAAGCAAATGGCAAAGCAAAGTGTGGAGGATTCTGAGTCTTCTTGTTTTGAAGGAGTTGTTCCCATGGCGGTAGAATTTTTATGAAAGAAAACATTTTTTTTTTTTTGCAAAATATTAAAGAGGTGAAGAAGTTTATCAAAGGAATTGCAGAGTTGCCCTCCTTGGTGCATACTATTGTCAATCAGATTTTAAATAGCTCTGAAGGCAGAATTGATTTTTATCTTACACTTGAACTGATGTTTGCACTGGTGGTGAATGGGTCTGGTAGATATTGGTTTTTACATTAAGAGGCCCGAACCTTTTTCTTCTTGCCTTTGTTGTGGGCAGGCCCCTAACCAGGCTTGGACCTAGGCAGTCCTAGGCAGTTACACTGAGTTTGGCTTTGAACTCATACATATATATATATTAGAAAGTCAATCTTCCCACCAGCCTTACGGAGTTTAAAAATAGTACTTCTCTGGGCATAAAATGTTTGAGTATACTTACCACTGACTAGCCATACTAATGAGCTATTGCAGTGACATTTCTTGGCCTTGAGTTTGGCTAATCTGATAGATTTAAAAAATATATGTAATGAAAATGCTTATTTAAAAGAAGTTTGTAATGTGACATCATGGGCTCTGCAGACAGCCTGCCTGACTCTGCCAACAGACTGCCTGGCTGTGCCACTTCGTGGCTGTGGCACCTTCACTGAGGTTACTCTTAGTGCTTAGAGCTCATTGCCTATAAAACAGGAAATAATGGAGCTGTTGGCTTAGCTGAGTTAATGCATATAATATATCAGCTCATAAGAGTTGACTATTATTATTGTTTTTATTTCTGCTAGTTAAATCAGGTCTTATTTTATGGTTTCAAGAATTAATCATAGTAAAACCACCTTGTTCACCAATCCCCCACACACATGCTCAGTTTCTAGGCTATGTTCTTCATTGCTGGAGTCTTATGAATTTTGTAATTATATTTTTTGTGAAGGTGACAGCATCACAATAGTGAGAGTTGTATTTCAAATAAGATTGTTTTTGAATATCGAATCATGCTCAGTTATCTCCCCATATATGCTGCCACTGGCAACGGTCAAGGCATGCCCGTTGTTAGTCACTTCCAGGGAGAAGGTATTCTTCCTTAAGATTGTCTCTGAGTAGCAGGCAGCATCACTGAGCCAACTGTAAGTTATTGGGTATCTCCTGCAGCCCTCTGGTTCTGGGAAAACTTACTGAGGGGAAACCTGTTGTGCTTCTATTTGTTTTTGGGTTTTTTTTGTCCTCCTTAAAGAAAGCTGTGGGATAACCTCACTTATTTGTGATGCCTCCATGTTCTCTCACATGTGCAAATATAAGGGAACACATCCCTTCATCATGAGTTGATCAGAAAACCAAGATTGGCTCTTGAATTCTTGTAATTGTGCCAAACAAGCCAGAAACACGTTTTTGTTGTTTGCAGGTGTTGAAACTTAGAGCATGCATTCTGAATGTGACAGAGTAGTTCATTTTTCTGCTAAAAGTTCAAGTTCTTTCCTTCTGGCATCATTGTTTTTTAATATGCTTTTTTGTTGTTGTTGTTGAAATATTGCCATATCTTTACAGGACGAAATTCAACACTCCATTTCCTTTCTCTTCTCCCCTCAGGAAAATATGGGAAAATGAGGCAAAAACAGCATCTTCTTGCCTTATTTTCCTATTGAGGTAGACGAGAGGCATGAACAAGTTATTCCCAAACAATATTTCTCTGAGACCTTTTGGATGGAATCTAATTGCAACAATAGGGTAGAAATAGGTGCACCAGGGACTTCTACTTTCTAGAAAAAGGAATCTCAAACGGGTACAGGCCTTGTGAGATGGACCTACTCTACCTGAGCATATTTGCTTTATTCTTGGGACAATTACAGGCTTTTAGACTACTTAGGTCAATTGTAAATTCCGAGAAAGGATCAGTGAAATATTTTGTGTCCCGCAGATTTGCCGCTGCTGCCCGGGCAAGTGGAGGACGTAAGCACCCACATTCCTTCTGGCATTCCTCCCGCAGCTGACATTCTTCCCGCAGCCCAGCCTCTGACCCCTGCAGTCAATCCAAGGCCCACGGTGGAAGGAGCAGACACGCAAAAGGACGAGGTACTCCATGCTGTACTCGATCAGTCTCAAAATTGCAGTGGTTTTGTAACTTGTCCTTTCAGAGAAATGCTCCTCTACCTGTCTCTCTTGTATTTTTCTCAGATTTGGGAAAATTCCAAATTCAAGTTGCTTATTTGGGCCCTTCTCACGGCCATCTATCGCTATTGTATATATTTCTTTGTAAACACAGAGAGCGATTGTGTTTTTACATGGAAACTAGTTTTTTTTATAATATGTTTTTATTGATTTCAGAGAGAAGGAGAGAGAGATAGAAACATCAATGATGAAAGAGAATCATCAATCAGCTGCCTCCTGCATGCCCCCTAGTGTGGATTGAGCCCTCAGCCCCAGCATGTGCCCTGAATGGGAATCGAACAGTGACCAACAACTGAGCACAGCCGCCATGGAAAATATTTTTATTTCATGACGTATCTCTATAGGCCAGTGCTACCTGGGGACAGTGCAACCGAAAGGACAGAGGAAGGGGACAGATGGCTTTCTTACCTCTTTTAGTCTGAAATGGCCTTTTTTCTTTATATTATTGATCCTAAGGGCCTGTAGACATCCTCTATTTGTTAAGGTAAAGCTAGGCTGTTCCAGGAGAGAATCCCAACAGTAATTCAGTGGTGGAAGGGATAGAAGTTTCTTTCTTTCCTGGAATAACCTGTGGAGGATCTCTCAAGTTAGCAAGTGGCTCTGTTCCCTGGACTCACCACGGCTCCTTCTCTCTGGAACTCCACTCTGCCTTGGGACACTGCTCAAGTGCATGCTGCGAGTCAGGTCCCCATCCTTCGCGGGGCAGGGGATGAGCGCCTGGGGCCGCCTGCTTCCCCAGGCTCAGAGCTCAGGGCTCCATTTCTGCTCACGTCCTATTGGCAGCCACTCAGTCACATGTTCCTACCCACCACAAGGGAGGCTGGGAAGTGTCATCCAGCTGTTTGCTTCCCCAGCAGGGTAGAATGGAACCTCTGCCACATGCGTTCTCTCCCAAATGCACCACTTGAAAGTCATCTTTCGCCATCGTTTACAACTCTTCTGCATGTACTCCACAAAGGTGCACCAGCAGAGGCTGCCGGATGTGACCTTTAGCACCTAGTTCACTCTAACACCAAAGGGGATCAGGCACAGAGGTAGCCAAGGGCTCTTTATTATCTCTTTCTAAGAAAGCCCTTAGGATGCTTCTTGATTATTTAATTATCAGGCACTAGTCTTGCCACTTGAAGATATTTTGTTATGGAAGCAGTCGTTCAATCAAATAATCCAGACATTTCACTTTTAAATTCCCCCTTTATCATAAGACTTTGCTCACTGGTATGGCAGACTTATGTCTAAGATGCCAGTAGGCTTATGTTAAACCCCTAAATTGGTTACTAGATAAACTGGTAGGGATAGCCACTTTTCAATGTGCATTTTGAGTTGTGGATTGCTTTTGTTGAGTAGTAAGAAACTAAAATTGCAAGGTTATTTCTGGCAGGAATGAGTTTCTTTCAAAGACTTATGACTTCCAGGGTGACCATACAAATGATTTGACCAACTAGTGGTCACTGCATCTGGTGCCATTATGGAAATGTTTATAAAATGATTTTAGTTGATGGGTTAAAAGAAAACCCTGAATGATTTCTGGAACCTGTCAAACATCCAGTAAAATGCTATTTAAAACCCTGTGTATGATTATATCTTCAAAGAGAATATACATTTATTCTCAGAAAATGTCAACATTTTTAAATGTTGGAATAAAAATGATATAAACATGTTTGTGTTGACAAACTCAAGAGACATAGATGAATAACTTTTGAATATCCAGAGTAATATCTTGGTTTGGGATTTTTATTTCTAACCACCATTTGGAAGAGGAACTTTTCAGAACTGTCTAGAAATCATAATACTATACCAACTCTGCCATGGTTTAATAGTATCAGCCTATTTTATTTTATTTTTTTAACATATTTTATTGATTTTTTACAGAGAGAAAGGGAGAGGGATAGAGAGCCAGAAACATTGATGAGAGAGAAACATCGATCAGCTGCCTCCCGCACACTCCCCACCGGGTATGTGCCCGCAACCAAGGTACATGCCCCCAACTGGAATTGAACCTGGGACCCTTGAGTCCACAGGCCGATGCTCTATCCACTGAGCCAAACCAGTCAGGGCTCTCAATCTTATTTTAAAGCACCCAAATGCCAGTATAAGACCATAAGCATCAACTTCCAGCAAATATATCCTGTAAGGGCCTACCAAGGGGCTAGCGACAGTTACTTTCTGTGACTTCAGTCTGGAAAGATGAAAACGTACCCTGGATGTCCCAACTTCCTGTAATTGCCTAATAAGAATCCACAGCTTCCTAGTATGGATTAGATCAATTAAACAATTTGTTGTTAATTTTATCACTGGTTTTATGCATGTGCATTTCCCTCCTTAGAGTCAAACATTTTCCAAGAACCTTCCACTTTCTATTTGTGAATAATTTCTTGCCTTAGTTAATATATTTTGATGAAAGTAATTCACATTAGAAAGATGAAAAATTGTGAGTTCCTCCTCCCCATCCCCAACCCATAGAAGAGGTCATAGAAGAAACTTGTACAGTATTTTTTTAATGGGAGATCTCCTATTTTTCCAATTCATATAGGGACTTCAAATTTTTTCACCTATAAAGACAGTTTATTTACCATATTGCTTTGTAATAGAGCCTACAGCTAAATGCTGCTGTCATTAATGTGAGCATTAGTTCTGTTTTCTTTGACTTACCTATGTGGTACTAGGAATGAAAATGACTCCTCTTGTAGCAGTCCCACTTAGAATAAGTCACATGAGCAATTTAAGGAAACGAGCAGTGTTCTGCCAGTGTACAAATTCTATTCCCCCAGAGGCTCAAAAAGGTTTAAATTAGATTTGGAATTATACACCTGAAATCCACATATTTCAGCTCCTTAGGCAAAATAACAAGTTAATAACTTAATTCACAGTTGTTTTCTGTTTAGTAGTGGGGGACTTGGCGTTCCATTGCACAAATTCTTCTCTTTGAAATAAATCAGAATTTGAGTTTGCAACTAATTTGGAGTCCTTCAGCTCAGGACCCTACGATGAACCTTACTTGAAAGAAGGGAATTCCCAAAGTGTGCCAGAGTAGCCAACAGCTGAATACATACATAGAATTGCGACTTTGCTATCTTTTGAAAGCTGCCATTTTGACGTTCACAGTGAAGTTTTCTGAGTTGCACTGTGTATCTAGGTTTTTGTTCCTCCCTTCCTTCCTTCCTTCCTCCCTTTCTTCCTTCCTCCCTTCTTCCCTCCCTACTTCCCTTCCTTCCTTCCTTCCTTCCTTCCTTCCTTCCTTCCTTCCTCTCTCTCTCTCTGTTTTTTTTTTTTTTTTAACTTAGGTTTATTGAGATCTCATTTACAGAGTAAACTTTACCATTTTGGCGTATATATAGTAAAAAATACTAAATAAAAAACAGGAATACTTTTTATTTATATTTAGAATTTTTAAATGGCATCATTAACATATATAGTCAAATAATAGTTACTTTTTAAAATATATTATTTTTATTTATTTCAGAGAGGAAGGGAGATGGAGAGAGAGAGAAACATCAATGATCAGAAAGAATCATTGATTGGCTGTCTCCTGCATGCCCCCCACTGGGGATTGAGCCTGAAACCCAGGCATGTGACTTTGACCAGGAATCGAACTGTGAACTCCTGGTTCATAGGTCGACACTTAACCACTGAGCCATGCCGGCTAGGCAATAGTTACTTTTTAAGTCCCATATTGTTTTATAAATTTCTAAATGTTATGTTGACTTATAAATCTATAAGTACTAGAGTATTCATAATTACGTATTCCCAATTACTTTGCTCTAGTAACTGATTTATTACTATTCAGTCTGCAAGAGCCATTGATATACACTAAATGTTAATAAAACTCAGAATAATATGTTAATACAAAATTATTGGAAAAAACCCAAGATGCATACTAGTAAAAATGTATGCTAAAATTGCTAGGTCTTACAAATTATCCATCTACACCTCCCTTCCCCAACCACTCTTTGTATGTGTATGTGTGTGCATGTTCTGAAAGAATGTTAGGTAGAAAGTTTACTTTTGAAATTATAGTGTAAAATAAACTAAGTCCTAAAGTAAGTTAGACACTTCAACTTTAGTAAGAAGTCAATTTTTTCTTCAGTTGGGTTCACTTTTTGCATTATAACATTTGTTCTTATTTCTCATACTTACCATTTCTTAAATAGTTTATATTCTTTCTTGCCCTTAGTTCTTAGATGTTCATTTTCTTTTGCTTGGGATATTTTCTGTCCACTCTGTTCTCTCAGACTCACTCTCCCTTTTCCTCTTTAACTTGTACTCGTCTTTCTGAGCTGGGATCAGCTTGGGTATCACTCCCAGAAGTTCTCCTTGACCTCCAGGCTGGGGTTAGTGTCCCTGCTCTAGGATCCCATTGCATCTTGTATGCACTCTCGGAACAACATTGTGTTATATTTGCTTCTTTTCATTTTGCTCAACCCCATGTAACTATAATCTCCTGGTTGGCTGGGACTGCAGCCTTTTCATTCTAGTACCATTGTTCGCCTATGCCTAGCACAGGGTCTGGTAATATAAAAACAAGACATGATGCCTACTTCCTTTAACCAGGTATGCAAGGCAGCAAGGATCCCGTGAGCCGGACTGCACTGGTAAAAAATGGGGCTCCCCGTGTCCCTGTCAGGGTCCCTCAGGATGGGGCCAGGCGTGCCAGCCTCAGTGCTTATTGCTGAGTAGACTTGGAGACTGCAAGGATGCTCACATGCAGGAAATAAACATGTTGCCTGCTTGTGTTTCTTCATTTGAGCTGCTTTCAACAGTATTACCGCATGGTCACTTTGACTGTGGCATTTAAGTTTAATCTCAGGAAGTGATCATGAGTATCGGTCGGCTGACTTGCTCCCTGTGTCGGCTGCTCCACATGTCATGGTATCATGTGGAGCCTTGAGTGCTTTTTATTATATGCTATGGGATTTGGTTAGTTTACCTAGGAAAGGGCTTTTCTCCCCGACGGTGATGACAAGGCTTAGGGAAGAAAGACTTCCAGGTTGATTTTTCCTGTGTTTTTGGAGAAGGGGGAGCTTTCCCTGAAGACTCTGGATTCACATCTCACTTCTTTTTCTTACTGATTGCATAGTCTGGGGCACGTGACTTCGCTGTTCAGTTACTTGTGAGATGGGTTGTTTGAAGATCACCGCTCTTGCCCACACAGTTCCTAGTACCTGGGCTGGCCCTTGGTGGGAACTCACTTCAGTGAGAGCTCCCATCACCCTTGTCAGGAGAGCACGCACTTTCTAATAAAGATGAAATCAACAAGCCTCTGAAATGCATTCCCTTACTGGTTTTACTAAGAAAGGACAAAAGATGGATGGGTGTTTGCTATTAACCCTGCACCCCTAACTGAGATTCAACTTGCCCAACAGACAGGAGATAATCTATTTTTTATGGTTGTGGGTTTTTTTTTCTTTCTTTCACCTTTAATAACAGCACGGTGTCTGAGCTATATGCTCCATTTTCAAGAACATTACAAAAGTCACTCAATGAGATCATTTTCCAGGCAAGAATATTTAAAGCTGATTATGGCCTTAGGGCATTTTTTTCATTCCTGCATAAACCATAGTTTTCAATTATTTCAGCATCACCGTACATATTATAGAGCTGCACAGAGGTGCCGGATGAGTTCACGTGTCACACACCACTTGCTTGGGGAGAGGCTCTTGAAGGGGTGATACAGTGAGATTTAAGCCATTCTCTCTTTGTTTAGTGAGACATATGCTTTTTTTTTTTTTTTAAATCTACCTTCTTTTAGGAAGTGTTTAAAACACAGATTATGAATAAATAGATATAAAATTATTACACCTCTTTGCGTTTACTCTGGCTTGTAGATAAATTCTGTAATATTTAAAAAAATTCTTGGGTAAGACAAAAGGATCCTGGACTTTTAAATTTGAGGAGACACTATGTGTTTTAATTCCTACTCTTATTGGACCAGGAATGATAGGTATTATCTGAAGAAGTAAATGTAATAAGTTAGAGTACTTTTAACTTTGAAAATGTTTTGTTAAGCCCTAGCCGGTTTGGCTCAGTGGATAGAGTGTAGGCTGTGCGGACTGAAAGGTCCCGAGTTTGATTCCAGTCAAGGGCACATGCCCAGGTAGCGGGTTTAGTCCCTAGTTGGGGTTTAGTCCCCAGGAGGCAGCCAATCAATGATTCTCTCTCATCATTGGTATTTCTATCTCTCTCTCTCCCTTTCCCTTTCTCTCTGAAATCAATAAAAATATTAAAAAAAAGAAAATTGTTTTGTTGATATGTCTTTTATGGTAAATGGTGAAACTGTATTCAAGGTTGATCAGAATCTTAAGGTGTATTTTTTCACACTTTAATATGAGCCTTTAGTTTGTCCATATGCCTCTAGTCCTAACACTACAGGTGGTAAAAATGTAATGAATGTGTGCAAGAGAGGTTTTCTGCTTCTTGCTGTGGGCGGAATTAGTTAGTGATAGTGTTCAGAGGCAGGGCGGTACAAATGGGGCATTTTAAGGGGCTTACATTAGGTCAAATTGAATAAGTGACTGGATTCCTTTACTTAAAAAGGGCCCAACCAGCTGAGAGAGCTGGAGTCTAACAAATGTTTAATTAAACAGTAATAGGGAACTTAAGTTTTCGACTTTATCTTCGTTTACAATGATTGTAAATGATTTTCATCCTTTGCTACCTCTTGCAGACACTCGGGGATGAAGTTCAGCCCTTCAGACTTGATGAAGAATTTGATTATGACACTGTGATGCTAACCCCCAAGGTCACTCCTGCAGAGGTAGAAGCCATCAAAGAACAACTATCCAAGCACAAGCGAGAGAACACCAACGCGGACTGGGAGGAACCCCGTGACTGACTCACTAAGATATCTTTCTGTTTACATTTATTTTGATCGTATTCAAGCAAAAATAGAATAAATGATAAACCTACTGTAAGCCCCTCTGTGGAAATTTATGTGTGTATTGATTTGTCAGTTACTTGCCTATAGGGAGATGCTGCTAACAAGATCACAGAGATCTCCATCCTCACAGAGCTCCCTTCTGTCACGTTGTTGCTACATCCCATGGCTCGTAGGGGGTGATGGAGGTGGCGATTTGGGACAGGAGGCAACACTCACTGAAGGGTCAGTTTGAAGAGAGTACCACAACTAGGTAACACGGGGCATTGTAACAAAGATTGGAAGCATCATCCCACCTTTTGGGGAGCAAAGGACAGTTACACATGCCAAATGCATTGTAGCACAGAGAGAAGTAGTGATTATGTGGGGAGGTTATTGGCCCCAGCTATCCAGACATATTGGTATGAATCTGATTGCTGAGAGGCTGGGCTTCTAGGATTGATTGGGAAAGGAATGACTGGAAAAGAAGGCAACTGAGAATTGATTCTATGTCATATATTAAATTCTTGTGCTTTGTTATCGCCATTGTTATAGCTACAAAGTGCAAGGAATGATCTCTGTCTGCAGAAGTGTAAAATATAATTTGAAGAGGCAAGACGTAGGTAGAAAAAAAACAACTAGAGCATGTAAAGCTTCTTATGAAGTGTTATTGTGTAGAGTACCCATTCATGCCTTAAGGAAAGGAGAATAGATGGCTGGAGGCACAGGTGAAGGGGGAGTAGTATGTATGAAGTCATTTTTATTATTTAAGGAATCCATAACAAATCAAATGTACTAGTCTTAATTAGTTTTCACTCAGGCCTGTGCTCATGGACATGCATATGTGTGTATATGTGTATTCATAGAAATGGCCGTTTATATCCTTAGGAAAGAATGTTCTCCATTTAACATTACAATGGAGTCAAGTGATTTCCACATTTATTTTTCTTTATTTAGTCAAGAAACTCTCATTAAACACCCTTTATGTGCCCAGGCAATGGGGAGGATACAAGTAGATGTGGTCTGATGTTGTGGGGAAGACAGATGTATGCACCAATAATTGCAGTAGAGCTACACTGTCTACTAGAATAGCCACTAGCTGCATGTGGCTATGGAGCACTTGAAATGTAGCTAGTGTGACAGAGGAACTGATTTTTTTTTAATCCTCACCCAAGGAGTGAGGATATTATTTCTATTGATTTTCAGAGAGAGTGGAATGGAGGGAGTGGGGGAGATGAAGAGAAACATTGATGGGAGAGAGACACATCAATTAGTTGCCTCCGGCTTGCCACCTGACTGGGACTAGGGATTGAACCTGCACCTGAGGTACGTGCCCTTGACTGGAAATTGAACCCGTGACCCTTTGGTCCATGGGCTGATGCTCTAACCACAGAGCAAAACCAGCCATGGCGAGGAACTGATTTCTAAATGCTAATTTTATTTTAATTTAAAATAAAAAGTTGATATTTGATACAGTTCTTATAAAAATTTCTACTACATTTGGAACAACTCAGGTATGTGCATCTGTACTTTTTCAACTGTACTTTTATGACATGTAAATACAGATCAATTATTTTTTATGACAGTTTAGTGTCTAAATTTGAAATGTGAAATACACATTGGTGTTCAAAGGATTAATATGAGAAACTGTGGACTATCTTGTTATATTTTTGTACTGATTACATGTGGAAATGATGATATTTTGGGTACACCAGGTTAAATGAAATGTATTATTAAAATTCACCCCTCCCTTTTTACCTTTTAGAGGAGGCTTCTGGAACATTCACAGTCACACATGCGCTTGCACGTTCTTCCTTGCAGCTCTGCAGTAAAGAGTGTTGCAAGAGTCCTGTGCACGTGAGCTCCTGGGACAAAGCAAGTTGGAGTGATTTCACCTTGCCATGGAGAGCTAGGGAGTCTTCACAGAGGAGGTGGCCTTTGAGGTGGTCAGGAAGAAATGAGTTTTTGACTGCAGGCTGTTAGAATAGCTTGTCTGGGGAGATGATAGGAGCCTGAGTTAAAGCAGTGTAGGTGGCAGTAAAGGGCATGTATTGGATTAGAGATTTGGATGTAGAACTAGCAAGGATTGTTGACTGATGCAATGTGGGAACGAGAGAGCAATTGCGAGGTTAAGAAGATGTTAGCATGCAAACCATATAGCACACCAACTTGAGGAGGGAATCCCGTTGTGATATAATTGTTCACAGGATCAGAGACACTCTTTTGACTCAATCTATACACAGCACTTTGGCATTTTAAATAAAGAAAAGACTTCACCATTTTAAAGGCATCGCAATTTTATGGACTTCAATAGTCTTCCAATAGACGAAACAAAGCCATCCTTCCAAGTGTTTAAAAAGATTGGCATTGCCCTAACCGGTTTGGCTCAGTGGATAGAGCGTCAGCTTGCGGACTGAAAGGTCCCAGGTTTGATTCCAATCAAGGGCATGTACCTTGGTTGCAGGCACATCCCCAGTAGGAGGTGTGCAGGAGGCAGCTGATCAATGTTTTTCTCTCATCAATGTTTCTAACTCTCTATCCTTCTCCCTTCCTCTCTTTAAAAAATCAATAAAATATATTTTAAAAAAAGATTGGCATTTTCGTGTCATACTTCATTACTTGGGCTGGGTGGGTGGCAGGTGAATGATACCGCAGAGCATTCTGTCTGTAGAGTTGGTGAACAGCGTCTTGGCTTCGGTCCTTCCGGCAATTCTTGATTCCTGCATTATTTGGGGCAATTGTGCATTACAGCAAAAGTGACACCGGAAAATGAGTCCCTGAAAGCCTCTCAATGAAATAGTTTTGTCTCAATTGTACCGTTACTCTTGCCCTAACTAGCAACTCCTCCTCCATGACTTTCAGCTTTATGGATCCCTTGAATCGATGTAAATGGCTTGTTTTACGCCGGCTGGCAACCCCTAACCGAGTGCCTCTAGGAGAAGCCTGCGTGTGCATTGATGGATAATGCCTACGTGGAGTAGGTAGCGCCACCTGGGGTAAGATTAATGCGCAGTAGAAGGTAAGGAGGTGCACCTGTACATATAAACCAACATGGGAGGGGAGAACATGAAAAATTGTCAAGTGTCTTGAAATAATGTGGCATTTGCCACACAAACTAGCTTGAATGAAGATTTCAAGCCCGCCATACTGAGTGTGGTGGCACACTGAGCAATCTTAGAGAAAAAATAATGACCGGTATTGAAATTCCTTGATTCTTTCATCAAGAATCCGGATATCAAACTCCCATGAACAAGATGGAACTATATCCTTATTTAAAAAGGAAAGGTTCTTTATCTGTAGGTGACTGTATGGTCGAATTAAAATATGAAAGAGACAAAAGAATTTTAATTTTATTGCTTGTTTCTTGGAATTTGATGGTAAATGAATAGGTAGTGATGTGAACGAAGCAATCTTATTGAGAATTTTCTAGAAAAATATTTATCCAGTATGAGGAAGAGAAATTCATACCTGACCAAGGTCTGTCCAGTCCTTACATAATATGGCCACCACTTACCTTCTTCCTCATTTTATATCAGGTTCTGACCAGCTTGGATTTGTTTTCCTTTTGCAAACACTCACCTTGTCTCTACCACAGGGCCTTTGCTCTCACTCTTCTTTGTGCCTGGTCTTCCTTGGTCTCCAAAGGCTGGATCCTTCTCATTATTCAGGTCTCAGGTGAGCAGTAGCTCCTTAGTGCCTCTCTCTGAACACCTATCTAACCCCTTTCACAAACTTTCACCCCTGTCACTGTGGCTCTGGGTAAAGCAGAATCCTTTATCATTTCACTTAATAATGTTAATGCTCAGAAGAGTCATCAAACTTTAGAGGTGGTTTGAAAGCCTAATTCCCCTGCGTTCTTTATATTTTCACTTATTCTGAGAGCGTTGTGAGCCACAAGAGGGTTCTAAGCAGAGGAGGGATGTGATCTGACTTCAGCTGATGGAGGATGGTGGGAAGCGGGTAGGGCTGTATTGTATTGGAGGAGGTCACCCAGATGGAAGGGTGTGCAGGGCTGGAATGTGAAGGACCTTCATACTTTTCTCTCTGGAAGTTCATATGACCTTGCTATCCCTGGTATTCTGAAAATGTAGGCATGTGTTGGCATAGGTCTATTTTGTCCTTTGGGCTGGGCACTCAGTAGCCATTTAGTCTACAAACCTATGTCCTTCAATTCTAGGAAGTTGTCTTGAATTGTTATTATTATTTTTATTGTTATTATTATTATTACTATTGAAATTATCTTGAATTATTTTTTGATGATTTTCCTTTCTTTTATTTTCTCCTTTCCAGAATGTTTACTTTTTTGGATGCTGAACTTCCTAGATTGCTACTCTAGTATTTTTGTATTCTCTTCTATCTTTACCCCCCAATTTTGCTCTATTTTCTGAGATTTTCCCTAACTTTATCTTCCACATTTTAATTGCAATGTATTATTTTCTTTAAAATATTTTTAGTTTATTTTTAAATCTACAAAACAGTAAAGCCATTTTCATGAAAAAAAAAAAAAAAAAAAAAAAGACAAACACCAGAAAACACATCCTTTTCAGCCCGAGTTGCGTCAGGATGAGACTATTAGGCAGAAAAGGTGAAGAGAGTGTCTTTTCCTTGAAAGTGTTGAGACAGTGCCTCTTGATGGTAATAAGCACTTGCGCTTACTATGTTGAATGAATGAGCAATAGGAAGTGGAGCGAGATGTCAGGGGGGTTTTGCATATTCTATCGTGTTGTAGAAAGCTTCAGATGTGACCATGTGGTAGCTAGGTGAGAACTAGGATCCCTGGCGCAGAGAGGGGAGAGATGCATGAGGGTGCTGGGTCTCTGCCTGGGTTGCCTTTGGTATGTACAGAGCATTCATGTGTTAGGAGCTCCATCCTCAAGAGCAGATCCTCCTGGTCCCGATGTTCCTGTTGCAGAGTGTTGTTTGCAACACTACATCGGTTAGCAGAGTGTTGTTTTGCCTCTGTAGTACCTTCTCTGTATCCCCCCTTGCCACTCTTCATGCCTTCATTTTTACTTACCCCCTCCTGGGAGCCTTCTTGCTTTCCAATTAGTCTCTAAATGTCTCTATTCTCTCCATTCTAGCTTGTTTTGCACATTGATTTCATATTAATCTTCATGTCGCTATCTTGTTTCAAAACCACCACTAGCTGCTCGTTATCCATTGAATTTATGAAAACTTCTCAATTTAGCATTCAAGGCTCTTTTCCCATGGACCCCCCATGCTACAGACAACACTGACTACCCATGGCTCCTGAATGTTGCCTTCCACCTTCACGCTTTTCTTCTTACTGTTCTTTCTTTCCGGATGATCTCCCTTCATTTCTGCCCCGTGAATTCCCACTCACCCTTTATGATGCACCACAGGGGTTGCCTCCTTCGTGCAGCCTTTCTGATCCTCCCAACCAGCTTTAATTTCACCTTCCCCAGAACCTTGCTATCATTTTGTAGCACTATTGGTGCTCCCCACCTTTTGCTCGTATCCTAGCCATTCGTGAACATGTCTTCCCATCTGACCCTGAGGGCAAGCACCAAGTCTCATTCATCCTCGCAGCTTCAGCTAAGCACTGTTGCTTGCTCGTTATGGTTCCATCACTGACCTCATTTACTTCCAGAGCCCAAGTGGAGTGCTGACAAAAATGGATCCCATTCCCATTTTTGTATTCAACCAATATTTATCTAGTGTCTGGTTTCTTGGTTACAGTTTATAATAGAAACGAATAATTAATGCCATGATTTATTAGCCCATGGAAAGTATGGTAAAGAAACTAATGCAAAATGTCTGCACAAGCTGCACCAGAATGATTTATTGAATTAACAATCAGAAACAAGCAATTCTATCTGGTGAAAAGTGGGAGAGAAAAAAGACTCAGCAGTATAATTCTACTGTAAGTAAATTTTGCATAAAGGGAAATAGAAGGACATTTTAGTATCCAAATAATGGCAAATCAGTAGTAAAAGTTATGGTACATGATATATAATTATAATACTTTTCACGTTTATAAAAAAATGTGCAGTCTCTTTAAAGAGGTTTTGGTGTTGGTTCCGCTTCAGATGGTAGTAGTAGATTATCTCCATTGTGTGCACTTAGAATATTGACATCCACGTTAAGATAAAAGAGTAAATTCAGCGACTCTCCAAACTGTATTAATATTGGCTATATTCTCAGAAGAACTTAGCATCAATTTTAGTTTAGATTGAAAAGTAGTTTCAAAGGATGGCTTATGTGCAAGTGGCGGTAATGGCGCTTGAAGTAATTAGGGTGTTTAACAACCAGGCAGAAAAACCCCACTAATTATTCTCATCTTTTTTTTTTTCCATCGAAAATATTTTAATCATACAGATTGGCACTTGAAAAAATACACACCATGGGATCAGATATCCTTGCAAAAATAATTTTCTAAGTCCTCTGGGTTTAAATGGTTAGTGTCTCAGACTTGCAGAGGACTGAGGTTTGGAGAACAAAGGCCCGCTGATTCCTGAAGAGGCTTAGTTCCTGAAGACTAGTTTATGCCTTTCTTTGAATGTTTTGGTCACTGTTTTGATGCATTTGACGCTAATTATTTTTGATGAATATGTGTGTGTGTGTGTATGTGTATGTGTGTGTGTGTGTGTGTATATATATATATATATATATATATATATATATATAATTTTTCAGTGAATCCAACTTACTTTCAAATCTAAGTTTTATAGATTAGTGCCAGCCATGGGCAAACTACGGCCCGCGGGCCGGATCCGGCTGTTCTATCTGGTTCTCTTGCTCTCCCCTCCGCTCCTTTACTTTGAATTTATATTAGTTCACACAAACACTCCATCCATGCTTTTGTTCTGGCCCTCCGGTCCAGTTTAAGAACCCATTGTGGCCCTCTAGTCAAAAAGTTTGCCCACCCCTGGATTAGTCTGTATTGCCTTTTTGTTTTGTTGAAATTGAGTTTGATAACATTTCTCAGGGGAAAAGTCATGCATCTTTTGTCTTTATTCAAGGGTCTTCCTATTTATTGTTCTGGCCTTTGGGCCTTGCCTGTAGCATCTGTATCTGCCTCCCCCATCCCCACACCCATCCACCAGGTGTAAGTAGCATAGAGAAATGCATGCTGGCTGTTGTTTGTGTTTAAACAGCTGAACACCTGGCTGCTCACATGCAGGTGCACAGGACTCTGGAGAAGGGATTTTAAGACAAAGAGAAGAATATATGCATGTTGTGAATAAGGGCTTGGGTGCTGGACTTGAGATTCTTCTGTGTTCAAAACACAATAGGACCCTTACATGTCAGTGGCTATGTGAAATGTTAGTCATAGTGTTTCTGGAAAATTTCTTTATTTACATCATGGCTTCTGTATTTGTCAGTGTGAATGAGTCCATTATAACTTATTACTGGTATTGTCATCAATTTATAAGGATCACAAAGAGTTTTCCATAGTTGGTACCCAACGTGATCAGTTCTCATTGTGCTGAGTTAAGGTCTAGAGTGCTGTGTATCAATAAATAACCAGTCCAATGCCATCACAATGGTTCAGAATGAGAAAATAAACTTGGTGAAAACTGTGCTTCCATGCTTGTTTTCTCAAAATCTGACAGTCATTACATCCTAAGCAATAACTGATCAGAATAGAAAGTATTGAGAACATGCTAAGTATCAATTAGGTGTCATACTTTCAGTATCATCTTAGGTGAAGTGGGGGAGAAGGAAAAAACACTTCACAACATCACAGAGAGGCAGATTTGACACAGGACAGAGAAGTCAGTGCAATATCCCAGGGAACCAGGTAGTGACCCAGTAATGCACTAGCTTCCCTCGTTGCTGCAAATAATGCATTGACCTTTAATAGCTAAGAAGAGAAGCCAATAAACATTCTTCATACTTTCTAGAAGTTGAGCTCCATGTTCTTCGGGGAGAGATGGCACCAATGGCAAATACCTGTATATGTTTGCCTTTCTCTGCTTATCCCACTGCCCTGTTAGACACTTTGCTACCCCACAGGTGGCACATGTTCATCTTGTGGTGGTGAAGGCTTTACATCAAAGACAAAGAAACCCTTGAAATCTACCCCTCTCAGCCCACAAGAGCAGCTCCTCTCCATCACAGCGATGAAAGCCGGTGATAATGGGGCATTCCCACCGCTGTGCTCTCTGTTGTGGGCAGCTGGCAGTTAACACAGGTGGGCGTAAGGTGCTGCCCTTCTTTTGAAGGTTATCTGTTGAAGGGGAATGCCTCATCCCTGGGATCGGTGCCCTGCTTTGGTCCATGAAGCTGCTTCTGAGAAGTAACCAGGTGGTGAATACCTGCGCAGAAAATCAGAGGTGGCTGTCAAAAGACCCACTAACACTCAAGAGCTGCCAGGCAAGGTGGCGAGTCTTTGCAAAGAGTGTTGGATTGTTGAGCAGCTGGCTCATCTACCTCCTCCCATGAGCTAGATGGGAGGGAGGCTGAGCCTGTTCAACTTGGGGTGTGCACCGCCAAAGTACATAAGAAGAGAAGCAAGTGTTAAATGGGTCTGCCATTCACCGAGCAAACATCATTTCGTTTAAATTACACTGTGTTATTTTTATCTTGATCCACAACCAAATGGAACTCATTGTAATATATTTTCCCTTACAAGATAGTTGGCTCATTAATAAAATCCTAGGAAGGAGACAAGGGTAAACAATGAAACTCCCACACATTAACACCATAATGTACTACAATATTCTTCCTTCTTTTCATCAAAATCCTCCATGTAATTAAATCCCAAGTAAGTCAGCAAACAAATCCCTTGGCTTCTTTTATTGCCCCATGTTTGAAATGAATTAGTTATTTTTTTCATATTGCTAAGTAGCAACTAAGCACACACTTCTGCAGTGTTGTAAGTTTTCCTGTAGACAATAGATACTTATTGAGTGCTTAGGATATGCAAGGCGCGAGCGCTCTGGAGTTACAGCAGTGAACAAGGCAGAGTGCATATTACTGATAACTGCTACGATGCACGCCGATCTGGATGAAGTACAATAGAGCATTTGGGTGCTCAGGGTGAAGCTTATTAAGAACATTACAGGTAAGCTGAGACTGGAATGGCAAGATGGAGCCAGGCTTGCAATGACCTGGAGAAAAAGTGTTCCTGGGTGAACCAGTAGCTACGAGAAAAACCCTAAGGTGGGAACAGGCTTGGTGACCAGAGGGACATGAAAACCTATGTGGCTGGAGGGTAATGAGGGCAGGTGAGGGAGGCAGAGGTTGCTGGAGACCAGGTGATCAGGTTGGGGGATCAAGAGACTGTATGACATTGTCAGCCATGGTCAGGACTTGGATTCTAATCTCAGTGCTACGGGAAACCCTTGGGTTGTTCTTTTTTTAAAAAAATTTCCTTATTGATTAAGATATTACATATGCATCCTTATTCCATTACCCTCCACCTCCCATTCATGACCCCACCCCCCTGTTGTCTGTGTCCATTGATTAGGCTTATATGCTTGCATGTAAGTCCTTTGGTTGATCTCTCCCCCTTACCCCCACCCTCCCCTACCTTCCCTCTGAGGTTTGACGTTCTGATTGATGTTTCTCTGTCTCTGGATCTATTTTTGTTCATCAGTTTATGTTGTTCATTATATTCCACAAATGAGTGAGGTCATGTGATATTTATCTTTCTCTGCCTGGCTTATTTCACTTAGCACAATGCTCTCCATCTCCATCCATGTTGTTGCAAATGGTAAGAACTCCTTTTTTTTACTGCAGTGTAGTATTCCATTGTGTAGATGTACCACAGTTTTTTAATCCACTCATCTGCTGATGGGCACTTAGGCTGTTTCCAAATCTTAGCTATGGTGAATTGTGCTGCTATGAACATAGGGGTGCATATATCCTTTCTGATTCGTGTTTCTAGTTTCTTGGGATATATTCCTAGAAGTGGGATCAATGGGTCAAATGGGAGTTCCATTTTTAGTTTTTTGAGGAAACTCCATACTGTTCTCCACAGTGGCTGCACCAGTCTGCATTCCCACCAGCAGTGCACGAGGGTTCTTTTTTCTCCACATCCTCACCAGCACTTGTCCTTTGTTGATTTGTTGATAATAGCCATTCTGACAGGTGTGAGATGGTACCGCATTGTTGTTTTGATTTGCATCTCTCTCATGATTAGTGATTTTGAGCAGGTTTTCATATGTCTCATGGCCTTCCTTCGGTCTTCTTTTGAAAAGTGTCTATTTAGATCAGTTGCCCATTTTTTGATTGGGTTGTTTATCTTCTTTTTGTTAAGCTGCATGAGTTCCCTGTAAATGTTGGAGATTAAACCTTTATCGTTGATATCATTGGCAAATATGTTCTCCCATGCAGTGGGCTTTCTTGTTGTTTTATTGATGGTCTCCTTTGCTGTGCCAAAGCTTTTTATTTTGATGTAGTCCCATTTGTTTATTTTCTCTTTAGTTTCCATTGCCCTAGGAGCAGTATCAGTGAAGAAATTGCTTTGGCATATGTCAGAGATTTTTCTGGCTGTGGATTCCTCTAGAATTTTTATGGTTTCTCACCATATGTTTAAGTCCTTGATCCATTTTGAGTTTATTTTTGTGTATGGTGTAAGTTGGTGGTCTAGTTTCATTTTTTTGCATGTAGCTGTCCAATTTTCCCAACACCATTTATTGAAGAGACTGTCTTGACTCCATTGTATGTTCATGCCTCCTTTGTCAAATATTAATTGAGCATAGTGATTTGGGCCGATTTCTGGATTCTCTATTCTATTCCATTGATCTATATGTCTGTTCTTGTGCCAGTACCAGGCAGTTTTGAGAACAGTGGCTTTGTAATACAGCTTGAAATCTGGTATTGAGATCCCACTTACCTTGTTCTTCTTTCTCAGAATTGCTGTGGCTATTTGGGGTCTTTTTTTATTCCAGATGAATTTTTGGAGAGTTCTTTCTAGGTCTGTGAAATATGCCGTTGGTATTTTAATGGGGGAGTGCATTGAATCTATAGATTGCTTTGGGTAGTATGGACATTTTAATGCTGTTGATTCTCCCAATCCATGAACATGGTATGTTCTTCCATCTGTTTACATCTTGCTCTATCTCTTTTTTCAGTGTCCTGTAGTTTTCCGCGTATAGGTCTTTTACCTCCTTAGTTAAGTTTATTCCTAGGTATCTTAATTTTTTTCGTGCAATGGTAAATGGGATTGCTTTTTTAGTCTCTCTTTCTGTAAGTTCATTATTGGTGTGTAGAAATGCCATAGATTTCTTGGCGTTAATTTTGTATCCTGCTACATTGCCGAATTCATTTATTAAGTCTGTTAGTTTTTTGATGGAGTCTTTCGGGTTTTTTATGACATGCAGATCATGTCATCTGTAAATAAGGTCAGCTTTACTTCTTCTTTTCCAATTTGGATGCCTTTTATTTCTTCTTGTCTAACTGCAATGGCTAATACTTCCAGTACTATGGTGAACAGGAGTGGTGAGAGTGGGCATCCCTGTCCTGTTCCTGTTCTTAGGGGAAATGGTTTTAGTTTTTGCCCATTGAGTATGATGTTAGCTGTGGGTTTATCATATATAGCTTTTATTATGTTGAGATATGATCCTTCTATTCCCACCTTCTTGAGAGTTTTTATCAAGAAAGGGTGTTGGATTTGTCAAATGCTTTTGCTGCATCAATTGATATGACTGTGATTTTTATTTCTCAATTTGTTTATGTGATGTATCACATTTATTGATTTGCGGATATTGTACCATCCTTGCATTCCTGGGATAAATCCTACTTGGTCATGGTGTATGATCTTTGTGATGTATTGCTGGATCTGATTTGCTAGAATTTTGTTGAGGATTTTGGCATCTATGTTCATGAGGGATATTGGCATGTAATCCTCTTTCATTGTATTGTCTTTATCTGGTTTTGGTATTAGGGTGATGCTGGCTTCATAGAATGAGCTTGGAAGTGTTCCTTCCTCTTGAATTTTTTGGAATAGTCTGAGGAGGATAGGTTTCAGTTCTTCCTTGAATGTTTGGTAAAACTCCCCTGTGAAGTCGTCTGGCCCCGGGCTTTTGTTTGCTGGAAGCTTTTTGATGACTGCTTCAATTTCTTCCATAGTTATTGGCCTATTGAGATTTTTAGATTCTTCCTGATTGAGTTTTGGAAGGTTATATTTTTCTAGGAATATGTCCATTTCCTCCAGGTTGTCCAGTTTGTTGGAATAGAGTTGTTCATAGTAGTTTTTAACAATCCTTTGTATTTCAGTGGGGTTTGTTGTTATTTCTCCTCTTTCATTTCTGATTTTGTTTACTTGGGTCCTCTCTCTTTGCTTCTTGGTGAGCCTGGCTAGAGGTTCATCAATCTTGTTTATCCTTTCAAAGAACCAGCTCTTGGTTTTGTTGATCTTTTGTATTGTTTCTTTGGTCTCTATGTCGTTTATCTCTGTTCTGATCTTTATTATTTCCTTCCTTCTGCTTACACTGGGCATTTCTTATTGCTCTTTTTCTAACTCTTTGAGTTGTAGGGTTAGGTAATTTATTACCCCTGTTTCTTGTTTTTTGCAGTATGCTTGTAGAGCTCTGAACTTCCCTCTCAAGACTGCTTTCACTGTGTCCCATCGATTTTGGATTGTTGTGTTTTCAGTGTCATTTGTTGCCATGATGTTTTTTGTTTCTTCCTTGATTTCTCTGGTAACCCAGTCATTGTTTAATAGCATGCTGTTTAGTCTCTGTGTTTGATTTTTTTGGATTGTTTTTATTGTAGTTGATTTCCAGTTTTATGCCACTGTGATCTGAGAAGATGCTTGATATGATTTCTATCTTCTTGAATTTGAAGAGACTTTGCCTATGACCCAACATATGGTCTATCTTTGAAAATGACCCATGTGCACTTGAGAAGAATGTATATTCTGTGGCTTTGGGGTGAAATGTTCTGAAGATGTCAATTAATTCCATCTGGTCTAGTGAGTCATTTAGGATTGATGTTTCTTTGCTGATTTTTTGTTTAGAGGATTTGTCCAATGGTGATAATGGGGTATTAAAGTCTCCTACTATGATTGTATTGCTGTCAATCTCTACTTTGATATCCTCCAGGAGTTTTTTTTATGTATTTGGGTGCTCCTGTATTGGGTGCGTATATGTTTACCAGAGTTATTTCTTCTTGTTGGATTGTTCCCTTTATGAAGTGGCCTTACTTATCTCTTGCAATGTCCTTCACTTTGAGATCTAATTTGTCAGATATAAGTATTGCTACCCCAGCTTTTTTTCCATTTCCATTTGCCTGAAAAACCTTTTTCCATTCCTTCACCCTCAGTCTGTGTGCGTCTTTTTTTCTGAGGTGGGTTTCTTGTAGACAGCAGATATATGGGTCGTGTTTTCTTATCCAGTCCGTTACCCTATGTCTTTTGATTGGGGCACTTAATCCATTTACATTTAAAATTATTATTGATAGGTACTTATTTGTTGCCATTTTTATTCTTTACCCCTGTGTTCCTTCTTTGCTTCCTATTTCTTTCTTTCTTCTTCTTCTTTTTTTTTTTTTTTTACAGCAGATCCTTTAGCATTTCTTGCATTGCTGGTTTGGTGGTAATAAATTCCTTCAGTCCTTTTTTGTCTGTGAAGCTCCTGATTTCACCTTCAATTTTGATTGATAGCCTTGCTGGTTACAGTATTCTTGGATTCAGACCCTTCCTTTGCATGACTTTGTATATTTCATTCCATTCCCTTCTGGCCTGATGAATTTCTGTTGAGAAATCAGTTGCTAGTCTGATGGGGGTTCCTTTGTAGGTAACTTTCTGTCTCTCTCTGGCTGCTTTTAAGATTCTTACTTTGTCGTTGGTGTTTGCCAATTTAATTATAATGTGCCTTGGCATCGGTCTTTTGGGGTTCATTTTTCTTGGGACTCTGTGAGCTTCTTGGATTTGTGTGGGTTTTTTCTTCCCTATATCAGGGAAGTTTTCTGTCATTATTTCTTCAAACAGGTTTTCTATTCCTTGCTCAATTTCCTCTCCTTCTTGAACCCCTATTATGCGGATGTTGTTTTGTTTTGTGTTGTCCCAACGTTCCCTTAGGCTCTCCTCCTGCTTTTTAATTTTTTTTCTAGAAGCTGCTCTACTTGAATATTTTTTCCTACCTTGTCTTCTAGCTCACTGATGCAGTCCTCTGCTTCTTCTAGTCTACTCTTGATACTTTTATTGAGTTCTTTACAGCAGCGATGTCATTTTTCATTTCTTCTTGGTGCTTCTTCATTTCCTCTTGGTTCTTACTCATATTGTCAATTTGTCTTCCATTCTTTTCAGCCACCTTATGACCATTTCTTTGAATTCTTTCTCTGACAGGTTGCTTGCCTCCATTTCATTTACTTCCTTTTCTGGTGATGCCTGCTTTTCTTTTATATGCGGGCTGTTTCTTTGTCTCCCCATGGTCTCTCTTCTCCAGGTGTCTGGTTATGTAGTTCTCTCTCTCCTGCGTTGATTTAAAGGCACAAAATACAACACAACCAGGTACAACACACAAGACACTGAACAGAAATGTATTCACCATATTAATAACCCCAAATAAAGGTGACCACCAGAGAAAGGAAAATTAGGGGATAGGAGACAAAGAAGAAGAGAAAAAAGAAAGAAAGAAAGGAAGGAGTGCCAAAATGAAATTGGGAAAAGGAAAAAAAAAGTAAGAGAGAAAAGAAAGGGAATAAGAAAGAAAAGGGGAACAAACTATATATATGGGGAGAAAACTCCAATAGAACAGCCACTAGTCCCAGCAAATGCCAGCAACAAGTACCTGGAGATGAATGCAAACTACAAACAACAACTAATATCAAGCGAGGCGAGGGAAAACAGAAGCAAAAAACAAATAAATACAAAGCAAATGAAAAAAACAAAACCAAAAAAAAAAGAATAAGCAAAACAATCTCACAAACAAGCATTAAAAATCGATATAATCAACATTCAAGCAAACAACACCAAAAGGACAGAGAGTAAAACAATTTTTTGGATAGTGAAGACAGAGAAGGGAGAGGTGTGTATGAACTCGAAGCAGGGGATTGGAAATTAGATATATAAGTTGGGTGAAATTTTAACAGGGGGTAAAAAGAAAGAATAGGGAGAATCTAAAGCAGGAGAAGCGTAAGAAGAACAGGACAACAAAAGGGGAAAAGTTAGGAAGAGAGTGATGGCATAAAGGTAGAGTTGAGATAGAGTAGAACGATGCTAAAGGAAAGATGAAAATAGAATGTAGAACACTAATCTCAAAGTCAAATAAAGAGAAAATAAAATGACGCTTTTTTTAAAAAAAGGTAAAATAGTAGTAGTAATAATACTGATTGAAAATAAAAATGTAATAATTAAAAAGGTAAAATCAAGTGAGGAAAAAACAAAAAAATTATTTTCTTAAGTAAAAGATGAAAAAAATAAAAAATAAAAAATAAATAAAAAATAAAAAAATGTGCAGTAGTGAAGGTCATTCACTTCCTCTATTGTTCTGTTTGGCACGCCTATTTCCCAGTCAGGATAGTATTGCAGTTCCCTGCGTTCTACTGCTCCTCAGTGTTG
Organism: Plecotus auritus; assembly: GCF_963455305.1. NCBI lineage: Eukaryota > Metazoa > Chordata > Mammalia > Chiroptera > Vespertilionidae > Plecotus > Plecotus auritus. The sequence continues at coordinate 144,891,007 of NC_137783.1, read as the reverse complement.
TAAGCCAGTCCTGATTTTTAAGCAGTCAGTGTGTCTTACTCTCTTGTATTCCTTTATTTGTGATTACACAAGAGTCAATTTGTGATTCAACCCTGGGTGGCAGTGTTTCTGGATTGACCTCCGGGTCTATAGGTCCTCTCTAGCCTGTGCTTAGATCCTGCTTTCCCTGTGGCACTCAATACTGGTTTGTGGGAGTGGGCTGCCCCAGAGCTGGTTCTCTGACGGTCACTCCCCGCTCCGATCCCCAGGTTCCAGAAAAACAACTTTCCCCTGCAGTCTCCTAGGGTGTCCCCAATTGGGTGATTCCATGCACTGGGCTCAGCAATCAGAAGCAAGGATTTAAAGAGGAGAAAGCACAAGTGTGTGAACTCCGGGGCTGCGCGCAAGTCTGCCCAGTCCTTCCTTCCTCCTCTCCCCCTGTGTCCAAGCAGCCAGCACACTTTTAAAATTTTTAGGCTGTCCTTCTGTGTCAGGTCAAAATGAGTTGCTTTTTAGAGATCCCCTCTGTTAGCAGCTCTGAGGACCCCTTTCCACATTCATGGATCACGCCAGCCCCAACAGCCATGGATTTTTCTAGGCGCAGACTTCCCCCAGTCCTCCAGCTCCCACAGTGCACACGTTTCTCTGTCCTGCTGGGACCAGAGACCTCACCTTATCCCAGGTGAAATATGACCTTTCCGTGGTGGAGTGTAGAGCTCCTCTGAATCCGTGTGTTTGCGCCAATTGGGGACCGGTGGTCTGGGGTTCGCAGCTGTTCGGTGGGTGCTGCAGTTGTAGATTTTCAGGCTTCCAATAACATCCACTTTCCCCTTCAAGATGGCGCAGTCTCCACATCTGAGCTCGTGGCTCTGGGAGAGAACCCAGAAGCAGTGGGGGCTGCCCAGTCAGGGGAGCCCTGTCCAGCAGTCCCCCACCTTCTCCTGGAGTATAGCTTTCCCTTAACTCACCAACAGACACTCCCCGTGTGACCCTCAGCTGTTCTTTCTATCAGCTCCGGGACAAGGCTCGGGACACGTCTGTCTTTTCTGCCGCCATTTTTTTTTTTTTTTTACTTATATTTTAAAAGATCAAATCTGTTTGATGGGGTTGAGTTGGGTCAAGGAAAGAAGCAGGGAGACCTGCCAGGTCTGGTGGTAGGTGATGGTGGCTTGACTTGGGTATTAATGGTGGAAGTGGAGGCAGGGGGATGGATTTAGGATCTTTTCTGGAGTTGACGAGACTTAGTGAAGGCTTAGATATGGGGAGATTTAGGGGATGGAAGGATAGAGGCCGAATCCTAGGTTTTGGCTTTACAGGCTTCTCTTCCAGTCTCCAGAGGTTAGAGCCAGGATAAAGAAAAAATGTGTTGAAAGAGTGTTGAGATTTGTCTGGAACTTACGAACATAACACTGTATAACATTATAGGAGGTTTCATTCCCAATTAAACATCATATTCTCTTACTTGATTATGATATTTCTCAAGCCACATGCTATCGTCCTTCTTTTCTGTTTTGAGCTGTTTGTTATTGGTCCATGCCAAGGTAAGGTTGGAAGCGAAAAGCAGACAGTTAGAAACTTTATAACAATTTGAAATTGCTGTGACATCTAAGAAGCATTTCTTTTTTCCAGCATATTTGCAGGCCAACTTCCCATGATCTCTCCCTACCCCCCTCCCCACCCCCCTTGCACGAATTCATGCACTGGGACTCTGGTGTTCTATAAGCTGCTCCCAATGGGCAATTTGAAATTGGTTTGGCCACTTCAGAAAGCTATCCAATTTGGAGTTGTAAGACATTTCGGTGACTGTTTAGTTCCACTCCCTCATGTTACAGAGGAAGAAACTGATATCCCAAGGATATCATTTGGGAAGAAAAATTCCCCTTGGGTCCAGAAGCCAAGCATAAAGGGCATGTGCTGATCTTTCCCACCACAAACTGAACAGAGGTGGTGGGTGGTTCTTCACAAGGCTCAGTTTTCAGCGTTGTGATTTCAATGAACTTTCTTCACAAATCCACATCTCTGTGAAATCGGAGCTTAGGAACCCATTTTCACTTGTTTTGACATAAACCCAAGTTCCTTTTAGTTGTAAATTCGCCTGGACAAATATAATGGCCTGCTATTGCAGCTAGGTTTGCACACCTGCCATTGGAAGTGTTTTCCAAGGAAGCTTTAGGATGCGCCTTTCACGAGGAAACCAAGCAACAGACATGACTTGTCTGCACCCCTCTTTCTCTATGATAGGATTTTAAAGGCATCTAATGGTTTTATTGAGGGTCTTCAGGGCTTAGTGGTCTTGATCCATCAAAGTGTCCCATATTTCTCTTCCTGGGCCATTCAGAGATATTTTAGAAAAGATAACCAAGTGATAATCTCACTGAAAGTCAAGGTGCCCACCCCTGGCTCCCAAACCTGCTGCACATCAGAATCACTTTGGAGAGGTTTGCAGGTTCTGACTCACTAGGATTGGGGAGAAGCTCAGGAGCCTATTTTTTATTTTATGGTTTTTAAATAAAGGCAATAATTTAGATTTACATAATACGGTCTGTGCCAGGCACTGTTCTAGGAGCTTTACATACATTAACTCATGGTGTTACCTCTATTTTACTAATGAGGAACTCAAGCCACAGAGTAACTTCTCAAGATTACAGAGCCAGTGTTGGAAACTGGTGGGGAAGGGGGTGTCTGTCTACAGGATCAGCCCTTGGGAACAGTGTTCCAAATGCTGGAGGCCCCAAGGATGGCTGGTAGGGGGGTGGTATAACCCAACTCTCTCACCCTTTGCATAGTTATCCATTTCAGCATTGGAAAGATTGGGCCACTGCCATTTTCCTTACGTCAAAATTTCCTGCATTCTTCATGTCATGTGGGCATAGTAACATAGTTTTCCAGGTAGGGCATTTGAGCTATTTCCCTCAGACATCTTGAACCCAGTGACTTCTGCTCCTCTATTACCCACTACTTCTCAAAGTGTCTGGCTTCTATCAGACAAAATCTCGTATCTTGAATTTTCAAATAAAATGGGGGAAATAGAAACAATATGTACTTCTAAGTGGCACTTTATGAAGAAACAGTAATTTTAAAAGATCAAGAGTTTAGTGTTATGGACACAGTCTATTACAGATAATTTTTATTCTCACCTCACTTTGACCAGAAGGATGGTATTAAAGCTACAACGAATTAGAGTGGTGAGAGCTGCATTGTGGGCCACATGAAAACAAGATGAAAATTTAAAAGGCCTTGAACTCCTTCACGTAGGTCCAAACATCCAGGGACACAGGTTTCTAGGAATATTTCCTGGAGACAGTTCTAGAAATTAAGCTGTTTAAAAAAATTAGAGCTCTCATAAATGAGCATTTACTATATTTTAGACACTGTTATAAGTTCTTTAAATAAATTAACTTATTTCTCTTATGTCTCTCCAACAGCCCATGGGGAAGGGACTGCTAGTGTGTTACTGATGAGAAAACGGAGGCACCGAGAGGCTGTATAACTTGCCCAAAGTCACACAACTGGCAGCCGGCAGAGCTGAGTTTCTAGGCCAGGTGCTCTGGCTCCAGAACCACTCTTATTGGCTATTGGTTGGAATTATATCAACTCACTGTGGTGATGATGTTGGTAGCCCTGTGCTGACCAGACCTTGCCATTTGCTATGTCCTTCATGAATGAAAAAAAAATGGGATCAAGGGATGGTTAACAAATGCCCTAAGTTTCATTGGCAAGATCTTTCAGTACATGGACTCCATGGAGGTGTGGAGAAGCATGTGATCAAAGGATCCTTAATCATGAAGATAATGGATAAATGTGGGTGATAACTGTTCATGGTGCCATAATGTTTCCCTTGTGTAATGTTTCCCCATCAGAGAGGGGTTGATTGGAATGACTCAGGAGTCAATTTAAGGGCCCAGGAAATGCTGGTGTAGAGATTTGGAACCGAAGATTAGAACCCCAAGTTGCAACCAAGACAGCTGTGTCTGCTGTCTCCATAAGGATCTTATTTGGTTCTCAGCAGAGGGTACCAGTCCTCTTTATGGAAGTGAATATTGCAAGTGAACAGTGTTTTCTCCCCAGAAAAGTGGAGATGAACAAACATGGCTGGCAGTGTTCCCTCCCCACGCTTCTCCCATTCTAAGAGCTGCTAGACATCTGGCCCTCACCAGCACTAAATACCTAGCTCCAAGCTTGATTGAAAGAAAGAATGAGCATGTTTTCCTCATCCCTTTTGACCTCTTCTGAGGGTTCAGAAGTTATTCTGGCCCCGGGTTCCAGACATCTCAAATGCAGCTCCGGCTGCAGGCCCATGAGTTCACAAGGTGCCCCTCCCTGCCCCACAGTCCGGGAGCTGCTTTAGGTAAAAAGTGTCCTCTCTACTGAAGGAGTATTTCAAGACTCTGCTGAGTGAGTTATTTTGGAAAACCCTGTCTTTTAGCATCTTCATTTGAAACATAAAAAATATATGAAAATAAATCAACTTCACATATGAAAAAGTTGCTCATATAGTTAATCTACCTTTACATAATTTCTTGATTATGTTTGGAAGCAAATTGCCTTGATTATACCTTGGATGGAAAGGAATGTCTTTTAATTAATTTGAAACAGGCTGTAGTGATGCTGATTTGTACTAGAGGGTGATAAATTGTGTTGCAAGCAAAACATCTCTCTGATCAGAACGAGCTGCGGTGCGTCTTGTTTGAGTGATGGACTCAGAGCTTTGCTTTCTTAAAGGGAAAACTAAAGAATATGTGCCTCTTTTGGAAGTCAGGCTTTTGATTGCAGGATAATTTCTGAGAGCATTTTGCCAATTTCTCCTATTTTCTTTCTTAAAAAAAAAACACACAACACGACAAAACAAATTACCAAGATCTTAAACTGAGACACTGGCAACTGCAAAGCTCAGAACCCTGAGACCTTGGAATGACAGAGCTGGACAGAACAATTCCATCTCAGTATTTGACAGCTACTCTTTATTGAGAGTAGTATCTCATTTAATTTTAATTCACTCTTAGTTGAGGAAACGTTGCAGAGAGGTTAAATAACCTGACCTAGTTTGCATTGTTGGTTAATGGTTAAGCCTGGATTTAAAGCCAGATCTGTTGATCCAGATCTGTGCTCTTCATTGTTCAGGTTTCAGGATCTTAGGACTTTGGGGAATTCTTGTGTGATTAGTGGTAAAAACCAAATTGCTAACATTAATCTCAATTTAACAAAATATACCTTCTAAGGTCTATATGATGTTTAGTCTAATAGTGAGTTTTAATGTAGGGATTTAGAGAAGAGATGGCCTCTTGTTTCTTTTGCTCATGGTTATCTTAGCATGACCCTGTTTGAATTTAGGGTTGATAAAAATTTGAACGCAATGAAAAGTATTATTGATCTTTGTTATGAGGCCATTATTCATTGCTATGGCATTCTTCAAATGTAAGTAAAAGTAAGTATAGAAAAATATTTGTTTCTAGGACTTAAAGTACATTGTTTATTTTAAAAAATAAACCCAACATGCCCAATCAGCAAATCTCTGAGTATTTTGCTGATAGAAATAAAATAGGCCCTAGCCAGTTTGGCTCAGCGTCAGCCTGCGGACTGAAGGGTCCCAGGTTTGATTCTGGCCAAGGGCACATGCCCGGGTTGTGGGCTCGATCCCCAGTAAGGGGTGTGCAGGAGGCAGCCGATCAATGATTCCCTCTCATCATTGATGTTTCTATCTCTCTCCCTCTTCCTTCCTCTCTGAAATCAATAAAGAAATATATACTTAAAAAAAAAGAAAAAAATTAGATAATGTGAATGAGGTAGAGTGCTGTCTTTATAGCAATGTCAAATAGACCCTTGTCTTTTCTTTTTTTATTTCTCACTTCTTGGAAATCACAGGAAAAGGCATGAACGTGTGTGTGTGTGTGTGTGTGTGTGTGTGTGTGTGTGTGTGTATGTGTGCACATGCTTTCTTGTTAACAGAGAGCCATAGATTCAAAAGAAGTTTTAGTTTCATTTGAAGAAAGCTTTATCGGTGGCCGGAGGGCATGGAGATCCAGGTGTGTGATTAAGTCAGATGTTTACTGTATTTTGGGACATATTGAAAAGATGTTTGAACATCTTCTAAAACCTGTGATTGATTAATACATGAGTTACATAATCCTCATTTCTCAGATGGAGAAGCCAAGGCCTATAAGAGTTGATCAATTGTGTTAAATATTATCCAGAATATTCCAGAATTATTCCTCTTTCCTGATACTTAATTCATATATATTTTTAAAAATCCCAGACAACTAAACAGCATTCAGATAGATTTAATTATTATGTTAATTTCATGGCATAACATCACAGATGTAAAGATTATTTAATATAGAAAACTTGGAGCAAACAAAAACCACATAGGAAAACCAAAACACCCGGCCAACCCAGAAATCCTCTCCCTGAGGACAAAGAGAAAGGAAATGGTGCCTGTTATTGAATAGGCATGAAACCAGAATGAGACATGTATCCCAGGCAACCCACTAAGAGATTACTAAGACAGAAAGAAATCTCCCCCTTTCGTGTAGCCAAGCAGATATGACCCATTACATAAGCATTCTCAAGGTCACCATAATAACTGCTCCCCAACTCAGAGGACTCCACAGAACTGTTTGCCACACAGTTCTTCCTAAATTCACCTGGTAACAGGGATGACTTTCTGCGTTTGCTGAAGTGCCTTTATCCAAAGAAAAAGTACATGTCTCATGTCTCTATGATAGGAGGTAGGTTTGTGATAAGGACTCAGGACACTGAGAGATTGGAGCCCTATCTTTTTGGGGTTCAAAGAGATGTCTCCCTGGTCCCTGAGGAAACATTTCTGGATTATAAAATTGGCAAGAGCCTTATGTTAAACAAAAAATTTTAATTTCCATGGCTGAAAGCCTGTTTTTGTTGTTGTTGTTTGTTTTGTTAATCCTCACCTGAGGATATTTTTCTATTGATTTTTAGAGAGTGGAAGGAAGAGGGAGAGACAGAGAGAAACATCGATGTGAGAGAGACACAGCGACTGGTTGCCTCCTACACCCCAATAGGGTTGGGAACCTGCAACTGTGCCCTTGACCGGAATGGAACCCAGGACCCTTCAGTCCACAGGTCGATGCTCTATCCACTGAGCCAAACCGCTAAGGCTCGAAAGCCTTTTTAAAAGAAAGGATCTATTTGCTAGCAAAGAAAGAAGGCCGGTCTTGGGGCATGAAACCTAAGCCACCAGCAACATGGCTAGGTAGAAGAGACACACACGTTCATCCACCCAGAGTTTTGTGAGCATTTTTACAGAGAGAGCAGAGGGGAGAAAGATACAAGCCCTGAACGAATGTACATTAGCTCTAGGCAAAGGGGACAGGAGGTGCAGGGAGGCTTGTTCTGGGACAGGCGCAGACTCCAAGGAAGAGGTGTGTGCTCAGTTGCATAGGCTGCGGATAAGTCTGGGAAGTTCATGGGTGAGTAAGAACAGAGGCTCTGAGATTCGAAGGTGTCTGGCTATTCTATTCTCTCTTTAGAATAACAGTGGAAATGCCACCTGGAAATGAATCTGAAGTCCCCACGTACACCGAGGAGTGTGAGCAGTCCTTTGTCAGAGGGGTCCACATCTATGAATAGTTCGCCCGCCGCTGTAATTTTAATTTAGAACAACTCAGAATTATTTTCTTGTCACCTAGCTTTTAAAAAGGCTTACATTCATTTCAAAGAGACAGAGAAAGAGCTTGTAAGTGATTAGTTTTCTAAGGTAAATGCTCAAAGAAAAAAGGGAGTGGCAGAGGTATTTATTTATTTATTTATTTATTTATTTATTTATTTCACCTTAGGGAGAACTATATTTCCCCCTCACCTCTAAATTTGTATTTACCGTCACACCAATGGCATCGACATCACCTAGGAACCACACAGACTTAAATTCTCAGACCCCAGCCCAGACCTACTCAACTAGAAATGCTGGGGATGGGGCCCACGACCAGACCAGTTTCCCAGGTGAGGCTGATGTTCCCTAAATAAAGCTGGACCAGTGGTGGGCAAACTCATTAGTCAACAGAGCCAAATATCAACAGTATGATTGAAATTTCTTTTGAGAGCCAAATTTTTTAAACTTAAACTTCTTCTAACGCCACTTCTTCAAAATAGACTTGCTCAGGCCGTGGTATTTTGTGGAAGAGCCACACTCAAGGGGCCCAAGAGCCGCATGTGGCTCCCGAGCCGCAGTTTGCTGACCATGGAGCTGGACGATCTTTGCGGGCTGTTGGCAGCAGGCCCTGTGCAAGGATCTGGGGAGGAGAAGGATTTCATGTCACTTGAATGGTTATTTACAATTTGCATCAGAGAGGCAGTCACCTGCTCTGCCCGCACATGGTACCCTCAGTTATTCGGCAAGAAATTAAGGTATCTGACGTAAAGATGTTAGATAAACTTTAGTTTAGCTAAGCCGGTCAAATATGAAAGACTTGCATAATGGGGAGGAACAAAAACAAAAGCATCAGATGTACAGGGATGGGCAAAAGTAGATTGATAGTCATGTCATGCTGTGCCATTGAGTTAGTAAAGCTATTGTAATAATCATAACCCATATGTCTTTCTCCATAGGAACAACTCTCTAGAAACCGCCCCCCCCCAACATCTGTGTTCACTGTTTTAGAGTGCATTCTCTAGTTTGCTAGTAATATACAAAGCGTTGCCTGATTTTCTACCAAATCACAAAATACCCAAACTTAAGTAAAGCCATAAAGGAGGCAAGGGAAATGAGACAACTGTAGTCTTCTCACATGCATTCTTTCCTTTCTTAAGTTCACCTGGCTCTGTCCTGGGACCAGATATTTTGTTTATCAGTGCTTCTAAATGTTGGATGAAAATGGGAATCACCCACAGATATATTTAAAGCCAAAATAGCAGGGGAGGCTCTGGTAATAGTGGTCGAGGTGAGAGTGGGAGCCTTTGGGGCCACGAGTTCAGGTGAGCAGGCTGGGCAGTGAGCTCCCCCTTCTCTGCAGGACCCCGGCTGGCCATGGACCCCAAAGAGCAGAGTTTCAGAGACCTCCTTGGAGTTCTAGGCTCGGGGATGGGGGTGGGTTAACTGGAGCCGTTTGGAGCTTTCTCACTTAAGGAGACTGCCCGCTTTTGACCTCGGCTTTGACCCATTTCTGACAGGCAGCCCTACCAGGTTGCTTCCTGTGGCCACAGAGACACGTGGTGCCACGGGGCTCCCTCCGGAACTCCGCTGGGAGCAAAGCTGGTAGAATTGGATTTCTTTTTGACTTGAAAACGTCCACAATTTCCATCATGTGTAAGACTGTATTCCCAGAAAAATACTCAGGGGATTCGAGAAGATTCCATTGAGGAAAGTGCATCACAGCACGGAGCTCCTATTGTTCCTGTGGCCTGCTGTCCCCAGAGTGTCCTGAGGCCAGGGCCCGCCTCTGCCTGCAGGACATGCTGCCGCTCAAGTCCTGCAAAGAGCCTGGAATAGAAAAGCAAGTATGTGCAGCCCCAGGCGAAATGGTCATGGCCAGGTCTCGCCTCCTGATACGATCACATTGCAGGGTGGGTTTCAACTGATACCCTTGGAGAGGGCACGGAAATTCAGTCTCTGATAGGATTCCTTTGCTGGAGAAGGTCATGGAGCAGGAGACTGAAGAAAACCAGGAGGATCTGTGATGATCTGATTTCAGCGGACGTCACCGACGGCCGACCTCTGCCGCCCGTTGTCTGTCCATCTGTCTATGTGACCCTGTCCGTAAGCAGTCCAGTCTCCTGTACTTTCCTCTCTCATTGTTTTTTATTTCTTTTTGTAGAAATCTAAGCAATCTTTAAAAAAACCACCAGAACCTATAGAAATTAAGTATAAGATGCTTTGACTTCAGAATGTTACACCTTTTCATGCTGTTTGGTTTAAAATTAGATGTTGTTGCTAATCTTTAAAATTGCACAAAATGAAAAAGACAAACACATGATCCAGGGTAACTACAGGCCATATTGAGTTCTGTAATTTTAAGTCTCCTCTCTATGAAAGTTGACTTAAAAAAATTAACATCTATTCTCTGAAGAGGGCTTACCGAAGTGAAAGCAGACAGGTAAACATCACTCGATGGAAGATTTATTTTTCGGTGGACTACATTTCACATATAAGAAGACTGCACGGGAACAAAACATTTTGCATAATATTTAATTACTGGCTGTCTGCTTGGTAAAGCTGTATGTGACCCATGAAGTAATCCAAATAATGATGGGCACAAATTGCATATGCAAAATAGAAAAGGGGGGGGCAGGGGTGGGGGGTGTCCTCATCCCTGGCATATCCACAGGGAGCTGCTGGTTCCTGACAATAGGGTTGTCAAGTATGCCGGTTGCTTGCTGTCTCTCTGCCTCGGTGCTTTTCTTTCCAGCAGCAGAGAGATTTAAAAAAAGAAAGGACCTCCCAATAGCAGAGGAATGGGGGAAGCCAGGGGTCGGACGGAGAGTGCCTTTTGAACTGCCAGCTGGAGCATTGATTGCCTTCACCACACCTGTGTGCAAGTCAGGTGGTACCTGTTATTGCTCTTCAACAGTCTCTCACCATTAGATTGAAGATTGCTTGAGGTCAAGACCGTGTCTCATGTCTCTTCTGCTCTTCCTGCAGTTCTTTCTCTAGCGTAGAGGATGGAGCAGGTACTCAGCAAGGGACTGGAGAATGCAACGGGGAGAGCTGTGGTCGTAGAGTGGGGTGATACTTTGAATTATTTTTGTTTTGCATTTCTCTGCAGACCTTGTAGGATGGTTAAAAGAGGGAGGCCGAGAGAAAGAATTATTATCCCTAGGTTGATATTGAAAGCAGTATTTTTTGATTCTGCAGTGAGACCGATCTTTGCCAAGAGAGGGAAAGCTGTTGCAAACTCCTTTTCTTGTCCCCCATCCCATTGTCAAGGGAGGCCTCCGTGAATTATAGCCTGAAGATTTTCCAATTATAGAGGCGCCCCCCTCTGCCTGGGACAGGTAGGGCAAGACTTGATGTCCAGAGGATGATAATATGTAGAGGAAATGGAAATCACCAAATCCATGATCTACTCTTTCTGGCATGGACGTGGGAGGGAGGATTGGGAGAAGAGAGGGAGAAGGAAAGTGAGAAAGGGGTGAGACACAGGGTTTTTTTCTTTATTGATTTCAGAGAGAAAGGGAGAGAGAGAGATAAAAACATCCATGATGAGAGAGAATCATTGATCAGCTGCCTCCTGCACGCCCCCCACTGGGGATCGAGCCCTCAACCCAGGCATGTGCTCCCGACCGGGAATCAAACCTGGGAACCTGGGACTCTTTAGTGCACAGGCCGATGCTCTATCCACTGAGCCAAACCAGCTAGGGCGAGACACAGGTTTTGATCTTTCTTTTGGGCTGAGTCCTGGAGATGGGAAGTGTGTGTGTGTGTAAGTGTGTGTGCATGTGTAAGCGCGTGTGTAAGTGTGTGTGTAAGTGTGTATGCGTGTGTGTAAGTGTGTGTGCACGCGTGTGTGTCTGTAAGTGTGTGTGAGTGTGTGTGTGTGTGTGTGTGTGTGTGTAAGTGTGTGTGTGATGCCAGCAGCAGCAGGTTTGGATTCTGGGTGTAGATTTGTTTCACAGACCGCCTTTGCAGCAACCTGTGGGCAGCTTCATCAAAAGACACTGTCAGCACAGCCTGGTTAGGCCGAGAAGGGCCTGGCTTTTCTGAACCTGCCTTAATCCTCAGGCGACTGAGAGGGACCTAGCGGTGCCTCATGCCCCCAGGACTGAGCACTGAGTTGTGCAGAGCCCGACTGAGGACCTTGGCAGAAAGGGGTTGCTCAATGGGCAGAGGGGTCAGTGTTGCCGAGGACGGCAGGGCAGGGATCGCTGGCCAGGCCTCAGGGGTATGTCCACCTGCACCAGCAGGAATTGAGTTACGCCAGCCACAGATTTCGCAGGCACCAGAAGAATGTCCAGGGCACATGCCCATGCCTCAGAGGTCTCCAGTCCAGGGGTCAGCGCAGCCTGGGCCCTCTGTACCAGGTGGCCGTTGACATCTCAGGACTCCAGCCATCTCCCCTCTGCCCTCATGAGGGCATCTTTCCTCGAAGGTGCCATCTTAGGAGGAGCAGGGCAAGAGGGACCAGCCTCGGAAACACTGAGCACTTATCCAGGCGAGCCAAGCCGGGATGTGATACCGAGAAAAACTCAATTACTAGGCTGGACAAACATTTCATTTCTTTTCTCCTGCTATCAACTGGGTGAAGGCCTGTGAAGGAAACTGGATCAATTACAGAGGAATAAAAAGGCTGTTTGTTTTTTGTACATCTGAGCATAGTGTAAGTGAATATTGATCCTGCTACAGCGTGTGTATGTCTTATGCTTCTTAAAATTCTTCAGGACTGAACATTTCCCAGGATCCTCTGTACTCTCCAAAGGGAGACCTCTGTTTGTAAAGGCACCAGCAGGAGGCAGCGCCTCCCAAGGTGGAGGGGATGTGGGAGAAAACTTTCCTGGTTGCTTCAGATGAGCAGAGAGGAGCATGGGAGACTAGCATGACGGTTTGGCCAAAGCTGCTAGCAAGCAGATTCAAACAAAGAAATGTGCTTATTCTCGTAGAAAACACCCCTTCTTTGCCTTCACATGGTCAGCCCACACATCTCATTTTACATTCAGTGCCAACTCATCTGCAGAGATGAGGGGAAAGCCATTTTGAGTTTAACTTTTTAGACTAGAAACACCAAAGTTGACAGCCATATTATGGGAGTGAAAGAGATTCTCCATTCCCCATGCAAATAATGAGCTTTTCCATATAGTAAGTGTGTGTGTGTGTGTGTGTGTGTGTGTGTGTGTGTGTGTGTGGTTAGCTTTGAAAGCAGCATCTAAAAAAATGCAAAGTTCTGAGAATTAGAAATAGCATGGATGGAGGACCTAGCCAAGCCCTGGCATGCAGAGGGTGTCATTCATAATATGGGGGCAACTGTAAAAATATGGGTTAACCAGATTTTTCTTGGGTGGATGATAAATCTAGCCTTCACTCATTAACACCAATGACAAGGCAAAGTTGGGTGAGGAGAGCGACCAAGTGACTCTTGTCATCAGAGTATTCTGGTTGAAAGTGGGGAGGGCTATCATTTATTATTCTGTGCCGAGACCTTGACATCTTTGCATGCGATATCACATTTAGTCCTCTTACCACCCTCATGAAGTAGAGATTCATGTATTGATTCGATTGATAAGAAAACTGAGGCTCCAAGTGCCCTGGCCAGGGTTCTAGCTGATGGGTGAGAAGCTTTGAATTCAAAGCTAGATCTGATTTAAGACCCATGTTCTTCTTGCAACACCACACTGCCTCCTCTTGGAAGAGGTGAGAAAGTCTCCTGTAAGGATCCAACCATTGCACTTTGGAGAACAAATCTCATCTATAAACTTATGAAATATCTGCTCTCCCTCCAGTACGGTGAGGAACAAGAGAGCTGGGACCACATGTTTTGTTTATTATCTTCTCAATAACACATGACACATGCATGGCACATAGTACACACCCATTTTTTTTTTTTTTTTTTTTTTTTTTTTTTACTGGCTTGTTGTAAGCAACCATATGATAGTAGAACCCTGAAGGTACACCAATGCAAGTGTTAGGGATTGTTCTTTGCAGACAAATAAGTTTACTGATATGCCTTTGATTCATTTAGAAAATGAATTAGATTTTTTCTAAAATTATAGATGGTTTGTAAGAGTCTATGATAGTCATACCAACTAAAAACTCATGCATGATTCATTAAGGGGTCAGACATGTCAAAGAATGGGCAGGCCAATTGATGGAATGATCACTGTTAGGGTTTTCTGAATTCCCCCCCCCTTGCCCCCTTATTTTTCTTTTTTCCTTCTTACAGACCTGGGTATGATTTGGTTTGGTTTCTAATGGTTGGATGTGGGCTTTGTGAAACTTGGAGGGTCAGGACGGGAATGGGACCTGTGATTTCAGCTTGGAGGCACCCTTATACAGCCAGCAGCTGAGATTTAGGAATGGCATGGAAATGGACTAACTGCAGTCATATACTAGCTATGAACAAGAAAGGAACAGGATGGGGAGAGAACTAACTGTATTGAATGAGAGGTGAAAATGGAATTCCTAAGGGTAACCTGATTACCCAGTTGCTGCTGTACTGCGCTGCCTGGAAACAGGCCCCCTCTTGCAGCTGACTTCGAAGCTGACAGCGCAAAGGTTGACCATGTGGAGGTCCGGGAAGTAGTGCCATCTATTCTAATGGGGGTGGATATTGTCTCTGTCGCAGACATTTTCCTCTAGGAACCACACGGGGGCAATGTTGCATCATTCCTTGTGAAACCTCAACCCACAGCTGGATTCCCGGTAAATTCAATTGCTAAGCAATAAATTGGGAGATGCAGGATGATGCTGGTTTAACCAGCGAACCTTATACTTGTATTTGGCACCACTGATTGTGTTTTCCATGATAAAATATAGCATACTCCAGGAAAAGTAATACATTTTCACCCCTTGTTAGCACACTTGTGTAACTCTAGGAAATAACCACCATGGAAGAGCCTGAATTCATGTTTTAGGGTCAGTTTTCCCCCAGATCAAACTAATTCATTTTAATTTACTTTATTCCATCCAGCCAACACCTGCACGAGGAGAACATTTAGTGTCAGAAAACAAACCACATGCAAAAGCTGCTGCACACCGCTTGGGTGGGGTTATAAATTGGATGGGGCGGGGTCTTAGGGAATCACAGGAGGAAGCAAACAGAAATGGCTGCCAGTCAGCCCTGCGACTGGGAGGCCTCAGCATAGGAGCAGTGATCCCTGCCAGCACCTCCGTCTGGGAGAAAGCCACCCCCTGAGTTCCTGCCCTGATGCCAGACAACCCAGTTCCTCCTCATATGTGTCTGTGTTCCCCAGAGCCTCGCCCTGGTGCTGGAGCTCCGAGGAAGCAGGACCCTGTAAGTTCAGTTCCTGGAGTTGGCCTCTTAAGAGGAGCAGCTGGGTCTCCAGCAGCCTCGGTGTCACTGAGCCCCAACCGCACTAGCTTTTGCAGCCCATAGCTCTCACTGTCCGTAGGGACTTCTTTTCCCAGCTCTGGGACCCTGGGATGGGGGTCTGGTGTGGGGCTGGGACCCCTTGCTCCTCCGGGCAGCCTCCTGATTAAAAAAGCAGCCCACATGGGTGCTGGACCAGCCTGTTCTGCGCGTCCCTGTCTCCTACCACTCTCAGTGTGCTTTCTTCTTTACTTCTTTGTTGTAAGACTTCCATTCAGCCAGCTTTCCAGT
This sequence comes from Plecotus auritus, assembly GCF_963455305.1. Classification (NCBI taxonomy): domain Eukaryota; kingdom Metazoa; phylum Chordata; class Mammalia; order Chiroptera; family Vespertilionidae; genus Plecotus; species Plecotus auritus. Next base: position 144,875,792 of record NC_137783.1, on the reverse strand, counting down.
GGTTCTGGATGATGGTTGTTCTGTGTTTTAGTTGTAATTTTGATGTGGTTGGGAGAGGCGGCGAGTACAGGCATTTACCTATGCACGCCATCTTCCCATTAGTCGAGGAAACCACTTTTTAATATGAGCATCTCCATTAAAAAATCGTGCTCGCCGAAACCGGTTTGGCTCAGTGGATAGAGCGTCAGCCTGCGGACTGAAAGGTCCCGGGTTCGATTCCGGTCAAGGGCATGTACCTTGGTTGCGGGCACATCCTCAGTGGGAGGTGTGCAGGAGGCAGCTGATCGATGTTTCTCTCTCATCGATGTTTCTAGCTCTCTATCCCTCTCCCTTCCTCTCTGTGAAATATCAATAAAATTTATTAAAAAAAAAAATCGTGCTCAAAGTCACGAAATGTTCCTAAGCAAATGATACTGTTGCGGATCTTTTTCCTCTTTGTTAGAAAACAATCTCTGAGGACATGTCTGGGGGTGAATTCTTTCAGCAGATTCTTGCATCCTCTGATTTCCAACTGTGTTTGGGGAAAAGCGTCTAAAATGAAAATTGCAGTGCGATCAAGGCCACCGGGTTGGGAGCCTTGAGAAGTTTGATGGACTTAGATTAAATATTGAACTCCTTTTGATAATTTTTAAATGAGGTTATAGGCGTTAGAACTATTAGATCTAGAAAAGGCTCAGGTGTAAATGATTTCCTTCGATGGAGAGGGTTAAGGGAAAGCAGGCCGCTAGATTAGTGGTTCTCAGATCACCTGGAGGACTTGTTTAAACAGTGCTGGGCCCCAGCCCCAGAGTTCCTGATTCAGTAGGTGTGGAGTGGGGCCTGAGAACTTGCATCTCCAACCAGTTCCCAGGTATAGTGGATGCTGTTGGTCTAAGGACCACACTTGCAGAACCTCTACTCCAGATCTATTTCTCTGAAAGAATGAGCTACTTGTGGGTAATTCTCATTTAGATGCTTTGCATAAAATGTGGAAAAACACTGACTCAATGAAATGAATAGCTTGATGTAGGATCTAAGGACGTGAGCTCAAATGCAGGTCCCGTATTTTAGAAGCTGTGTGAATGAGGGCAGTGGCATAACCTCCTCGACCTCATTTTGTCATCTATAAAATAGGGTTTTTACTCAGATATCAAGATTTAAATCCTGGATCTGCTAATTGCTCTGGGACCTCATGCAAATTACTTAGCCGCTCTGAGTTCGATTCCTCATGGGTTAAAGAGAGAGTTCTTCATTCCAGAGTTGTTTTGGAAGTAAAACATTTACTATTAAGGATTTGCTGCTTTTTCCCTTTTATTGGTTTCTTCCTTGGTTGATTTATGTACCTGAAAGCACGTCAAGAAATATAAAACATCGTAGACATGTTATTAATACTTTACAGAGCAATTGCTTTAGGAGAAGCCTTCCTGGATCCCTTAGAGCAGTGGTTGGCAAACCGCGGCTCGCAAGTCACATGCGGCTCTTTGGCCCCTTGAGTGTGGCTCTTCCACAAAATACCACATGTGGGTGCGCACGTACAGTACGATTGAAACTTCATGGCCCATGTGCAGAAGTCGGTTTTCGGCCTGGGTGAGTCTATTTTGAAGAAGTGGCGTTAGAACACTCAAGGGGCCAAAGAGCCGCATGTGACTCGCCAGCCGCGGTTTGCCGACCACTGCTTTAGAGGCCTGTTTTCATTGCCCAGCTTAATTAGTTCAAATATATTGGCTCTGTTCTTTTCATAATCTCACGTTTGTTTGATTGAAATCACTGGACAAACCAAAAGTTTGCAAAATATAGCTCAGGTTGCAGGAGGAAGTGCTGATGATTCCTGGAATCTTCTCCAGATTGAGTTGCTCAACTCTGCTTCTCTCTTTCACCTCCCATTTTAGAAGATATGAATGAAGACTCAAGAATTGGGTGACTAAATGCAGCTTGGCTTAGAGAGTTGAGGTCGGCTGGTGAGGCGATCTTTCCAGATCCCTTTCCCAGGAGAGGCTGGTGCCCAAGGAGAACGTACTGACTGGTTTCCACATCACGGCTCTGTCGACTTAATGTCAGTATGACTTGTTATAAAGTGAAAAAAGAACGAGTCATATGAATGTTGGCTTGAAGATGTTAAAGACCTAATTTTGATTCTGTGTCTAACTAGTTGCATAACCTTGGGTTAGTAATTTCCCTTCACTGTGCCCTTGTTTCCCCATCTACAAATGAGGGGTTTGCATGGGGATCAGGCTCCTTAAATAGCAGTCTGTAGATAGGATTCATGGATCACCTCAAACTTCAAATCTTGTGATTGTGCATTTTAATGGAGAGGAGACCCATAGCTTTTATCAGATTTTTACAGCTTCCGTGGTGCTAAGAACCTTAACCTTAGGTGTTACTGAAATTCATACCAAACTCTAGCCTGTATCTCTGCCTGTGCTGCCAAATAATTATTTGGATTAGGTTTTTCATTAGTAAAAGAGATCCACTAACACTTGTGGTATTGTATCCATACTGCTTATGAGTCATACTGTTGAAGGAAATGAACCTTTTAGGCCATGTTGAGAGAATGGAAGGAGATCAATGGCAAAAGAAAAGCTAAAGTCCCAGAAAGCCTTCTTGGTAAAATGCAGCAGCAGCTTTGTGAGTGTACCATTGTCCACGGGCTATAGAAATTGGGCTTTATCAGTTTACTTAGAATTGATCAGAGGTAAAGTAATGGATACTCTCCAAGTCAATTCACGAGATTGATGGATAAGCTAAAATGCTGACATTATTATTTCCAATCAGAGAGAACTCCTGCCTCTGCCTGGATGGCCCTCTTCCCAGGCATTGAGCTAAATTATTACCTCAGTAGATGGTTGAGTAAGGATTTAAAGCTAAAGGATGCAGATAGTTTTTGGGTCAGAGTGAAGCCCCAGTGCGTCAACATCACTGATTATATTTCAGAAAAGAAACATGGACTTTTTGCTTCCTCCTATTCAGGGTTGATTGGTTTGGCCTGCCTGTAGGTGGACACGTTTATTTTCAAGTTGTTTGGAGCAGGCTTCACTTTGCCCCCGGTACTGCCCAAAAAGCCAATTATTTTTGTTATTGAAAATATACTTAAGAATCATTGTGTGCAAACCCAGTTAGAGTGATGAGATATAGAGCGTGCTTTTCTATTCACAATACCCTTTAGATTGTTGGCCCATGTTGGAAACAACTTGAGTGTCTAATCTCATACAACACAGTGATGTATATCATTACTCTTGAGTTTCTATGAACTCTTTCAATGAAATTGAGGCTTTTGCTCCGATACACTTGTTATGAGTTGTTCTCACCTTGGAGCCCATAGCTGTAAGAAGTCTCTCTCCTAGTTGCTGGCATTCTCTCTATTTCCCAAGAGAGAAGACTGTTCATTCCTCTACTATCTTGTCCAGTGAAAAAAAATATCTTACCAATTTGGGAATGATCATATACAACCTACGCAGTAGACATATCGAGGTCATCAGGAAACTCCTGCAGAAACTTGCCCACCTGAGCAGGTGTTTTATAAATTAAATCAGTAGTTGTTTAGGGAGAGATACAACACATACAGTAGATGCACCTCTTAGCAAGCAAGCCCGGTGTGGAATGCAGGCATTTATGCAAAACAGTCGAGACAGTCTCACTGTTCAAGATGAGCTCACCAGTTCTCTTCTGGAATTATCATAATTTGATTTATCAAAACTTATTTACCCAGAGCTTGTCAGGAACTTGTACATTCTATAAAATGGCGTGCTGAGCTGGAATTCATGCTGCCTCATGCCTGGGATACTAGTGATGCAAAATCAGAGGCAGAAAATTTCAGGAACTCAATTCTGCAGAATAGGATGCTAGCTATAGTCAGGCTCCTCAACCTCTGATTTCCATGCAGTTGCCCATGATTCTGTCAATGCTGAACAGGAAGTAAAAACATGAAACAGGTGAGGTTTACTTACTCGGACCCTCACACCTCTTTTGCCTTGTTCCCCTCCACCCCCTTGCTAATGGTCTGGCCCCAACTACCAGGTCACTGCCTCCAGGTACTCTCTCTTAATTCTCTATAAACACCAGTGCCTGAGAAAGATGGCTAAATTCATTAACCTTATCTAAGTCATAAATGATTGACCATGGTTTGATACGTAATTTATCCTATATGGTATTTGCGCTTTAACAGGAAATCTCAAAGGAATACAGGTCATGTTTGGGAGAGTGGTGGTGGGGTCAGGGGTGTGCTTCTTGGGTCCCAAGAAAGCATATCCCATTAAATCAGACTTTCTAGGCTTGAATTCTCTGTGCTTGTTTCTAACTGAGCAACTGATATAAATAACATAATGGTTACAAACACTGCTTTGAGATCAAGCATGCATTAAGTGGTGGGGTTGTTTTATAGTAATTAAGTGATAAATCCTCTCTGAGGTTGGTATGTGTTTTGAAGACTTTTGTAGTTGATTAGCAACGGCGTGAAGCTGAGAGTTTAATCAACCACAGAAGTTGTGAGGTTCAAGTTAATAGCAACATCACATTTGCTTTTCTGTATTAAAGGAAGGAGGGATAGAAGAAGAGAAGGGAGAGAAGGGAAAGGAGGGGAAGGAAGGACAAGGAAGGATGGAAAGAAGAAAAGAAGACTCCTATTCATTGACATGTAGCACTGGGCTTTTTCAGTTTCATTGCAGGTTGGAGAAATTAGTCCTTACATTTCTCAGTCCCACTGCCAGGTTATGCTGCAAGCTGACTTCATGCGAGGGCCTCAGTTCAGCTGGGGAATGAGTGATGCTGATGAGTAGGCCAAAGGCAGAATTTCCTTTAAAGGTAGAGCCAGTTGGCTTTGTCCCTCACACAACCATACTGTAATCATTGGTTCCTCAGGAACAAGGATGAAAGAATGTGGATGTCTCCATATAACTCATCCCAATCTTGGGAAGCATATCCAAGGTTAAGTCTGTTGATAGGATTATAGTGTCGTCATCTTTGCATGTAAAGAAAAGCACCCCCTTATTCTTCCCGCATTCACTCACTCATCCAATGTTTGTTATAGCTCCTTGGGCTCTTTTCTGGGCTTGGGCTGAGGGAATTACTAGAATTGATGAAACATGATTCCTGTTCTCAAAGAGCTTAAAGTGGAAGAGAAAACTCAGTAATGTTTTCTGTAGTTTCTGCACCAATTTACATTTCCACCAATAGTGCACCAGCATTCCCTTTCCCCCTCAGCCAACACTTGTTCTTTCTCTTTCTCTCTCTCTCATAAAGGGCATCCTAACAGGTGTGAAGTGACATCTCATTGTGGTTTTGGTTTGCATTTTTCTGGTGATTAGTGATGTTGAGTACCTATTCATATATCTGTTGAACATTATTATGTCTTCTTTGAAGAAATGTCACTTCAGGTCCTTTGCCCCCCCCTTTTTTAAAATTGAACTATTTGGTTTTTTTTTTTTTTTTTTTTGGCTGTTGTGTTGTAGAAGTTCCTTGTCCTTTTCATGTCAATCATACCTCAATAAGGTGATTTTAAAAAAGTGGGGAGAGTGTAGAACACTGGTAATGAGAATACTTTGTCATATATATTGTATAAAGTGAGTTCTGGGTGGGGCCTGGTGGGAGAAGTTTGCTTGGCTACTGACAGGATGCAATAAAATATGGCAGGAGAGCAGAGTGCCCTGGAAGAGAGAGGAATTGTTTAAATAAAGGTTTTGTATTAAGTGTTCTAGATTCTTTTCCCATCTCTAAACTCCTACAACACTTTGATTTGAAACAATGCTACTTAGCATTGAATTACAACTTCTGCTGGAGTGAGCAGTGGAAACACAAAGGTGAATAAGACAGGGCTCTTGTTCTCAAGAAACTTATAATCTCTTAGGACACTAAGATAAGTAAACAAGTGAGTGAAACTGACACTGTGGCATCTAACACTCAGCTATGTGTAGGAAGACAGAGGGCTGACATAGCATGGTAGGATGTGTTCAGGACATCTATAATAATAAAAGCATATGCTAATTAGACTGAACAACAGAACGACCTTATGGACGTCATTCCAGACGTCCCTCCAGATGAAGCCGAGGTGGCGGGGCCGAGGCAGAGGTGGTTAGGCATGATGAGGCAGGCAGGTGAGCAGTTAGGGGCGATGAGGCATGCAGGCAGAGTGATTAGAGGCAATGAGGCAAGCAGGCGAGTGGTTAGGGGTGATCAGGCAGGCAGGCAGGCAGGCAGGCGAGCGGTTAGGAGCCAGCGGTCTCGAATTGTGAGAGAGATGTTCAACTGCCGGTTTAGGCCCGATCCCAGAGGCAGTTGGACATCCCCTGAGGAGTCCCAGATTGCGAGAGGGTGCAGGCCAGGCTGAGGGCTGAGGGACACCCCCGAGCCCCCCTCCATGTACGAATTTCATGCACCGTGCCTCTAGTTGCTTTATAAGGGTCTGATATGGTTAGATTTGGATTAAAAAAGATCACAGTGGGCTGGAGGATGGGATGGAGTGAAGCCAGCCTGGAGTTGGAAAACCAGTGAGAAGGCAAATGCTCAGTTGAACAGGCAGCCGAGTTTGAGTTGCAAGCCTGACTGTATGGCATTGTAGGAAGGAACTGTGCTCTTTGGAAGGAATTGTGCTCTGGAAGTCTTGCCAAGTCCTAGTTTTGCCTCAGCCAACAATCGCATTATTTATCCTCAGCTTTGCCTTTGGTCATTTAGGAGACCTCAGAAGTTCAGTTTTCTTGTCACTGCTGTTGGTTACCAGAGCCTTGGCAATAAGGGCTGGACATTGGCCTTGCGGTGAGAAGACAGAATAGGAGTGGGGAGAGGGATGGCTGGAAGATAAGACCCAGAGAGTGAGTGAGTTGTGGGTGGGTGCTGATGGGGGAAGTTCCTATGAGCCTAGGTGCTGGGGAGGATGCAGTAAAAGGAGACAGGGGAGCAGAATGCCCTGAATAGGGAACAGAGAGGAAAGTCCCTACATTTTATCACAGACCAACCCTAGGTGGCCCTTCAGGACAGATTTTACAGTAGCAATAGTAATAGCAATAAATTATATAGCTCTAAGCACTTTAGGTATATTAACTCATTTAATGATCATAACTACTCTATGAGGAAAGTGAGGTTCAGAGAGGGTAATAACTTGTCTAAGGTAGAGCTAGTAAGTAGTAGAGCTGGGCTTTGAACCTAGGCAGCCTGGCTCCAGGATGCGTGAACTGTCTCCCAAAGTATTGGTAAGAGAGGGCATGCATTTATAAAACCCTGGATTATGTTTTTTTCTTTATCCCAGGAATTCCAAAGGGAGTCATTCCAATTCTATGTTTAGTTTAAAATAGAGAAAGAGAGGGAAGGACATTGTTCTTATGTCCGTGAATTCCAGGTGACAGCAAATGAATGACGAGGGCAATTACCAGGAGCCAGAGGCTTCTGGGGTGCCTACCATGCTGGCTGGACCATTGGGGGATGAACTGACTGCTCCCGAGGACCTGCTGTCTTGTTATAGCTAAAGGTGATGTTATTGAACCTGTGTCTTTCCTCATCAGCCTGCTCCTGGAAACGGTGGGCAGCGGAAGCCAAGACGAACAAGGAGATCAGAGGCAACTGAGACCTAACCAAGCCACGGACCTGGAAGATGAAAAGGTGAGTCTTGTTTGAAATTGCATCTCCTGGGGCCACTTTCATGCCTGAGCTTTCGGACAGAATTGTGGAGCACACACTTTTCTTTATTTTTAAAAGGTAAGACATTGATTGTTCTGGAGGCAAGAAACTGACCTTAGCTGTGAACTAATGTTCCAGTTGAATGTAGAGGTCAGGGTCTCCCTGGCTTTCTAACCCCTGGACGATGTTTTATAGCAATTCCCTGCACAACAAGTTGCTATAGTTACCTATTGTCTATGCTTCAAGGGGAGACATATCTAGGTAGGCTAGTTAGCATGAGAGAAATAGGTGTTGAGATCTGACCAAAAAAGAAAAAAAAAAAAAAAAAAAGAATGGGACAAGTAGATAAATATATTCATTCACATACAACAAGTTTTAGAGCATTAACCCAATTCACAGGCCAGGCAACGTGTATCTGTCTTCACTCCCCTTTTCTTATGGCTCATAGGGCAAGCTCAGACAGTCATATTTAATATAGGTCAGTTGTCGGCAAACTGTGGCTCGCGAGCCACGGTTTGCCGCTCTGTTGACTAATGAGTTTGCCGACCACTGATATAGGTGATCACATCGCCATGGCCAAAACTAATTGGACCATGGTGACCCATGCTGGGACACCAGGTTCTCTTCCCTGGAAATTGGTACTGCCTTAGAGTTTTTTCTTTCTTTGATGATGGTATTATTTATTGTTATTATTAGCTCGTACTGGCATAAATGAGTCCATAAATGAGTCACTAAAAACTTATACTTTGCTTTAATATCGGTTATCCCCAGTAACCCCATAACGGGCTGAATTGTGTCCCCCCTCCCCCCCAATTCATGTGTGGAAGTCCTAACACTCAGTACCTCAGAATGTGACTGTATTTGAATACAGGGTCTTCAAGAGGTAATTAGATTAAAATGAGATCTTTAGGATGGGCTCTAATCCAATATGACTAATCGAGTAAGAGGAGATTAGGACGCAAACACACATACACAGAGAAGACACAGGGAGAAGGTGGTCATCAACAGCCAAGGAGGGAGTTCCTCAAGAGAAACTAAACTTTCTGATACTTGGATGTTGAACTTCTAGCCCGCAGAACGGTGCGGAAATAGACTTCTGCTGTTCACAGCACCCTGCCTGTGGTCCTTTGTGTTGGCAGCCCTAGCAGACTAACACAATGCTCTCCAAGATATGAGGCCATAATTCCTCCTCTCTGTGCCCCTGACAAACAAAACTCAATATGGAGTAACTGCTGGTTCTTTTCTTAATGCCAGCAGCAAAGGGATCTTTTACCTCCTCTAAGATGTAAGCCAATACCTGGCATTCAGGGACCCTGAAGGAGTACAGTTCTAGAGAAATCCATCTTCTTAATGTTCCTGTTTGGTTTCCATTAAAAGTGTTCAGCTTCATGTCTTCCCCAGGAAAGATGTCTATGCTAAGCTTTAATTTTATGTGGGAAAATGATTCTCCCCCCACTAATTGGAATGAATGGGAACTTGTTCTTCCATTCATTTAAACTTAGGTGAAAACAACATGAGTCCTTTTACAGGAAGTCTGAGGGCTTACAGATTCTTCCCATTGCCCTTGAGGTCTGAGGTTAGTGTAGGAAAAGGCTTTTCCATCCATTATCATCAGATTAAGAATTATGTAGAGAAAAATGTCCAGGTCTTGCTTTTAATCAGGACAAGGTGTTTAGGGAAATGCTGCTAAAATTAAAAATAAAAGTTGAGAGGAGAGGTGAGGGCCAAGAGTGACTAGAAAAAGAAAAAGGTGTTGATTTAATTGAGCTAGAATGGCGTTTAAAACGTCACTGAGCAGAGACAAGATGCAAAGACACGGGGACAGTTTGTAGATTCAGGTAACACAATATATGCTACTAGAAACAGGCACAGAAAGAATCCTGGTATTTGAATCTGTGCCCCAAGGGATATTAGAAGGGAGGTGAGGAGAGGGACTTTGGGCCATTCTGTGACACTCCTGTTTCTGTAGAAGAGCATAGAACAAACCTGGCAAAGATGTTTCAACTCGAATGCAGTTCTGTTTGGTACATCATCTCCCTGGAGGATTGTGTTGAGATAGATTCTGAGTTTGCACTCAGATTCAGTAGGAGAGGCTATCAATAAGGGATGCTCAGTGCCTGCCGTCCATGAAACCCAAATTCACAAACTGATGGCCCGTGCGACACATGGGACCTGTGATAGGGTTTGTTTGGCCCAGGTGGTCTTCTTAAAAAAATCAGAGTGAGGCATTTAAAAGTAGAGAGAATTATATTTTTAAATCACATTTTCAGCTCCTCTTAACAAATTGTAACATCCAGCCATACTGGTTACTACTGCATGACAATAGCATGGAGCTAGGGAGTGGCTCATTTCAAGCCTGGCCTCTGTGGACTCAGGTGATCTGGAGCCTTTGACCCCAGGCAATTTCCCCTTCTCTGGACTCAGGGATCGTGGGGCTGTAGATTGAGGAAGTATCCAGTAGATGTTGTAAGTCAGAAAGGACAGAAACTTCAAGACCATTCCAGGCTGAGAGACAGGATGGAGGATGCGTCAAAAGGGGCAAAGGCTGAAGGTCTTTAGTGTGAGAACAAGGGCACATTCCACAGCGTCTCCTCTCTGAAATAAGCAGTGAATGCAGTCTCTTCTGGAGGGGGTGGCAGCCTGAAGTTCTCTGAGGATGGAGCTGTGGCCTGTAAAGGCTGAATTCTGGAGAAGTACCCCTTGCTCTACTTAATGCTACTCTGTGCATCACCTTTCATGGGTTGAAAAGTGAGACATTTCACCAAACTACCACTTGATGTTTTTATTTTTTTTAAATGGAATCGGCAGTATAGACTAAACCACTCCTCCGAACTCCAAAAGCACATGACCAACTGTCTACTTGCTATCCTTTTGTATCAAAGATACCTCAAACATAAGTGTCAAAAATGAAGCTCATTTCTCCCAAATAGGCCCTTTGTGGTGCCTTTATCTTCGAGAATAGTACTTCTCTCCACCAGCTATGAACCAGGACCCGCTTCCTCAGCCCTTCTCCAATCATTTCAACGCTCAAGTAATTTGGCCTGTAAATACCTGTTGACTCTGCCCTCTTCTCTTTGACTCTATTGTTCTCAGAGTCCTCACTTCTTTCCCTTTTTGCCAAAACAATGGCCAAGGCCTCCTACATGGTCTCTCACACCTCTCTCACCCCACTCCACCACTTCAAAGCCATAGCATCTTTACAAAACCTCAAATGATCTTGTCTCCTCTCTGATTCGAATAGCGAATAGCCCGATGCTTCCATTGTTCTCAAGACACAAGCCCGCATCCCTTTGCACACACTTGCATCTTCACAAAGGCTTGGCTTTTGCTCTTGACAAGCCTTACATAGCTGTCACCTTCCCTATTCCTTAGCACATCAATCTTTATAGGACAGCAAACCACTCCAGCTCCCAGCCCAAGGCATGCCTGGGGACGTGTTTCGTAAGGGGGAAAAAAGAGACAAATTATTTTGCTTTGCTTTGAGTGATACTTGATTTTTAATTTCCTCTGCCAGTCCTTGCTGTGATAATAGTGGTCAAATCCAGAGTTTCCCTGCCACTTCCATGTCAGCCGCCCAACTTTACTGACAGGGGTTCGCATGCAGGAGCAGAAGAGTGATAAAATGGCTCGGGGCCCATTGGAGAGTCAGTTCTAGAAGCAAATTTTGGAAACATCTGTTTTTGGCCATCTCTGTAAGTCTTCTCACCTTTAGAGGATCAGCTTCCTCTGAGTTTACCTGTGTGGTTGGCCTGGGTGCTCAGACCCTGAACCCTAATGACTAGAAGTGAGCGGCAGTCTAAGGAGATGCTCTGGCCCAGTGGTCGGCAAACTCATTAGTCAACAGAGCCAAATATCAACAGTACAACGATTGAAATTTCTTTTGAGAGCCGAAAACTGACTTCTGCACATGGGCCACGAACTTTCAATTGCACTGCACGTGCGCGCCCGCACGTGGTATTTTGTGGAAGAGCCACACTCAAGGGGCCAAAGAGCTGCGTGTGGCTCGCGAGCCGCGGTTTGCCGACCACTGCTCTGGCCAATGTAGTAGTCACTCCCTATAGGTGGCTGTTTAAATCTATTAAAATAAAATGGCACAAACTATTTATATCCTCAATTGCAGTAGGCATATTTCAAAAGCCAAAAATGCACAGATAGCCATAAATATAATAATTAGACAGTGACTATCTGGTCATCATTGCAGAAAATCTTATCGGACAACTTCCTGCAGATAGGACCTCCTCTTGACATAGATGATGCGCCTATAGTGACACATTTTCTTTCCATTGAAAATAATCAATCTGCTATTTTAAGTGAGAGTTGTTGTCATTTTGTTTTCAGTAAAACCATAAGGGGGAAAAGTGAATCCATGTGGCCCGGAGGGGAGAAAATAGGTCCAATGGTAAAACATGGAAGGCAGTTGAATTTGGAGAGAAAACCCTCTCTAAGTGTCCTGGGGGGAAGAGTGAGGGAGGATGGTTTTTCCCCAGCATGCCATGTTGGCTCCTATGTGGACACAGGATTATCATGTGATCTGTGTCCAGAGGAAGGCCCAATCTAAGATGCTTTTCTTTATTATTATTACTTTTAGTGCTTTGCCCTTTATTATCCTGCATCCTTGTAAAAGAAAACAGACATTTGACATAAAGTGGGTAATGACTTGTGCAGGATTTACTATAAACCAGAGAGTGTAAGCCACTGCTCAGTTCTCCATTTTGACCCATTCATTAACATGTGGACGTCTGGCCTTCACCAATAAGATATCAGAGAAACATGTAAATTATGAGAGAATTATCTCGGGCAGGCCCTTTTCACTTTTCCAGAGCCGGTCTTTACATTGGGAATAGGACAATTAAACACAAGTGAGGCAGGCCCTTCAGAAAATTCCTGCCTCTGTCACAACATCTCCGTTCCTTTTCTGAAGTACCTTTTGCTTGTAAATTACCTTTGTATCCGCTTGCTAATCTTATTGCCCTGCCCTTCGTTTTTCTTCTGAGGCTGTGGGAAAGTGAGCAATTCTATTTTGGTGCTCTGTGTTGGCAGGTGATCAGGTAAAACTTTACACTTCAGCTGAATGTTTGCTATTACCCTCCTAGCAGTGGTCGGCAAACTGTGGCTCGCGAGCCACATGCGGCTCTTTGGCCCCTTGAGTGTGGCTCTTCCACAAAATACCACGGCCTGGGCGAGTCTATTTTGAAGAAGTGGCGTTAGAAGAAGTTTAAGTTTAAAAAATTTGGCTCTCAAAAGAAACTTCAATTGTTGTACTGTTGATATTTGGCTCTGTTGACTAATGAGTTTGCCGATCACTGTATGAGAACAGTGTTTATCCAGGATTTGCTATGCAGCAGGCTTTGTGCTGAGGGCTGCACCTGCTTGGTCTCATTTCGTATTTGAGGAAATCTCTGAGGTGATGTCCCGGGTGGTTGAAAGTGCAGGCCCCCATCCTGGCCTTCCCATTTACTAGCTATGCCTCAGTTTCCTAATAGTATTTACTTCACTTGTTACAGTATTAGGTGAAATATGGAAACCACTTAGAATAGTGTTTGCATATAAGAAACAATACTTATTCTTACCATCATTCTCCCATTTCTACTGATGAGAAAACATGGGTTTAAGGAAGCTTAAGGAGCTTAAGTAATGTTCCCAAGGCTAAATATTTAGCAAATGGAGGAGCTGGGGCTGAAACCCTTCCCATTCTTTTTTTTTTTTTTTTAAATATATTTTTATTGATTTTTTACAGAGAGGAAGAGAGAGGGATAGAAAGTTAGAAACATCGATGAGAGAGAGACATCGATCAGCTGCCTCCTGCACGCCCCCTACTGGGGATGTGCCCGCAACCCAGGTACATGCCCTTGACCGGAATCGAACCTGGGACCCTGCAGTCCGCAGGCCGACGCTCTATCCACTGAGCCAAACCGGTTTCGGCACCCTTCCCATTCTTATGCCAAGATCCAAACGACTCCTTGCTAATGTATTTTACTATTTCCAGGCTATGTCAATATGTTATCAAGTAAGATAATGTATGTGTATATAGTTTAAATATTAGTCATGATGAGATTATCATCCTCATCTTCAACGAAAAGGACTATATGCTAACTTTGTCTCAGATTGATAACACCAGCTCTGCCCCCCCCCCCCCCCCCCAATAAGTAAATTCTCTTTCTTTAGCTGCTGAGAAAGGAATGTTATTGTGTCTGTGACTTTTAGCAGAGGTGCTGGCGAGTTTCCAGTTTGTACTAAGAGAACACATTTGGGGAGTCCTCGTGAAGAGCAGGAATCCAGCCTTTGTAGAAGTGAAGGTACCAATTAGGATTTCAGGATAACAAAGAATCCTAGGTACTGGTTGGCAATTATCCTTAACAAAGATTTTTTCGATGCCTATGGTGTCAGAAACTGAATTCGCCACCATGTATACAATGATAATAATTTAGACACAGTCTGTACCCTTAAAGGGCACAAAATTTCGTGGAAGAGGTAGATCCATAAGCAAATATTTGGAGAATTTGGCTTCATAGAAGTGATACTTTAATTTAGGCATGGATGGGTGAGTAGTTTTCTGAGGAGAGTGGAAAAGGCATTTTAAATGGAAGAAGGAGACAGAACAAACCAAAGAGGCCTAAAGGAATATTTCTTGATTAATTGATCAGCTGTTTGGAATGCTAGGGCTTAGGATGGACACACAGGAGCAAGTTTCTGGAGATGAATTTGGGCAGGTAGGCGGTGTTGAGAATCATGCTGAGAAATTTGGACTCTATTCAGATGCTAGGAACTACTGAAGGCATGTCACCAAAGGGTGACTGAATTAGACTTGTGTTTTAGAAAGGGAAGTTGGCACCTGTATGGAGGGCAGGTGGAGGAATTGTGAGTCAGAGAGAATAGTTCATGGAAGATTCTGGATAATCCAAGTGAGAGTGACAAGGGTCCGAATGCTAAGGGAGAAGATGGATGGAAGAGACATTTTAGAGAAAAAATGGGCAGGATTTAGTGACGAACAATAAAGATCGAAAGGGAAGAGCTCAAGTTCATTTACTTAGTGCTTACACTGTACCACCACTATGCTACGCACTAGAGACACAAAACAGTCATGGAATGGTTTCTGTGTTTAAGTAGCTGGAAGGGGAGGCAAGAGTAATAATAAATACAGACAGTGCAATGCCATGCGTGCCGTGACAGGTTTGTGTACAGAAGCAGTACACAGGAAACTGCCAAGAGTGACTCTGAGTTTTCTAGCTCCAGTGACTCGGTGGATGCTAATGTATCTTTGAATGAGAGGAAGAATGGAGAGAAGCAGGTTTCTGGAGGTCTTTGTGTATTGGTTTTTATGTTTATGAGGAATTTGGAACTTAAGATTTTCTAGCAATAATCAGTCCCAGTCAAGCTCATCCTGGATGTGCAAGAGTTACAGAGAAAGGAAAAAAAACACAAACAAAACCAAAACCCAAACAAAACACCCAGCAGTCTTTTAAAAACCCTGCGCCATGATGTTTCTCCTTTAAAATTTTATTTATTTTTGGTATGACTATACCTAGAGTGAGACTCTTAATTGCCTCTTTACCTCCCACAGTCCTGACTTGGGTTTAAAAAATTCTTCCTGCACTAATTATAAGGGCTCTGTCTATTCACCCTGGAAACTTCTGGTTCAATTATTTTTATTTTTTAAATTTTTTGTTAATCCTTACCGAGGATATATTTCCATGGATTTTTAGAGAGAGTGGAAGGGAGGGGAAGAGACAGAGAAAGTGAAACATAGATGTGAAAGAGACATATCGATTGATTGCCTCCTGCACCCGCCCCAATCCGGCTGAAGATAGAGCCTGCAACTGAGGTGCGTGCCTTTGATTGGAATTGAACTGGTGATCCTTCAGTCTTCAGGCCAATGCTCTAAAATGCTCTAACCACTGAGAAAACAGGTAGGGCTGGTTCAATTATTTTTTTTTAAAGGAATAGAAATAGCACTGAGTTAAACTTGTTTTTATTTTGCAGCAAGGGGATAATATGCTAAGATAGTCTCACGATCAGCATTGCCCTCTTAAGGTCAATGACCTATGGCTTTACAGTGACCTTACCTAATATGGATTCAAACGTGCTTTAAGGGTAGGTGGACCTTTAGGCAAACATTTCATAGTCTGCAAAGATTAACGAAAGAGCCAAGTGTATAGACCTTAACTTAAGCAACTCTATGGAAAGCAAGGTTTACAAAAGGTAGCAATGAGTATGTCCAACTAACATAGAGACTATTTTAAACTCTGCATTTGTCTCTTTTTTAAAAAAATAGAAAATTTCTTCTAAGGAGCTCAAAGAATTTGGCCAATGCTTTCCCAGTTTCAACAGTCATTTGGAGCCTCTAATATGCTCGTTCACTAGAGAACAATTATAACTCTGATGTTAGGAATCAAGGATGACATATGATTATAGGTTTTCTGTGCATTAGGGGGAGTGGAGTTTGATGCATCACTGTGCTCAGGAGGAAGGACTGTAACTCAGAAATGACCATAAACAGTTTCAGGGCATCGCTGTATGTGAGCATAAAGAAAGGCATCTGAGGACAGCTGTGTTAGCACGAACGGTGGTTCCCGACTTTTGATTTCACTGAACAAGGCACTGTGGTTTTGAGGACAAAACCTATCATTTACTAGCCCTCTAATTTATGAAAGGACGTTCTGCCACCCAAGTGTAGGAAGGACATTGTGGCAATGATTGCTGTGCATGCCACAAAAGCCACAGCCGGACTACAGTTCCCAGCCTTCCTTGCAGTTAAATGAACCACAAGGATGTGGTGGAAGTGAGTTTCAACCTACTCCTGGCCCTTAAAAACTTCCCACAATCCTCCTCTTTCTTAATTCCCCATGTGTGGGACAGATACTAAGGATTCTGCCGAGGACCTGAGGCCTAGTGATGGCTGAGTCACAGGTGACAGGAACCTGCGTGCCCAAACAGCCACTGCTGACCCACAATATTCTCACTGGATCCCCAGTGAGCAGATGCAGAGCTGACACCCTGACCTCTGAGGAGGGGGCATGGGCCAGCTCTGTTGTGCCCATATCTCTGGGAACTTGATGAGGCTCATTCTGGAAAAGACGAAAACAAACAAACTGGAAAGAGAAACCAGCTGCTAGAATCAATTGCTGCCAAGTAAGAAAGTGGTGCTCAGGTGACATTGACAGGTGTACCAAAACAAGGCAACCTACAAAAACACACACAGCCCTGCTGGCGTGAGCATCAGCCTATGAACCAGGAGGTCACAGTTCAATTCCTGGTCAGGGCATATGCCGGGGTTACGGACTCAATCCCCAGTGTGGGGCGTGCAGGAGGCAGCCGATCCATGATTCTCTCTCATCATTGACGTTTCCATCTCTCTCTCCCTCTCCCTTCTTCTCTGAAGTCAATAAAAATATGTTAAAAAAAAAAAACAAAACTAAAAAACACAAACAAACCTAAAATAAGCCCAGGAAGGACCTCATTCCTTACCCATCCTCCAGCCTTGCACTCTCCTTCTAGCACCTTCTATGGGCAGAAACAGCATAATGTGGTTTGCTGAATGCCAGCCGGAAGTCATAAGGATGAGCATGGAAAGGTGGGTTTTGAGAAGAGAGACAATAGCTTAATTACCACCATAGTAAGAAGTATACCATTATTGTATTAAACAACCACAATATTGGGTATTTGTTACTGTAGTTGGTCGACAGATCTCCAAACTAAATTTAAATTGAACAAACCGAATTTCATGAAAACCCTCTACATTTTTTTTCTTATTTCATTTGTGATCTAATGAAAATTCACCTGCTGGTAGTTTTTATGGGGCCTGTGGACACTACTGGTGCAGATAACGCCACCCTTCCTCCAAGTATTTGTTTGCGTTCTCAGATGTTCACATCTGTGGGTGTCGGAGAGGAAGGAAGAATTTGGTTGTGGGCAGGAACAAGGGGAGAGGAGAAGATGAAGTGGTGGTTTAATGTCAGTTTTCTTTGGTCTCCTTGGATTGGGTTTAATGCCTCTGGTTAGAGGAGTAGGAGTGAAAGCTGAGCTGTCTTGTGAGAAAACTGGTCAATGGAGTATGATCAGCAACTGACAGAACTGTTCAAGAGAAACTAAATCCAAGAAGAGCTGTTACGGGGTCCAGGTGACAAAGGGGCATAGAGATGGGGAGGAGTTTATGTTCTGTGCACTTCGTCCTGGGCCTTGGCGATGCTCGGGCAGCCCAAGAATGAAGAGCTGTGAGGGCCTCCCAAGCAGGCACGTGAGCTGGCCTCTCCGGCTTCATCTCTTCACCTTTACCCTCTCTTCCACTGCTCCGACTCTCCTGGTCTCCTAGGTATTTCTGGGATGGGACAGCTCCCAACTCAGGACCCTTGCACTTGCAATTCCCTCAGCCTGGGATGCTCTGACCTCACACTCTACCAGCTCATTCCTGATTCCCGAAAGGTCTCTGCTCAAATGTCATTTTATTAGCAAGTCCTTCTCTTATCACTCTGTTTCACCTTCCACCTCTGCCCACCCATGCTCATCCTTGAATCCAATTGCCATCTGATACATTATATACCTCTTTGTTTACTTTATTATGGACTATATCTCCACACTAGACTATAAGTGCTATGAGAACAGGGTTTTGTGTCTATTTTGTTCACTTCTATATCCCTGGACCTAGAACAATTCCTGGCCAGTAATAGGTCCTTAATAATTATTAGTAGAATTAATGTTGTTGTTTTTTTAAGTATATATGTTTTTATTGATTTTAGAGCAGAAGGGAGAGGGAGAAAGAGATGGAAACACCAATGATGAGAGAGAATCATTGATCGGCTGCCTCCTGCATGCCCCACACTGGGGAATGAGCCCACAACCTGGGCATGTGCCCTGACTGGGGATTGAACTGTGACCTCCTGGTTCATAGGTTGACGCTCAACCATTGAGCCACACCAGCTGGACAATATTGTTATTGTTTTTGAGGCACTCATAAAATGGACATTCTGCTTATTTCTACGACCTTTCTAAAATATTCCTCCTCTTTTGTCAGTTCCATATTTAAAGCCCCTCAGGTGGTTCCACTGAGCCAAACAGTTAGGGCTCCTCTTTGCCTTCAAAATAAAATTTAGACTCCTTTCCTTGGCCTACAAGCCTTCTCATCCTAACTTTGCTAATATCATTAGTCCAACCACTGGCCACTCCATTCTTTCCACTCTGCTTTCCCACCATATTGAAATATTTCTAGTGCTCAGTGGAACCCTGGTCTCGTTTATCTTCTGTGTTTTGCACATGACCATTTTCCTTAGAAGATACTTTCCACTCCTTTATCCTTTAGGTGTAAGCTTTAGACGTAATTTGTTCTGGGAAGTCATCTACCCTCAAGGCTGGGTTAGTAAAATACTGCCTCATATGTGCCTTTATCATAGCATCCCTAATGGCATATTTTGATGGCATACTTTATTATAATTTAAATAAGGATATCTTACTTAGGGCTGCCATAACACACTATCATAGACTGGGTGGCTTAAACCACAGAAATTTATTTAACACAGTTCTGGAGGCTGAAGTCCAAGATCAAGGTGCCAGCGTGGTTGGAGTCTGGTGAAAGCTTTCTTCTTGGCTTACAGATGGCTGCCTTCTCTCTATGTGTTCACATGGTCTTTCCTCAGTGCGTGTGCATGGAGAGAGAAAGAGCAAGGGAGGTGGGGGGGCAGAGAGAAAAAAAAAGAGATTTTCCTTTTACAAGACCACTAATCCTATTGGATTGGGACTTTACCATATGGCCTTATTTAGGCTTAATTGCCTCCTAAAAACCCTATATCAAAATACAGGTCACATTAAAGGTTAGGACTTCAACATATGAAGTGTGTGTGTGTGTGTGCGTGTGTTGCACAATCCAGTCCATAGTAAAGACCCTGCTTGATTTCTATTAAAATGCCAAACATTCACCAAATGGAGACTAATATGAATATATCCAGCAAAAGGCATATGAGGCATATGAGAATGAAAGGGGGAAAGATGGAGGCTAGAACTACGTACTAGGGTGTTTGGCAGGGAAAGGGGAAATCTGATTCTCTTATACCAGATATTTTGTTTCAAGGGGACTTGGTCTGGTGAATGGGAGAGGGAGGTTTAGCTAGGAGGGGCCCAGGGATGCTGTAGATCCTGGGCCACAAGGGCACTCCTGGGAATCTGTCCATGTGGGAGCATCAGGCAGTAATGAGGGTACCGAGCAGCTGTGCTGGGCACTGTGTCCCAGGATTGGAAACCTTACTCAACACCTCATGATGATTCCTGTATTCCCAAGAACTTAACTTCTTTGTAGTCATGGCCTGTGGGAGTTTCCAGAGTATCCCACAAAAATCAAAGAAAAAGCCACTTTATCATAACTGGCAATTGTATTATCAGCAGGATGTCAAGAGCCTCCAGGGCAGAGAGCAATGCAATGTGTCAGCTTTGCACCCAGGCTTATGACAGATGCAGAAGTGTCTCCTCCCAGGAGAAACTCCTCCTTCCTAACAGGAGGGACAACTTTTGATTTCGAAACTCATGACAACCAAGGCAAATAGTACCTTCAGATTCCTACTGCCTCGGGCCTTCTACAGTCAAGATCTGCATCAGGCTTCTGAATATCCAAACGGTCTAACTTCAGTATACCGCGAGGAACCTGGGGGATTGTCAGGATTTCCTAACAGAGCTCTCTCTCCTAACAGAAGGATCTCTCTCCAAACTAGGAATCATGTGTCTATATGCAGAGGTGTAGGGCAATGAAATAACTCTGCCTCATAATTACCAAATCCCAAGCAGTGGAAAGGCAATGGATAGGATTTCAAGATTGTCCCAAGTTGCTTTATGGTTTAAATTGTTCCTATTCATTTATGACTGCCATTCTGATGTACTCTTCAGCCTTCATGCCCCAGGTGTCCGTACATAGGTCATGGCCAGCTTACATTCTGCAGGAAGCAGGTTGGCACAGAGGTTAGGAGTCCTGGGTTTGTGACATTTGGGCGTAGGCTCTTTAAGCCTCAACTTTCTTGGTGGATAATGAGTTTAATAAGAGTCAGTTTCCCGGGGAGTGTGGGTGGGTGGGAAGAGATCAACCAAAGAACTTGTATGCATATATGCATAACCCATGGACACAGATAATAGGGTAGTGAAGGCCTGGGGCGGGGGCAGGAATAGGGGTGGGCTAGAAGAGGTCACTGGGAGAAAAAAGAGGACATATGCAATACTTTCAACAATATTAAAAAAATATTCTGACTCTAATAGGGTTGTTAATGAAATGATGCATGGAAATGGCCACAGAGTAAGCATCCAACAAATGAGAGATGTTGTTATCATAGTTACATCTCCCATATGAGAGTGTACACCCCACAGGGACAAGAGATGCTCTTATTATCTTCAGGTCATCACACAGTCTGTAGCACATAACAAATGGTCAGTGAGAGTTCAGGGGATAAGGAAATTAACCATTGCACCTACCCTGACCACTGCAGGCTACACCTCTCTTTTAGCTCTCTACTGGAAGTTGGAGATCTATTGAGGGCGCCGTGCTGACTTCTGGAGTTACAGTGTTGACTAAGATTGTGCACTTATGATTCAGCTTAAATGTCATGGTGAAGCAAGTACAATGTACCACGGGAGGCTGTAGAAAGGGTCCTGTAATGGAACAAAGTTGTCCACAGATTCCTTGAGAGGAAATGTCTATATCCCCTTCCCTTGAATCTGGCTTGGTTCTGAGCCTGTGTTGACCAGTCAAATATGCAGACATGGCCTCACTCAAGCTTAAAGAAGGAGCAGCATCTTCCCTTGGAATGCTTGCTCTAAGAGAAACCAGTTGCCATGTAATGGGTATGACTGTTCTGAGACTGCCATCTGTGAGGAAGCCCAAGCTAGCTTTGCAGAGAGGCTATGGGGAGAGAGAGGCTCAGTGAGCTGTGGTTATTCAGCTGTTCCAGCCAGGTGCCACCATCTTAGTGATTTCAATCCCAGCTTGTGTGATGTAGAGAAGAACCTGAGAATTCAACTGGAATCCCAAACCAATGCCTCAGACAGGTGGCCCCAGATTGACTGTCTCAGCCATCTCCAGTTATTGGAACCATCCAGTAGCCATTTCACTTCTGGTGTGCACAAAGTCTGGTGTGCAAAATTGTGAGCTTCATAATATGATGGCTGTCTTACTGCTTAGTTTGTGTGGTATGTTATATAGCAATAGGTAATTAATAAATGCTGTATGTCACAAATGCAACATTAAAGCAGAGAACACACGCACACACAGGTGTCTTGGACAATGCCTGCTGCAAAATTATTCTCTCCTTTCATGGTGAAGGCTGGAGGTGAGTGCTTCTTCCGGCCTCAGATCTTAGTCTGTGGATGAACTCTATGGAAAGCGCTGATTTTGATTCTTATATAAAACTGCTGGTCTCCTGGGGGCTGGTAGTGCAATTTGCTACAGTGGCCACTCTCCAATGGTGCTACGGGTCATTACTGCAGGCTGCTTATTCAGCCATCCCTCAACCCATGGTTCCATGCCATGGAATGCTACCTAACTCTGCCCCCTAATCTGCTTTTCTAGAGGTACCTGCCCTTTTCTCTTCCCACTAATTATTTTTTCTTTCCAGAGTTACTTTTTTTGCATTGCTGGTCCCCAAAATTCTTTGAACCTTTATTTCTCCAAACTCTCCTTCATGTTATGTTGCAGAAAAGCAGAATAATAAGTGAGATTCAGGGTGCAGGCCCTGGAGTTAGACTGCCTGAGTTTGAAGTCTGCTTCTGCCTCTTACAGTATGACCTTGCACTCTCTGTGCTTCTGTTTCCTCAACTACAAAGTGAGGGAAATGGTAGTGCCTGCCTTGTCTGGTAGTCATGAGGTTAAAAGGAGTCATTCATGTATAATGCACAGGACAGTGCCTGGCAGGTAGCAAGTGTCCAATAAATGTTGTCGACCTTTATTATTCATAACATGCACCTTGCAGTATGGTAATAGCCTGCCAATTTGTGGGTCTGCTCACTGGCTTCTAATTTCCTGCAGGACAGATAGTGTCTTGAGTATTATCGCCTATGGCCTCCCTAATGCCCTGCACAGTGTGTGACATATATTAGCACTCAGTAACTGCTCTTTGAATGAGTGAATGCCACAAAAACAATTGAAAGACTATGCCTATCAGTGGCAGGTCAATAATATTAATATAAGAGAAAGGCAGCAGAAGTTGGACAATAGCTTGATGTTGTAGAAAGTACTCTATATCAGTCCAAGAATCAAAAGAACAGAATGTTGATTGGGAAGATAGGTGTAAAACAACCACATTCTTATGTATGTTTCTCATCTGGTTTACTGTAATTGCTGTGTGCTTAAGGTGCTTGAACATGTAAAACAGTAATGATCAGGTTCCTGAAGAAGTTGGGATGTGGCCATCTTGAACCTGAAACCCCTTAATTATTCATGGGGAGACTGCAAAAAGGAATTGAGAGCTACTTATTTATACATAAGACCCACCTTGTTGAAGAAAGGATTTAAAGTGGCCTTCAGAGAATCATATAATAATTCTATAAGATAAATGAAACTGAAGAAAAGGAATCGAGTCCTAAGTAAAATATAGGTTAAAATGCTGGATGAACCTGGGAGTGAGGTTTGTTCCTGAAATGCTTGCAATCCTATACATTTTTCCAGAGGTTGGTTACCAATATGAAGCTGAACTTTCTACCAGTTTTTATGTGAAAACCATAGAATAACCAATTATAGGAGTCACACCTTGGAACAGGAATGCTAACAGCTAGCATTTGTCAAGTGCTTAGGCACTTTGAATGTATTAACTCCTAATCCTCACATTTATCCTTGGAGGTAGGTACTTGGCCCAGGTCATGCAGTTGGTACACCATTTCCAAACCAGGCACCTTAGCTCCATGCTTTTAAAACCTACCAGTTGTTTAAAACAACTAGCTCTCATATTAAGAACCCGGAGGACACTTTTTCTTGTTAGTTCCTGAATTTTCCTGGGAATGTCATCTGGCAAGTATGGAAGACTCCTCCCCGACCCCCTACCCCCCAATCAAAAAAGGAATTGAGTGCTAGCTGTTCTAAGGCAGTTCTCAAACTTGACCTCAGGTTGGCAGCATCAGCCTCAGCTGGTCACTTGTTAGAAATGCAAACAGATGCTCTAAGGGTGGAGCTCAGCAGCCTGCATTTGAACAAGTCTTCTAGGAACTTCTGATGTGTGCTCAAGTTTGAGAACTGTTGCTCTAAAGGGAAAGATGTTTCTGGTGCAAAAGGAGACAGCTGTTTCCTCATGACCTTGGCGTTGAGCTTTGGCAAGTAGAATGGCTCATGAAATCATGGTGTCAGCCTCAGAGGGATTAGACTCCTGTATTCATTCCCCTAGAAAACTAGGAGATGCTATACAATCCAGTGGCTGTATTTCTGACTAACCATCAGGCCATTGGGAAAGAATGCAATCACAACAGTACTGCCTCCTCACGTGAATTAGCAACACACAATTTGACAAAGTGTGTTTCTTATATTTTCTCATGATATTCTCACACCACCAATGTGAACTAGATCCTTTTATATTGAGAAGGTTTTACAGGTGAAGATTTAGAGGCTCAGGAAGTTTGATTTGTTCAAGGTCATACATTGATACGCCTCAGAACTAGAACTTGAGTCTTATCTCTTCTACATCTGGTGATTTCGCAACACTTCTTTCCTCCTCCAGCCATGCTCATTGTCTTTCACCTGGATTATTGCAATGGCTTCCTTACTGGTTTCTCTTCCTGCATTCTTATCCCTCTCCATTCTGTTATTATTAAGTCATTCACTTAACCTTTTTCTTTGAACACCTGCTATATGCCAGATACTATTCTCAGTGTTGAATTATGGCAGTAATCAAAGTCACAGAGCAGTGATCAAAGCACTCATGGACATGGCATAGCAGCAATAGGGATCTCTTACAATTTTAATACAGACCATGTTTCTTTTATGTTTAAAATCATTTAAAGGCTTTCGACTGTACTTAGAACATAGTTAAAATACCTTGTAATGGCTAACAAGGCCTTCAATCAATCTCTGTCCCCTCACCAGTCTAATCTTCAGCTTTCCACCTTGCTCACCATATTCCTTCTACACTCATTGAATCTCAGCTCCTTGGACATCCCAAGAACTTTCCCAACTCTAGATCTTTGAACATCCCTTTCCACTGCCTGGAACACTCTTCTCCTTGGTCCTGGTATGTCAAAATTCTTTTCATCCTTTGGATCTCAAACTAAATAGCACCTATTCAGAGAGGCCTTTTCCATCTTTCTTAGTGCTTTTGGGGTTCTATAACAAAATGCTACAGATTGAGTAGCTTATAGACAGCCAGTTATTTTTCATAATTCTGGAGGCTGGAAGTGCCAATACAGTCCAGAGAGGGTCCTCTTTCTGGTTCATAGCTGATGCCTGTGTCATGACCTGCTGGAATTGGTTAGAGATCATTGTGGGTTTTTGTTTTATAGGATTACTAGTCCCACGCTTGAGGGCTCTATCCTCATGATCTAAGCCAGTGGTCAGCAAACTGTGGCTCCCGAGTAACATGTGGCTCTTTGGCCTCTTGAGTATGGCTCTTCCACAAAATACCACGGCCTGGGCGAGTCTATTTTGAAGAAGTGGCATTAGAAGAAGTTCAAGTTTAAAAAATTTGGCTCTCAAAAGAAATTTCAATCGTTGTACTGTTGATATTTGGCTCTGTTGACTAATGAGTTTGCCGACCACTGACCTAAGCATTTGCCAAAGGCCCCATCTCCTAACATCATCACAGTGGGCATTAGGATTTCAACACATGAATTTTAGGAAGATACAAACATTCAGACAAAACCACCACTCACCATGTAATATCCAAGATGGACTCTTCACTTGTGTTATCACCTGGCTGGGATGGCTAAATAACCAGAGCTCATGGGCCTCTTTCTCCCCATGGCCTCTCAACACAGCTAGCTTGAGCTTCCTTACAGCATGGCCGTATCAGAATGATTGGATCCATTGCATGTCAATTGCCTTCCCCTAGACTAGAGCAAGCATTCCAATACAGGATTCTGCTACTTCTTTAAAGCCTGGATGAAGCATTACTTAGCCATACTCTACTAGTCAACACACTCTGAGAACCAGGCAAGATTCAAGAACTAGTGACAGAGACATCTCCCCTTAGTGGATTGGGGCAATACCAAAGAATTTGTGGACAAGCATATTCCATCATAGAGCACTTTCTATAGCCTATATTGGCACACTGTTTTTGCCTTACCATAACATTTAAACTGAGTTGGGACTGTCCAATTTTAGTCAACATTGTAACCCTAGAGGCCAGTACAGTACCTTCAATAATTCTTTGTTAAATGAATGAATGAATTAAAAAGGTTTGCTCTATATTTTGGATAACCCCAAGAAATCTGAGAAATAGGAAATAAGACATGAAGGTCCAGGAGGGGCTGTGTCTGTCTTGTTCACTGTTGCTTTCTCTGCAGGCAACACAGTTCCTGGTACATATTTTAGATACTCAACAGGTATTTGTTGAATGAATGAGTGAATGCATGCATGCATATATGTATGAGCCTAGTTCCACTACCCTTTCAATGGCACCAAAGGTGATTGTTTGTATGGGAACCTCAGAATATTTATTTATTTTATCTTATTTATTTTTATTTTTTGTTAATCCTCACCCGAGGATTTTTTCCATTGATTTTTAGGGAGAGTGGGAGAGAGAGGGAAAGACAGAGAGAAACATCAATGTGAGAGAAACACATTGATTGATTGCCTCCTGCACAAGCTCTGACCAGGGCCCGGGCTGGGAAGGAGCCTGCAACCAAGGTCTGTGCCCTTGACTGTAACCAAACCCAGGACCCTTTGGTCCGCAGGCTGATGTTCTATTCATTGAGCCAAACTGGCTAGAGCAGGACATTTTTTTCTGTACCAGCTGCAAAGCTACCTCCATCTCTGTCCTTCTTGGTCCTCTTGAACCTGTAGCCCCAGGGAACTAGACAGAGTCACATTCCCCATACCATATACCATACTTCACACATGTATTCTCAGATTCTTCAAGTAGAAGTAGGGGAGGAACATGGTGAGTTTTAAAATTCAATCAGCTCAGAAAAAAAGCTGCCTTCAAAGCTAAAAGTTCTCTTGCCTATAATATTTAGGCTTTTGAAGCCTTTCAGCCTTTTCATGTAGGGATACATTGGAAAATAGGAAATTGGAAAAGACCTTGGGTAGGAATGCAGAGAAAGCCTTAAGTGTGTGAAGCTCTTTTCTCCATGCTCAGGAGAAATACGAAAGGAGAAATATTTTGTGAACATTTGTAGGAGTTACTGGGAAGCTCAGGATGAGGGCCAATTCCTGTAATGGAATTTTGCTTTTCAGCTCCTTAAGATAGTTTCTTTTTATTCTGGTGAGTTTACTTTGCGTACTTTGAATATAGGGATTGATCAATTGACCTGGGCAATTGATTGCCAAATAAGGGAGTGCTTTGAATCTGTATCTTTGGTTTAAACTTCCTTTCTGATCATTAGATCTTTATATCAGACTGCCTACCACAGATCTCTCTTGGATATCCTAGTTATTTCAGACTGCACTTGCTCCAAATAGAATTTCTTCTCTTCCCCCAGAAATGAGTTCTTTCTTCTATAGATCCTATGCACCACTCTCCAAGCAGTCAGTCACTGAGCAGAAGCATGGACATTATCCTTTAAGCTTCCCTAATATTGATGGTAACGGATAATGTTTATGGTTAGGTTCCTATTGCTAGGTACCATGTTAGGTGTTTTGTGTTCATTAACTCTTTTAGGTATCACATCAGCCTATGATGGAGGACTAAGATAATGTTGTTATCTCTCTTTTACAGATGAGGAAACTGAGATGATTGCAGAGTTATCCTAGCACTTTGCTTGCAGCCCCTTTCTACCCTATCTACCACTTGGGAGCCCAACTCATCTTCTAAATGTGCAGATCTGATCATGTCATCCCTTCCTTAACAGCTTCACTGACTCACCATTGTTCACAGGATATAGCCGAACCCTAGATAGGAGTACAGGGTTCTTCATGAGCTAGCTGGTCACTGAGCACCTATTTCTAGCATCTCCTACCTGCCCTCCCACCTCCGGGTACTAGCCATGCTGGATACTTGCAGCCTTTTGAAATATTTTACCTAGCCTCATTCTATTGTTCATTCTATAAATCCTTCTGTGCAGCCCACCTTGTGCCAGGACTGTTCTAGGTTCTGGTGATGTAGTGGCAGACAAAACAAACAAGTCCCTGCCCTCATATGGTGCTTATATTCCAGTGGAGAAGTCAGACAATCCCCAGGTGAATAGCTAAATACATAATGTAATGTCATAGTCCTGAGTGCTGTGTGGAGAAATAAAGCAGGGCCAGGGGATGGAGAGGGATGCAAGGGTTCTTTGTGTTTTATGTAGGGTTGGTACTTTGCAAAGGCCCTGAGATGGGAGCTTTCTTGGAATGTCTGAAGAACATCCAGGGGGTTAGTGTGGCTGAAATGGTGAGCCAAGGGGACCGTGGAAGGAAGGGAGGTCTCTAACATAGCAAGGATCTGTCATGTAAGGTCCTTAGACCATGGAGAGAACTTTGAATTTTATTCCATGTGTGATAAGAAGCTATTGGAAGTTTGAGATCATGGAGTAAGGGAATCTGATTGACAGTTCAATAGGATCATGTTGACAACAGTAGACCATAGTGGGGCCAGCCAGAGTGGAAGCAGGGACAGAGGAGGCTCTGGTTATCTCTGTTTTCATTTCAGGAATGTCCATTCCCCACCTCCCTTTGGTGACAACTATCCAGCTTTTCACACCCATTTCAAAGATATCGCTCTGCAAAAATACACTGAGTGGCCAGATTATTATGACCACCCCATCAGTACTTTGTTGGGCCACCTTTTGCCTTCAATACTATGGTGATTCTTCTTGGCATTGACTCCACAAGATGTTGAAAGGTGATGCGAGGAATCTGACACCATGCCTGATGAATAGCACTGTCCAGTTCTGTGAGATTTGATGGTTGTGGAACCAGCTGCCTGATGGCTTTTAACTTCGTCCCACAAATGCTCAATTGGATTGAGATCTGGTGATTGTGGGGGCCACCTAAGCAAGGTAAAGTCTCCCTCATGTTCTTGAAACCACTCCTACACAACACGAGCATCATGGCATGGCGCATTGTCTTGTTGGAAGAAGCCATCTCCATTGGGATACACCATCAACATGATAGGATGAACTTGATCAGCAACAATACTTAGGTATGTTGTGCTATTCAGACGTTGTTCCACACAATTAAAGGGCCCAAGTCATGCCAGGAAAACATGCCCCAAACCATAACACTGCCCCCACCAGCTTGAAGGGTTGTACTCATGCATGTGGGTGCATGCTTTCATGCTGTTTCCGCGAAATTCTCACTCTGCCATCTGCATGATAGAACTGGAAACGTGATTTATCGGACCACATGACTTTTTTCCAATGCTTGACTGTCCAATCCTTGTATTCCTGTGCGAATTGGAGATGTTTTATCTTGGTAACTGCAGACAGCAAAGGTGTTCGAACAAGCCTTCGGCTTCCATATCCCATATGATGCAGTGTATGGCTAATTTGCCTACAAACGTCAGGTGGTCATAATAGTCTGGCCACTCAGTGTATACCTCCTCAATTCTCTTCTTCTCCATCCCTTAGTCACAGAATTGTACTTCACTTTCACAGTACTCCTTCTCAGTATTTTGCAGTTACTTATGTGAATGTCGAATTTCCTGGCTATGAGCACCTTATGGGCAAGATCTATTCTTATTACCCATGTGTTCCTAGTTCCCTGGTGTGGCACCTGATACGCCATAGAACTCAAGCTGAGTATAATGAATGAATGAATGAGTGAATGAACAAATAAACAGCTTGTTTGGCTAATGCTGAACTTTCAGATGTTTGTGTGGGTGAACAAAGGGAGGCTTTAAATAATCCAATTCAGTTAAAATGGACTCTGTGCATATAGGCCAGCTTTAGACTATAGTGTGCAGATGTGAAGGCATCAGATTTCAGAACTCGTGGAAACTTGATTTGCCCAGGCATGGGCAGTCCTTTTGATTATAGCACCATCTGTTGGGAAGAACTCAAGGCTGGTAGGTTTTTTACCAACCTTTGTTCATGATTCCATCACCACTCACAGCGGGCCTGAGGACCTGCCTGCTCACATGCAGCCAGCAGCAGCCAAACAGAACCAGAAGTCACACCTTTTTGTTTCTCATTGTTGAGCACTTCTGCAAAACTGCCTTCAGCCTCACTAGGGTGGAGGATGTGACTTACAGCGTCTCAGGTTGCTCATTGGTCGTATGGCCTTCAATTGGTTTTCTGTATGTCTGTGCCTCACTTAAAATAAACCTGATATAAAATAATCTCTTTTTTTTTTTTTACACAAATGACTGAAAAGTGATTGATTTGATGATGTTAAATCAGTGGTCGGCAAACTGATTAGTCAACAGAGCCAAATAGCAACAGTACAACGATTGAAATTTCTTTTGAGAGCCAAATTTTTTAAACTTAAACTTCTAATGCCACTTCTTCAAAATAGACTCGCCCAGGCCATGGTATTTTGTGGAAGAGCCACACTCAAGGGGCCAAAGAGCCGCATGTGGCTAGCGAGCCGCAGTTTGCCGACCACTGTGTTAAATCATTATAGGATCCCTTTAACTAACAGGTTCCTTAATGCATTCAATGTGATTTGTTAAAGAAAACCATTCACATACAACTTCTAAGGGCCCTTGAGCAATTAGATTTGAGCGGCTGGCTCTAACTTAGACAATCTCCATGAACAGGACTTATGGGCATCCTTAGCAGGCAGTGCTCTGCTGGTGTGTGAGAGACACAGCGTGGGAGAGAGTGGACTCTGGCTCCCAGTCTAGACCTGCTGTATCTGAAATGTAGTCCCTGGTGACATGGGGCTACTAAACCCTGGAAATGTGGCTAATGCAGCTGAAGATCTTGATTTTTAACCTAATTTAATTTGATTATAATTAATTCAAATTTAAAAATGGATATTTGATTCAGCCACTAGAAAAATTCTAAGCATGCTTGGAACCACTTGGGTACATGGATTTGCTTTTTCAGTTATACATTTTACAAACTCTAAATACAGATCAAATATTTCTTTTTTAAAAAATATATTTTTATTGATTTCAGAGAGGAAAGAAGAGGGAGAGAGAGAAAGAAACATTAATGTGAGAGGGAATCATTGATTGGCTGCCTCTTGCATGCCCCACACTGGGGATCGAGCCTGCAAACTGGGCATGTGCCCTTGACTGGAATCTAACTTGGGACCCTTCAGTCCGCAGGCCAATTTTCTATCTATTGAGCCAAACCAGCTAGAGCACAGATCAAATAGTTCTGATGAAAATTGAGTGTACCATTTGATATGTATTTTATGTACACTGATTTTGAAGGCTTTAATACAAAAGGATGTATAATTTCTCATGATTGCGTTTTTATATTGATTGCATGTTGAAATATAATATTCTGCATATGTTGAGTTAGAATGTGTTAAAAGTTAATTTCACTAGTTGATTTTTATTTTTTAAAATATGTTTTTATTGATTTTAGAGATAGGAAGAGAAACATTGATGGCTGCTTCCTGCACACCCCTTACTGGGGATCGAACTCCTGTATGTGCCCTTACAGGAAATCCACACTCAACCAATGGAACCACCCTGGCCAGGGCTATTTTTTTACTTTTTTAAATATGGCTATAAAAACAGTCTAAGTTATATGCATGGCTCACATTATATTTCTACAGAAAAGTGCTGGCAGTCTGTCCTAGGATGCCCATTGCCTCTTTACCACACACAACTGTTGTATGTGAGACCACACAGCCTGAAGGGGTCAGCCTAATGCACCAGCAACTGGCTTCTGATCCCATATAATTAGACCAGGATTGAACAACCAGGTTGAGAACCAACGTTATAATATTTGCTTCCTTGTGTGGTCCCTGATGTGGGCTCTATCTCTCTGGATGTGAATAAAACATCAGAAAAACTCCACCAACCCTGCCAGAAACTTCATGCTGGACCAACTAAATGGTCTCACCTAGGAATTTAAAATCGGGCCTTGCTGGAGGTAAGTTGTAGGATATAGAACTGTAAGGTGATATTTTAGGGATAGCCTCCTGGTGACCCAAAGCCTTCCTTGGGAGAACAGGAGCCTTGCAGAGGACACCAGTTTGTAGAGTGGAGAGTGGGTCCATGTGCAGAGCCCCAGGACTGTGAAGAAACAGCAGGACCCACGTGGAGTTCTGTGAGATTCCCTCATGTCGTTACCACAAATCTCTCTTGCTTTAACGGAGTTTGAGTGGATTTCTGTTTCCTAAAGCTAATGATGTTTTCACACACCTGCACACCCACACAACACAATTGGGAAACAAGCAAAACATTTGTAAAAATTTTAAAAAGCATAAAAATATACACACAGTGAAATTAGAGAAATGAGCGTGTATATGAAGGTGGAGAGAAAATAGTAAGAAGGATGGACTAGAAAAGGGGTCCTCAAAGTGTTGTCTGGGGATTATTGGGGAGCCCTGAAGACCTTTGCAAAGGGTTCCCTATAAAGTCAAAGTTATTTTCCTAGTATTCTAAGGCAGTATTTGCTTCCCTTGTTCTCATTCTCTCGTGAGTGTTTGGTGGAATTTTCTGGAGACAGTAAAACGTGTGATACAGCAAGATTAAACACAAAAACAAATATGAGAGCCCAGCTTTCTTTTTCTTTCTTCTATTAAAGAGATTTATAAAATTCCAATGTCACTTTTCTCACCATTCTTTTCAGATTCTGTAAAATAAAATTATTTTATGATAAGACTATATTATTTATGAAAACATGTAAAGAGTTTATTAACTGTTTTAACATTTCTCCATTTTAATTGCTCATATGTTATTTGCTCATAGATATAACCCACGTAAACCAAAGCTTTTTGTGTTCCTCCATAATCTTTAAGAGTATAAGGGCGCTCAGCAGAAAATAACAAGATAAGTCAGCAAAGAGTT
The DNA here is from genome assembly GCF_963455305.1 of Plecotus auritus. NCBI lineage: Eukaryota > Metazoa > Chordata > Mammalia > Chiroptera > Vespertilionidae > Plecotus > Plecotus auritus. Next base: position 144,843,216 of record NC_137783.1, on the reverse strand, counting down.
CGGGAGGGAGACTGAGCTTAGAGATGCTCTGAGATTTTATTTTCTGTTCATGATGCCTAGTCTCAAACCGCAGCCAAACAAAGGTGTGATGACAGTGATTCTCAGCCTTGATTGGCATCCAAATCAACTTAGGGGACTAAAAAGAAATATAGATTCCCCAAGTGTTTCTTTGCAGGACATGCAAAGAGGAGCAGAGAAAACACATCAGTTAACACCAAAGAGATGGGCTGCAGAGGATGAAAGCAGAGGGGGTGCCTTCCCCAGCCTGGCTGTGGACCTTTCCCTGGCAGCTCGGTGGGTGGGCGAACTGGGGTGTGTGAGAGGCTGGCTGGTAGGTCAGAGAGAGTAGCATGCACACCAGTGGCCCCTGCTCACCCGCCGACCCCTGGATGGCCTGCCAAGGCCACCACTCGAGCTGATGGTGTGGGTTCATTCACAGATTCTCAAGGGCACGTCCTGAAGCCCAGGAATTCCCCTGAGTTGAGAATTGGAAAAGATGAGATGCTGTCAACATGAGCTGGTCCCATTCTTCATTTCTACAGTTTTAGCTCTTTAAACATGTCCGCAGGGGAGGGGGCGGTGAGGGCAAGTGCCGGAGGGTAGGGGATGCGGGGGGGGGGGGAGGTCAATGGGGGAAAAAAGGAGAAATATGTACTACTATTTGTAATAACTTAAACAATAAAATTAAAAAATAAAAATAAAAATAAAAAATGTCCCCAGGGCTGAAGGTGGCTTCTGAAGCAGAGGCTAGCTGTATTTCAAGAGGAGGGGGCTGGACTTTGTCATATGAATAGCAAACAAGCAGAGGATTTTCGTGTGTGTGTGTGTGTGTGTGTGTGTGTGTGTGTGTGTGTGTTCTTGCTACCTACTGGAAGGGAGACCCCGAAACCCCTCTTCACTGCAATACCCTGCAGACATACTGATTGCTTCTGAGGATTTAAAGATTGCTGTGTTTATCTCCCCCGCAACCTGCACACAAGAAAGACATAGGGAGCCTAGGGAGGGTTGATGTGGAATTTTCTTTTTATTTTTTTCTCACTCCGGGGTGATGCATTGAGGTAGATTATGGGTTTATTTTGGTTCCCCAGAATGTTTTCCCTTCATTTATGTTCTTCTGGAAATAGACACTGCCCTCCTGGACACAGGGGTACGTTATGATACAGGCTTGTCCATTCATAATATCCTGTCCTTGGGAACCAGGTCACCATGCAGCACAGCTCTAGAAACTCCCAGCGCTATCACTGACATAGACTTTGATATGAATGGTGCCCCCTGGGGTTGTCTGACAGGCAAGGCTTGATCCAGAATCTCAAGGCCCTGCTTTTCCCATTCTTTGTTTCTCAGCCCTAATTCTGCAGCATTGACTCTCATGTATCAAAAATATCTAATGGCACGTAATGGGGCCACCTGCTCCACATTCCAGTCCTACAGGGAAGAAAGAGATCACATCTCCACATCCTTGGCAAATTCCAGGGTTTCTTCTGACTGTGCTGCTCAGGTCTTGTTTGCCCTTGAACCAGTCACCGTGCGAGGGGCACACACCAACCACTGAAGCCAGTGAACACCTACTTCTAGAGCTGGGGCGGCGGCCAGTGCCACACAGCACATGGGGAAGATGGTGAGAAGGTGAGGTTCCTAAGGGAAAGTCGGAGCTCTGCTATCAGGAAGCAGAGGGAAGTGAATGTGTCCTTTCAACTCCCTCAGCGTTGTTGGTGGGATTAAACGTGGTAACGAATGTCAAGCATCTAGCACAGTGCTTGGCACATAGGACGTGCCCAATTAATATTAGCTTTGTATTTTAGTTACTAAATACACCTTTCAAGGATGTGTGTATATGCAAGTGACTAATGAAAGATAGAGAAATAAAGGCTACCGTTTATTCACTTATTGACTGGCACTGGAGTATGCAGTTTATATCATCTATATCTATCTTCTATCTATCTATCTTCTATCTATCTATCTATCTATCATCTATCACCTATCTATCATCTATCTTCCTTCCTTCCTTCCTTCCTTCCTTCCTTCCTTCCTTCCTTCCTTCCTTCCTTTCTTTCTTTCTTTCTTTCTTTTTAAAAATATATTTTTATTGATTTCAGAGAGGAAGGGGGAGAGATAGAGAGAGAGATAGAAACATCAATGATGAGAGAGAATCACTGATTGGTTGCCTCCTGCACAGCCCCTAATGGGGATCGAGCCCACAACCCGGGCACGTGCCCCCGACTGGAATCAAACCTGGGACCCTTCAGTCCCCAAGCCGATGCTCTATCCACTGAGCCAAACCAGCCAGGGCTCGCTCTTCCTTCCTTCCTTCCTTCCTTCCTTCCTTCCTTCCTTCCTTCCTTCCTCCCTTCCTTCCTTTCCTTCCCTTCCTTCCTTTCCTTCCCTTCCTTCCCTTCCTTCCTTCCTTCCTTCCTTCCTTCCTTCCTTCCTTCCTTTCCTTCCTTCCCTTCCTTCCTTCCTTCCTTCCTTCCTTCCTTCCTTCCTCCCTTCCTTCCTTTCCTTCCCTTCCTTCCTTTCCTTCCCTTCCTTCCCTTCCTTCCTTCCTTCCTTCCTTCCTTCCTTCCTTCCTTCCTTCCCTTCCTTCCCTTCCCTTCCTTCCCTTCCTTCCCTCCCTTCCCTTCCTTCCCTTCCCTTCCCTTCCCTTCCCTTCCCTTCCCTTCCCTTCCCTTCCCTTCCCTTCCCTTCCCTTCCCTTCCCTTCCCTTCCCTTCCCTTCCCTCCCTTCCCTCCCTTCCTTCCCTTCCCTTCCCTTCCCTTCCCTTCCCTTCCCTTCCCTTCCCTTCCCTTCCCTTCCCTTCCCTTCCCTTCCCTTCCCTTCCCTTCCCTCCCCTCCTTCCTTCCCCTCCTTCCTTCCTTCCTTCCTTCCTTCCTTCCTTCCTTCCTTCCTTCCTTTCTTTCTTTCTTTCTTTCTTTCTTTCTTTCTTTCTTTCTTTCTTTCTTTCTTTCTTTCTTTCTTTCTCTCTCTCTCTCTCTCTCTCTCTTTCTTTCTTTCTTTCTTCACTATACACACATCACCTCCAAGGATATGTGTACAGTGTAGAATAAGTAGAAACTACAGGTAAGCAAAGTGAGTACGCATGACAGCATTCCTGGAGGTGAGCTCAGGATGGCCTTTTTGTGACAGGAAACTGCGACCCTCAGTGGGACAAGGACTTGCCAGAAGTTCACGTGGTGCCAGGTTGGGCAGCAGACCCCAGGCGCTTGGCGCCCGCCCAGCTGTCCTTCCCCTTGGTTGTCTTGCTCCCCTTACCTGGCCCGCCTTTCCCAGGTGCCTCTGTGGAGCTGGAGTTGGCAGCCAGGCTGACACACGGCCCTGGGAATCCCCAAGAGGGTGCTCTGGAGCCACTCTGAACACGCAGGTTAAAGGGAGCAGCTGCACCCGGAGGCCTGTGGATGCTTCTGTCCGAGGTAGTGCTGTCTGCCACTCTGTCCCTGCGTGCATCCTTTTCACTGCCTCCAACCTGTCATAGTACAGGAAGCTGCCAATTAGAAAGGCCACTTCCAGCTGTTGTGGCCTATGCCTACTTACAGCGACTCCCTCCCGCTCCCCCAAATGTTAGGGAGGGAAGGGTCCTTGCAAGATTGCTCCCTGCTGGCAACAGGGCACAAAACAGCCAGGTTTATGTCAGAAAGCTGAAGTCAGTTATTGCCAACAGCAGTAATAATGGTGTTGGGGACATGACCTAGTTTATTGCTCAGCACCTAGTATGAGTTGATAAATTCTTCCTAAGAGACGGATGGGTCATGTAGGCACCTGAAGGGAAAAATAGCGGTAGGACTGTGGTGGGCACAACTCCAGGGGGACAGAAAGAGAGGGCGGGGGAGGGATGGAAGGAAGGAGCGGGAGAGAGCAAGAGAGAGAAATAAATGCTACCATTTATTGACAGGCACTTGAGTATGCATTTCAAAGACATTTTCTCTAACCTTCTCCACAGCTATGCAAAATAAGTATTATTATCCCTGTTCCAGCGATGAGAAAACCAGAGCTCAGAGAAGTTAAGCAATTCACCCAAGGCCACACAGCAAGTACATGGAGAAGCCCAGTCCAGACCCAGTTCTGTCCGATTTCAGAGCCCAAGCCATTTACACATTGTGCTGCATCGCCTTTGTCATGTTGATCATGTTCAGCTGGTGTCTCCGGGGTCTCTTTCATGAATCGGCTATAAAATGATTTCACACACGTCCTAACTAGCAGTGGGCTGAAATTCTCATTTGGATTAGTTATGAAAAATGGAGCGTTCCTAAGACAGGGGCCTGGAGCTGCCCAGGGAAGGGTGTGTGCTCGCGCTTGTGTGTGAATCTTAATTGTGCCTACTGTCGTCGCAGCCTACATCCGAGATAATATCTTATTAATTGGGGCCCTACATCTCTGCTGGCAGCCCCGTGTAATCCTGAGGCAGTAGGCTAGAAAGTGACTAATGAGAATAATTTCCTGATCGATGGGGCTGTTCTTTCCGGACTTAAAAGGGCCTTGTTAAAATGACAGAGTCTCATTTTCACACTGTATCTCCAATATCTAGAAGTGAAAACCCAAACAAAAGAAAACATTGCAGAAACTCGGAGGATGGCCGCTGGAGCCGGGCATTCTGTTCTGCCCCGGCCCGCAGAGCCCGCTGAGCCGGCAGAGCTCCGGGCCGCAGCTGCTCCCAGGTCCGGTTGACCAGATGTGACTCTGGGCGGTTGTTCTGAAGGGTCTTGCCCACCCTTCTCTTTTGCCCTCATTGTTTGCGTGCACACGTCTCTGTCTCTGACAAGTCACCACTTAGTAATGACGCTCCTAGCGCATGCCTAGCATTGTGTGTCTCTCTCCTCTTTGCTTATATCTTGGCTAATATTGGCCTCACGGTAAGTGGACAGGGCAGTGATGGGCATGGAAGGGGTGACCTTTGGGAAGTAATGTGAGGTACTGATCATGCCTTTGTGTCTTCAAACATTTATTTTTTTCAGACATTATACCATTTACCTTGGCCGTTTACTTTGTGTGTATGTGTGTGTGTGTTTAAACTTTGAAGAACTTTAATAATTGAGGTCTCTTACAAAATTAAAATAATCCTGAGAGGGCAAAACCCAAAGAGACCATCAGTCATAACTCTTTTGAGAACTCCCTAAGCGCACAGGCCCTCGGGTCTGGGCTGGAGGTCCGGTGTCCAGGACTGAGGAAGGCCCCTGCAGGCATCAGGAGGGGAGGAGAGCAGAAAAACAGCATTAGACACAGTGTCTGTATCTCATTTTTGCAGAGAGGTGGCTGTTTCCCCTGCCAGCAGTTGGAGGAAAGGTCCAGGAGTGGCTAAGGATCCTGTGCTACAGACCCTTTTTTGAGTATCTGGCAAAACAGTCCTTTTATCAGGAAAGGACAATGTTTCTTGGCAAAGAGGGTCACCATTTTAACCCTGTTAGAATAGCATTTGGAAAATACCAATTGATAGCATCTTAGACATTCCCTCCGTCTGTGTGAATGGAGCCCATTCAGGCTGGGCAGACTACCAACCTGGTGCACCAGGCAGGGAATGATCTCTCCTACAGGGTACCTGAGGGTTAAATGAAGTGAAGGAGGAGATGTGCTGCTCTAGAAGAGTGTCATTGTGATCTGACCAGCCAGGAGATCCTTGACCTGGTCTCATTCTTGGTGTCTCAGAAATGCTTGCTGCCTAGTAGGAATTCAATAAAGGTTTTCAGAATGCATCGAGCAGATGACAGACTGGGAGGAATACAGTTATAGAGTGGAGTATTACATAGTTTTCAAGGGTCATGGTTTAAGGGTAGCATCTATTTGTGGCAATCATTGATCAAAATATTCTTGTAAAATAAATTCTACAAGATACTTAAATATGCATATGGTTATTAGGGCATCCCATCCATTCTTTTATCTACTCATCCATACTGCTATGCACCCATGTGTGCATCTGTCCATCTTTTCATTCTTCCTTCCCCAAAATATTTATTGAGTGCTTGCTCTTTGCCAAATTACTTTTAGAAGCTGCATCTAGATTTTTTCTGAATAAGCAGTTGCTTAGAGCCAAGTAAACTGCTTGGCCACTGGGTTGACAGTATGTGTGTGAGATCCACCCATCCTTTCAACATATTAATATACTGTTTGAGCACCTGTTATGTGGCAGGTAGTATGCCAGGTGATGGGGATACAATGGTGAGCAAACCTAGAAAAGTCTCTGTCCTTAGGTAGCTCATAGTCTCTCAATAGTAGAATTAAATAATAACTCCAACATGAAACTGTAACTGTGGTAAGTGCCATAAAGTTCAAGTTCATGGGGCTGTTGAAAAGGACATTAGGGAAACTGACCTATTCTGAGAGCTTAAATGCAGTTTCTGTGAGAAAGGGATAAATGAGTTGAAATAGGAAGGAATAGAAGGAGCTAAGGGTAGGTGTTCCAAGCATGGGGAATAACATGTGCCAAGGCAGGAGTATATTTGTTTTTATTGCTCTTGTAAACGATTGCCACAAACTTAGTGGTTTAAAACAATACAAATGGGTTTCAGGCATCCTCAAACTACGGCCGTGGGCCACATGTGGCCCGCCAAGGACATTTATCCAGCCCGCCGGGTGCCGGTGCCTGTCCTGCTTAGCAGCTGACTCATCCCGGGCCCACAGTGCACATGGGAATTTGTTCATAGTTTTTTGTTTTTTTTTAAACTATAGTCCGGCCCTCCAACGGTCTGAGGGACAGTGAACTGGCCCCCTGTTTAAAAAGTTCAAGGACCCCTGGATCTTATAGTTCTGGAAAGAAGGAAGTCCAAAGTGGGTCTCAAGGGGCTAATGCCAGGTGTCACAGGACTGCCTTCCTCCTGGAGGCTCTAGTGCGGAATCCATTCCTTACCTTTTCCAGCTCCCACGGCTGCCTGCATTTCTTCCCTCATGGCCCTATCCTTGCATCACTCCAATATCTCCTTCTGTTATCACATATTGCCGTAGCTTCTATGCTTCTGTCCCTCCTGCATCCCTTGAGCCCATCTGGATAATCTAGGAAAATCTCTCCATCTCAAGTTCCTTAACTTAATTACATCTGCAAAGTGCCTTTTGACATGGAAGGCAACATGTTCACAGGTTTCAGGGATGAGGATGTGGATGTCCTTGGAGGAGGGTTGTTCTATAAGGAAGTATCTTGATTCTTAGAATGACGGGGAGAAGCACCTGGCTGGAGTGACAGGGACCAGGGAGGTGAAACTGGAGTTTTATGCAGTGGAACAAATAAGGCGTTTGTCAAGTTTGTAATGGTCCGCTGTCTTTGGTCATCTCTCTCCATTTGGGGAATTTCCCACACCATGCACTTTACCTCCTAAAGTGGACACTGGAACACCCTTTCCCCCTATTTACTAGCAGCTGGGACACAGCTGTGTTCTAAGCTCCAACAATCAGAGACCAACCCAGTGTGATTTCTTTTCAGAAGAGAGCAAGGCCAGGTAGTGGCTGCCACGTGGAATCCATTCTCTGGTGGGCGTGGTGGCAGAGGCACGGATTTCAGGAACATCTTTGGTGGAAGTTCTGGCATCCAGAGCTCAACAAGGGAGGGGTGGACTGGGCAGTCTGTGTGAGGGATGAGGTCAGGGAGGGTTTTGTGGGAAGAGACTGGGTGAGGTTGGCTGCTGCCTGTGGAGCCCTCTGACTGTGCCTCCCACAGGTTCTTTGAGTTATGATTATCATCTAATACATTTACTTTATGCTGAGTCCAGGCATGGTGGGTCTGCCCTAAGTATCCTGACTGCCCCACAAAGCCAGGCTCTAGGAGGTCCTGCAAGTCCTGGGAAGGACTTGGATCTTTTCCCTAAAAATAACAGGAAGCGATATAAATGTTTTAAGTAGATGCTTTCGGGGAGAGTGACATATTGGAATCTGCTCAAGTGCATTCAGGTCACCCTAATATATTCCAGACTGCAAAAATATCTTACAGGCATGGTGAGGCAAAGATGGCCCGCATTTTCTGTACCATGTTGGTAAGTTGCGGTTGATGGGGGTGTTTGTTCTGATAGAAAAGAAGCACAGAAACAGTTCTGGAGTTAGATGGGGGTAGTGAATGCATTTATATCAGTGATCCCCAGTGTTTTTAACACTGTTTGAACATCATTTAACATAGCATATATAATGGTGATTATATTCCTACAGCATGTTGGAGAAATGAGGAAGACTGCTCACAACTGGAGGCAACTGGCCTGGGGTCTCCAACTTCCCCTAAGCCCCAACCAGTGCGGAGGGGCTCAACATCTGGAAGCAGCTGTAAGTCACCTGTAGCACCCAGTGTGCCCTGAGGCGTGAGTTGGGAGGCTCTGGGTTGGAGGATAGGGGATGGATTTGAATCCTGACTGCTGCCTCCTTGTTTGTACTGCTCCTCTCTCCCATCGCTTCCTGGTCTCAGTCCATCTGTCCGGGGTCTTATTGCTGCAACACCGACTGTCTCTGTTCTAAATGCCATGTGCTGCTTTCGATTTGTCAAGTGTCTGAAGTCTCATGGGCTATATTTGGAGTGGTCCACGCTGACCCAGTTATTTGTCAGTGTACAGACTATAGAAGCTGTGACATGTCGCCGCTGCCTCTATGAGTGCTATTGGTGGGGAGGTTCCTGTTTATGAAAGACAACGGTTCAATCATCTTTCAATTAAGCTTAATAAGAAAAATGGACCTTTGAATTCCACTTGGAAGAAAGGGCATCTGAAACTGGAGAGGCGTTAGAGGCTCTGGGAAACAGTTGGCTTGAACAAGGTCATGGATTGATTAGAATTGGGCTTAATTACTAGTAAAGCTCTGTGGGCATCTGGACAACTTTGCCAACAAAGGAGATGATGTGGGTATCTCTGAACAGCCTCTTTCTCTGCTGGGCACTCATCCTCTGGTTTGGGCCTTGGTTCTAGCTGCTGTGAGAGACTCCTGTGCCTGAAAGCTTTTCCAAGTCAATTATTTAGGCTTCTCTATGGCTAGTTAGTTCGGTTAGGGAGCTATTCCAATGAAGCAAAGTCTTAATCCCTATGTGGGCCCTTAGCTTTAGTGTGTTCTGCAGACCCTATGACATATCTCCTCATGTGGGGTGAGATCACACTTCTTGGGCGTGAATTGGGTAAAGGCTGTGAGGTGAGTACTCATGTTCCAACCAGTTACAGTTGGCCCTCCCTATTCATGGGATTCACATCTGTGGTTTTGACCAACTGCGGATTGAAAATATTCAGAAAAAATTTCAGAAAGTTCCAAATGCAAAAGGTGAATTTGCCATATGCCGAGCACTATACTGAATCCATAGGAATGAAGTGATGTGTAGGCACACCCTACTGTAGCCTGTATGCAAATATAGGTTGTATGCAAATACTATGCCATTTTATGTAAGAGACTTGAGCACCTGCAGATTTGGTGCCTGTGGGGCCTTCCTGGAGCCAATCCCCCTGAGGATGCCCAGAGATGACAGTATCTCCTTTCTTATAGTTGATTCAGGCCTGGCTCCATGTACTGTTTGAATTACAGAGATGCTCAGCTAGTGTGTAACTGTAGGTAACTGGGGGCCACAGTTGTGAATAAATGAGAACACCATCAGGGCACACTTATGGGACAGGCAGCCATGTTCATCCTTTTCTTTCTCAGATCCTGTTCTATACCTGGCTGCCATTTGGAAAGTAGCTGATGAACTAATTCCTACTAAGGTAGCAATGACCAACTTGGCTTAAAGCATGACCCATATGAGAAATGCTTATATTTTTTTACAAAGGCCATGCATTTTTTAAAAACAAGTGATTTTCAAACCATCATGTAGCAGTATTTAGGATTGGGTAACCAACCATCTGGTTTGTATGGAGCTGAGGGCATTCCCAGCATGTGGGGCTGTTAGTACTAAACCCTGGGATGTCCTGGGCAGACTCTAAACCCAGTCTTCCCAGGAAATTTTTTAAAAAATTTTTAGAAAAAGTATGTGAGGCAGAAGGATCAGGGTAGGATGGCAGTGCCAATGGAGGCTGAGCACAGTGATCTCAGAGTCCCTGCCTTCCCTTCAGCCAGAACAGCAACACTTTTTATGTGTTTCATATTTTGAAGTTGTGGATGATATTTCCTTTGAAAGGCACTGAAACACCTTGCACTCAAATGAAGGGCAAAAAGAGTCTTTGAGGAAGAAGAGCAGGGGCAGACGTTAGGGGGCAGAGGTGTTCTGAGGTTCCCCCCTTTCTCCAAGAAGGCATCGCGACTCAGCTGACGTGAAAAGCTAAGCTTGGCTGTACTCACAACAGAGACAGGAGGGGTTACCTTGTGTGGAGAATCAAAGGGAAGAGGCTGCTTTGGGAGCCAGATAATGTTTGGCATGATCATTTGTGTGTTTCTCTGTATTTCCCCCTTTCATACCTCCTCACTTTCCCTAGGTGGTAAATTTCCTTAACCTCAGGAGGGGTTGTATCATGATGGAGCACCGAAGCTGCCTACGATGTACTTTTTGTCCAGGCTTTTGTTTACATAAGTCTCATTTCACTGATGCAATTATGCTAATTATCTTTGAATACTATGGATGGGAGTACAGGGAAGATTTATGCAAATGTTAGGGGACCAACAGCCAAAGGACTTTGAACATCAAGGATCTAAAGAGATGGTAAAACCTTAGAAGACAATAGTTCTTTCTGGGCACAGGTGAACTGGAATCTAAGTTATATATATGTACATTTATAGTCTCATAATTATAAATGTGTACATTTATATTAGAGGCCCAGTGCACGAATTTGTGCATATGTGGGGTCCCTCTGGGTGTCCTGCGGGGATGGGGCTGAAGCCCGCAGTCCAAGGCTGCCTGCAGGATCAGGCTGAAACCAGCTCTCCGATATCCCCTGAGGGGTCTCAGATTGCAAGAGGGCACAGGCCAGGCCAAGGAACCCCACCAGTGCACTATCGGGGCTGGAGAGGGATGGTGGAGGTTGGCCAGCCAGGGAGAGACCATGGGAGGGCTTCAGGGTGTGTCCAGCCCATCTTGCTCAGTCCCGATCGGCCGGACCCCAGCAGCAAGCTAACCTATCAGTTGGAGCGTCTGCCTCCTGGTGGTCAGTGCACATCATAGCGAGTGGTTGAATGGCCTTAGCATATCATTAGCATATTATGCATTGATTGGTTGAACAGTCAATCATCACCAGACGACCAGACACTTAGCATATTAGGCTTTTATTATATAGGATAATCATATATATGTATATCTTGATATATATATTTTAATATTTCAAATGTATGAAAAGATGACCCTGCCTTCCTCTGGAGACCATTAAGAGAGTTGCTAGCTTTCCTAGTCACCATAAAAGCCCAATCTCCCAGGGCACCCATTGTCACCATGACCCTTAATTCTGACTCGCCCTGTGCACTTCCCTGCCCTCCAACACCTCCCTTTTGTTATGACTTTGGAACCCTTTGGTCATTATTAGCCAATTCCTCAACATCTTCAACATCTTCTCTGAGTGCTGTCATTTTACTGTAAAAGGAACAAGCTGCCCCTGATGATATCGCTTGCTCTGCAAAGCTCTCATGTGAACCTTATATCTCTCATAAATCAGAGCCTGGAGGGAGACAGTGTACCCTTCATCTTTTCTTCTGCTGTTTCCAAACGATTTCTTCTCTATCTCAAAAAGAAAATCTCCTCCTTCTAGTTTTAAAATAATGGAATAGGGAAGCATTTCACTTACCCACTCTTGCATTTAAGAATAAGAAACAGAAAATCAAATTCCATCTTCAAAGAACACGAGAAGACATTTATAACTCCAAATCATAATATTTGAGGAAGGGATGTCAAAAACAGTAAAGTCAGATAGTGGTTCTTCCTTCCAGAGAGGATGTCAGTGACCACTGATCTCCAATAAGGCTCACAGAACAGACCTTCAAAGTCAGTAACATACCCTTAAGGACAAAGCTTTGTTGTTTTAGTTAAGATCAAGTTCAAGTGCATCTAACTGGACATCCAAAATAGCAACTAGGTGTTTGTTTCTCTTTCATGTAAGAGAAGTCTAGAGGATTTTCCTCAAGAGCTGGTGTCATGGCTCCACTGTTATCAAGAAATCAGTTTTTTTGTTGTTGTTGTTTTTTGCTTTTTGACCCACCATTTTGGTGTGTGGCTTCCATCTTTCTGATAACCCCTTGATCCAAGGGTTGGCTAGAGCAGTGGTCGGCAAACTGCGGCTCGTGAGCCACATGCGGCCCGCGAGCCGCGGTTTGCCGCTCTGTTGACTAATGAGTTTGCCGACTACTGACCTAGACTCTCGATTCCAATAATTACAGGCTGTTGTTGTTCCTTGTGATTAAGCCCCTATCCCAGTGGTCGGCAAACTCATTAGTCAAAAGAGCGGCAAACCGTGGCTCGCGAGCCGCAGTTTGCCGACCACTGGGCTAGAGCATCAACCATGACATCTACTTTTCAGTAGGTAGTAGGTAGTAGAACCAAAGCTTTCTCCAGCTTTCCCTCTTCTTTTTACAGAGACTTTGAGGGGAAGCAGAATAGGCCACCCCAGAATGTGCCACTTTGGTTTGTGCATTATTTTGAGCTGAAGTCAATCGGAGCCCAGCAGCCTCGGGAAGAGCTCTTTACCTCCCCAGTAACTTCCTACAATAATTGAGATGGGAGCCCTGTACCAGGAAGAGAGCTATTACCAGAGACAATCTTTCGCATCAGAAAGACTCATCTGCTTGGCAGGGCAAACATTTGTTTATCAAACATCTGCTCTTCTCATCTTCTTGTGAATTGTCCTTCTGCATTTGAAGCCCTAGACCCCCACCCCTTCTTCTTAGCTCAAGATGGTATATGAGGCTCAACTGCCCAACTGTTGGGAGTCTCATATTTTTAGGGGGCTTCTGTACGTACAAAATTTGTTTTTTTCTCCTGTTACTCTGTCTTAAGTCAATGTAATGATTAGACCAGACAAAGACCCTAGAAGGGAAGGTGGGAAAGTTTTCTGACTGCACTTTCCAGAATTCCCTTCCTGTGATAGCCACAGAACCTAATTATAGTCACATCTAGGAAAAGCAATCTTTTAGCAATTTACATCACTACCTCCAATAATATGTTCAGATAGAAGAGCAAAAGAGAATGCATGTTAGTAGTCAGGAGTGGTCTTAGTCTTATTCTTATTTGGAACAGAGGAAATAATGAGGACTAGTTACAGGAACTTTGGTAGGCTGAGCTGGTAGAGAGGATGGTGTGAAGGACTGAATGAGAAATTACACAGATGAGGCATAATGACCGGAAACAAACTGCAGATGAGAAAGAGAATCTGCATTGTGAAAAGACAGACGGCTATGGTCCCTGATGGCTGGGGGAAGAAAAATCTAAAAAAATTAATTCCACTCACAGCTTCATATAACAAAGAGGGTTCTTTCTAGTTTGGTGAGTTCCCTACATATTTTCTGCAAGTATTTAATAGAGTGAGGACTTATCTCACTCATGAGTAGCAATGAAAAAGGAATGGCCCATGGGATCTAAAATAAAAAAAGAAAATATGTTTTGATTTTGTTTTGTGTTGGGCGGTGGAGTTATACTCAGAGACTGATTCTGTCTTTGCCAACAATTTATTCAGCACAGGTTTGCTGTGGGAATTATAATAATTTCACAAGCCAATAGCATACAGGATAATATCACTTGATAAGCCAAATAAAGAAATAACAGACTCCAAACAAATGATGGATTAAGCACACTATTATTCCAGGCAAGGGGAGGTGAAAGGAATAAAGTTCACATTTAGAGGTGTACCTTTATATGAGTTTGGCTTCTCAGGAGAGACAGCTTAATTAACCATGAGCCTACTTCTAGCTGCCAGGGCAAAATGCAAGTCCCTTGTTGCTAGAGCACGTTGCTAGGGAACAGAGACGCTGGTGTTGGTGGACAGGCCAGGCTGCTCTGAGGGTCATCACTCCAGGGACCACTGCCCTGTTTAGTGCCACTGCCAGCCAAAGAGTTGCTTTGGCCATGTCAGGAGCAAATCTCTCAAGCTATTTGGAAGCTGTTTAGGCCAGCAAAGTGTTGCCTTGCCCAGACAGAAACTCTCGAATAGTCCCCACAAACTTTCCATATTTATGGTCCAAATGTACCCTTGCCATAGTTGTTTCTCCACGTGTTCTTATTTATTTTTATTTTTCATAATATACTAGAGGCCCAGTGCACGAAATTCGTGCACGGGGGGGGGGGGGTGGTGGTGGTGGTGGTGGTAGTTGGGGGGGGGGGCGGAGGTGTGTCCCTCAGCCCAGTCTGCACCCTCACCAATCTGGGACCCCTCGAGGGATGTCCAGGTAGGATCGGGCCTAAACGGGCAGTCGAACATCCCTCTCACAATCCAGGACTGCTGGCTCCCAACTGCTTGCCTGCCTGCCTTCCTGATTGCCCCTAACCACTTCTGCCTGCCAACCTGATCACCCCCTAACCACTCCCCTGCCAGCCTGATTGATGCCTAACTGCTCCCCTGCCAGCCTGTTTGCCCCTAACTGCCCTCCCCTGCAGGTCTGGTTGCCCTCAACTTCCCTCCTCTGCCAGCCTGGTCACCCTTAACTGCCCTCCCCTGCAGGCTGGATTGCCTCCAACTGCCCACCCTTGCAGGCCTGGTCCCTCCCAACTGCCCTCCCCTGCTGGCCTGATCACCCACAACTGCCCTCCCTTGCAGACCTGGTCCCTCCCAACTGCCCTTCCCTGCTGGCCATCTTGTGGCGGCCATCTTGTGTCCACATGGGGGCGGCCATCTTGTGTGTTGGAGTGATGGTCAATTTGCATATTATTCTTATATTAGATAGGATTAGATAGGATAGAGGCCTAGTGCATGGGTGGGGGCCGGCTGGTTTTCCCTGAAGGGTGTCCCAGATCAGGGTAGGGGTTCCCTTAGGGTGTGTGGCAGCCTGGTTGAGGGGCCTGTGGTGGTTTGCAGGCCAACCACACCCCCCCCAGTGACCCAAGTGGAGGCCCTGGTATCTGGGATTTATTTATCTTCTACAATAGAAACTTTGTAGCCTTAAGCGGAGGCCAAGGCAGGCCAGGGCAGGGGGAAAGCTTGGCTTTCTCCATTGCCGGGGAAACCCAAGCCTCCTGCTCTCTCTGTGGCCGCAACCATCTTGGTTGGGTTAATTTGCATACTCTCTTCTGATTGGCTGGTGGGCGTGGCTTGTCGATGTGCTGGAGATACAGTCAATTTGCATATTACTCTTTCATTAGATAGGATTTTTATTGACTTCAGAAAGGAAGGGAGAGGGAGGGAGAGATAGAAACATCAATCATGAGAGAGAATCATTGATCGGCTGCCTCCTGCCTCCTCCCACTGGGGACGGAGCCTGCAACGTGGGCATGTTTGGAAATTGAACTCTGACCTTCTGGTTCATTGATCGATGCTCAACCACTGAGACATGCTGCCAGGCCAAGTGTTCTTATTGATAAGCCCCCAGGAGGGCCCCTCAGCTGCTGATGCTTATCAAAGACAACAGATGAGATGATGATGCATTGACACAATTTACTTCATATGAGGGCAACTTTAGTTCTAAAAGTAGCTTTTTTTTTCTTTGTAATAAACAAATGGATTAAAACAACTTCACTTAAGTCATAAACAAGTGGATTTGAAGTCCTATTAAACCAATATCAGGTACATGTCAGGAGGAAAACAGTTGGCAGATAAAGAATATTCAGAAAATGATTGCCTATTGAGAAGCTAAAACTATGATCAAACATCTCACTATTCAATGAAATTAATGAAGTAATTGCTTCTAGAAAATAAGGACCTAGAAAGAGATGCTGTATGAGCTTTGCCAACAAAAGAACAGAATGCAGCACTAAAGGGAGAGACACTGGTGAGAATAGGAACAGGGAAGTGAAATATAAATTCACAAAAACATTTTCTTAAAATGTTAAGACAAAAATAACAGATGTAGAAGATTGACATAGTCAGTCATACCCATAATTGGTGTTAATGAGGAAGATAACCTCAACACAGAAACTGAACTGATACTTAAGGATGTAATTTAACACGAAAACTGAACTGATATTTAAGGAAGCAATTTAAGAAAACATTTCAGAAACAAAAGGAAACTTGAATGTATAGGTTAAAAGGTCACATCATAGCCTAGAAAAAACGGCCTTGTTAAGCAAGAGAAAGCAAGGCATAGACTCTTATGAAAGAGGCTGCACTTCATGCAAATACAAGAATACTTTTCTATGCACTGAATGTTCCTGAAATTATCTCAAAAAGCTGGCAATGGTGCTTGCCTCTGGGAAGGAGTGTTGTTTTTTTTCCCTCAACAGAGACTGCTGGCTATTTAGCAAACATTCATTTTCCTGTTCTGTCTCATAATACAGAATCCCACTTTACCATGATATTTTGATATTTGCCACCTCTCTTTTAGCTTGTGGTTCTCCGCCAGGGAGATCCCCCTCCCACGGGAATTGTAGCAATATGTGGGCACATTTTGTCACAGCTCAGGCTGCGTAAAGGTGTGTTCCCCTGGCATTTGGTGGGATGCTAGGGGAAATGTCCCTAAACACCCTACAGTGCACAGGATGGCCTTCCACAACAAACAGTTATCTGACCCAAATGCCAATAATGCTGAGGCCGGGAAACCATGGCTTAAGTCATAGATGATGGGATGTAAATAGAAGTAATGTGTGGAACTTCTGGTATTTGCAAGCACTATTTCTTTTCTTAAAATAAAGGTGATATATCTTCCTTCCTCCTTCCTCTGTCTTGGTGTTTAGAATGTGGATGTGATGTCTGAGACAGAGCAGGTACCTTGGACCATGAGGACAAGGATCACATCCTAAAGATAATGGAGTGGAAAGCTGATATATTTCTTCCTTCTTTCATTATTTATTCATTTAGCAAATATTTATTTGATGTCTACTGTGTCTGGAGTGTGGTGAATAAGGGGAGGAGTAGGAGGAGGCTGAGCTGGAGAGGTGATGGGGGCTTTGTGAGCAACTGTAGGCAGTGGCTTTTCCTCTGAGTGAGATGGGAAACCACTAGAGGATTTCAAGCAGAAGACGGACACAATCTGACTGAATGTTTTTTGAATGTTGGATAATATGTATGTATTTTTAGCAGACTTGATATTTTATCACGCTGATTTTTTTTGCGTCTCTGGGCATCACCATAGTTTCTTACTGATGTTTGAACTGATTTAGGATGGGGCTGCTCTCTCCTTGGCATGTCACATGAAGTCATATCCAATTGGTGGAAAATAATGACCAACATTGGACTTGTTTAATTTATTAATTTCTTCCTTTAAGTGTGTTTTTGTCCTGCTTAAAATATTTTTGTTCACCTCAGGGTTGTGAGAACATTGTTCTTTGTTTTCTTTTAAAATATATATTATCTTATTTTTCACATTAACATTTACAATCTGTCTGTAATTGACATTTTTATGGTATGAGTTATGAATCTAACTTCACTTTTTCCTTCACGGATACTCAAGTAACCTAGCATCACTTACAGAAAAGATCAACCCTACTGCATTTTTTAAAAAAATACATTTTATTGATTTTTTACAGAGAAAGGAAGAGGGATAGAGAGTTAGAAACATCGATCAGCTGCCTCCTGCATACCCCCACTGGGGATATGCCCGCAACCAAGGTACATGCCCTTAACAGGAACCGAACCTGGGCCCCTTTAGCCCGTAGGCTGACGCTTTATCCACTGAGCCAAACCGGTTAGGGTGACCCTACTGCATTTTGATGTCATCTTTGTCATACATTGAGTGATTGTAGTCATGAGGTCTGTTTCTATATCCTGTTCCATTATTCTATTTCTACACTTGTACCTATATTACACTGTTAATTACTGCAGCCTTATAATGTCTTGGCATGATGTGTTAGTATCTGATAGTATAAGTTTTCCAATTGTGTTCTTCCTTATTGTCATTATCTTGGCTATTTTTGGCCTTTTGTTATCTATGTAAATTTAAAGATTAGATCACACATTTTCTAAAAATAAAGCTGCTGAGATTTAGGTTTTAGGAAAGATTATTTTAAATTTACAGATCAATTTGTGGAGAATTGCCAGATTGATGATATTGAGTCATATAGTCCCTCGATTTATTTAGGGGTTTATTAAATCTCTCTTAATACTAGTAGCAGTTTTCTGTGTAGAAGTGTTGCACATCTATGGTCAATCTATTGTCAGATATAGTGTTTGCCATTTGGGTCTTTTTATATTATTGTAAATAGTATCTATTTGAGAATCTCATTTTCTTCCCCCTGGTCCGATCTCTAGCCCAGAGCCTGAAATCTCAGAGGGTGGGGATTCATTTGTCCTTTCCTTATATTGTGGCAAAAGGAAAGGGTGAAGGAGAGGGAGAGACAGAAAGCAAATTACCCAGCAGGATAAAATCTAAAGTCATTTGGAAAATGGACTGAAATAATGCTCATTTGAGGGCACTTGAAATATCTCCATGGTGACTACCATTTGCAAAGTTCCAGACGTGATGGGTGCCTGCGATATTGTGACCATGTCATTTCATGTGGAGCTGGTTAGCTCTGCTAAGAGGACAAAGCAATCTCTTAGAACAACCTCTTAAGTGGTGACCCGCTCTGTAAGTTGTGTTTTTGGGTTTTTTTTGTGGCTTGATTTTTACTGCTTTTTATTTTCCTTTCTGCTTGAGTTCGTCTATAAACTCCCTATGATCAGATTTTATACCTGTCAGTGATCATTTCAGCTTCAGAGACAATTGCTTCTGACTCTCAGCCCAAACCAAGGCCTTTTTCTCTCTCACTGATAACCTTTACAAAGCAGGAGGCTTCATCCTTTTCTCTCTTTGTCTTGTCCAGCCAGTTCATTATTCCTAAGTTGTCAGCTAAGAATGGCAATATATATTGGACTGGTTCTTTGAATATAAATATAACCTTAAATATCAGGGTTTGTGCCTTATTGTTCCTGGGCCAGATTGTCTGTGCAAATATTGCCCAACAGTGAATAATCAAGGTGGATAATGCCATTTCTTAAAAGACTTGAGCAAAGACACGATGGGTACAGTGGTGCGATGAATAGTTTCCCTTGATGCTGAATCAGTTCTTGTTTTTGCTCATGAGCATAGTGGATACATTACATTTTGTCTCCCAGATCTACTCACCCTCCATCTTAAACAGGACTTTGTTTCCCTTCTAGGTGACCACTTCTTTGTCACTATTAATCTATTCGCGTTGGATGGAGTTGACTGCAGCCCTGGCTCCCAGGGCAGTTTGGCCACCAGACATCTATATTCTCCTCCTAGTGACTGCTTTAGAGATGGGCATGCTGCCTTGCCAGAGGCAATAGTTCACACGGAGGCATTTATGGGGATGTCGGTAGAGGAGCACTCTCTCCTTTGCATTGGATTTGATCTCAGGGGTTTTGTTCTGGAAAAGAGGGGTGCTGCCATGACCAGGTGGAGCTTGGGATGAAGTCAGTGTGTGGGAGAGCAGCACCGGGAGAGGGTGAGTATCAGTGCTGGTGACCTACTCTGAGTCTCTGAAGTTGAGATGCCTTAATTGAAGTTTTGTGAGCCAGTGCATTCCATTTACTGCTTAAACCAGCTCAGGGCTTTTGTGACTTGTGTTTGTGGGTGTGTATCTGTCTGTGTCATAAAAAATTTCTAACTGATACAATGGCAGTGAAATGAAAAGCAGAGGATTAGCCATACAAACTTGGTGTAGGATTCCTTTACACAAAGGAATACTGACTTGATTCTTGTCCATATTATTCTGTTATATGAAGGTTGCTGAAAATGTCACTCAGTGGTTTCTTTAAGTGAAATGTAGCAGGCTTTCTACAAGTATCTCCTTTTCCCAACTTCCTCATTTCTGTTGCTGTGCTGAGGGCGGACCTTACAGATAGACCAGAGGTCTTGTGAACAAATGCAACAGTCTCCACTGCGAGCAGCAAGAAGGTGTGACAGAGAGAACTGTGCTCTTGTTCTATTTTCCAATGGAATAGAATGTGACCCTGGACAAGTCCCTTGATCAGGGTGGGGCTGTTTTCCTTGTCAGAAATATGAGGTGAATAACCCCTGTCCTGTCTCTAGGTTGTTATGACACTCAAATGAGATTAATGTAGACATTTTTCGAATAAGGGTCTATTAAAATTTGTTCATGACTGATGAAGCTGACCATACAAGGAAGATTCAGGAATGACTTTAAACATGTCTATATTTCTAAGTCCCAGAGAAAAAGGAACATTTCTTTTAGTAAACACTTGCAATGTTGACTTATATTTCAAAATCTAGGTATGAGTATATTTTTCCAAAGGCAGACTTAATTCACTGGTTTTGCTTCACTGGTATTTGGCAAACAAGAGTGAGTTCACAATCTTTAGGTGCACTAAAGGTGGCTTTTTAATCAAATTTACGGTATATTTGAATAAAAAAATTTAAAGAATCCATGATAGGTTTCAGTTGCCTCTTCAGCATTCATACCCTATGCCTATTGAATCCCATTTTTGCTTAGGACATCTCATTCACAGCCCAGGAGGAACTCTGATTTCTAAGCTGATAAATACATGGCGTTACCATGATGACAGTTACTAGTCCAAGGGTGGAGGGATGTTCTGAGCTGGCCTAATCAGAGGGAGAGGCTTGTCTTTAGCTCCTGCTGGCTGTTGACAGGGACATATGCAGATCCAACAGTCACTGGCAGCCACGTTGCAGTGATGAGGGAAAGCAGCCCTTAGAGGAAGCTGACATTGAGGAGAATAGTGGTGGGGACCTGGGTTTTTATGGAATCACTATGTTTCTGGGCACCAGTTGTAGGCTTTCTTGTATTTCTTTATTATTTAAGCCTGTCTGACTACATTTTCCATTACTTGCAGCCAAAGATATTCTCAATAACCCCATATATTTTTAGAGGCTTTCTGGGAACCCTTGAGATGGAATTACAGCAAAAACTATGTGTTAGGGTACCATTTTTCCATATTTGTTAGTCTGTAGTCAAACTTCTTTTACTTTCTTAGGAAGACCAGACTAGAGATGTCAGTAATCACTTGGATTCAGAATTGAGAAGGGGTCAAGCAATAGCATATTACTGTAGTAATATTTTTAACATAAGTGTGTCCCCTGCAATATCTGACCTGTACTTATGCTAAAATTATTCATTGTTCATATGAAATTCAAAATTCCATGGCTAAATCAAATACTGAAGTATTTTTAAATTTATAAAAGCAATTGTGAAAATGAAACTATAGGCTAAAAGGGGTAAATTTTGTTCCCTGCTAGTTTGTGCCTGAATGTATTACTAGTCAAAGGCACATTAAAAAGACCTAAATTTAAAAGTATTTTCTTAAAACAAGGTGATAATTAAGATACATTTATAAAGTGAATCTTTATTCTGAGACTTTTTGGTCCTGGGTGAAGGAGATATTTTCACAAGGTCTCACATGCCACACTACATAAATAACTTCTTTCTATATCTTCGGGTAAAGTTGGCCCAAAGCTTAGAGTAATTACTGTTTTATTTCTTTCCAGACAAATGTGAGTCTGAGCTTAATTGCTTGGTGTATGTTGAAGGGATAAGTCAGTAAATTCAAGGTCAGTCAGAAGTGCAAAGGGAATTAGTAGAGTTGCAAAGAGAAGACAGAATTAAGAGTCAGGACATAGAAAGTTAGGCAGAGACATTTAGGGAATGCAGTGGGGAAGATCCTGGGTCATTGTTGAAAATCTGGCCAAAGCATCTAGTTGAGGACAACACTTAGTCTTATTCATCTTCATAATATCAGACTTCAGTGCAATTTTATTTCTTGGAGCTAAATTTTCTCATAGGTAAAATAAAGAAGCAGTTGCCCTAACCAGTTTGGCTCAGTGGATAGAGCGTCGGCCTGCGGACTGGGGGGGTCCCAGGTTCGATTCCGGTCAAGGGCATGTGCCTTGGTTGCGGGCACATCCCCGGTGGGGGGTGTGCAGGAGGCAGCTGATTGATGTTTCTCTCTCATCGATGTTTCTAGCTCTATCCCTCTCCCTTCCTCTCTGTAGAATATCAATGAAATATATTTAAAAAATAAAAATAAAAAAAAATAAAGAAGCAGAACAGCATAATCTCTAAGGAAAACATCTATTTTCAGAGGTCCTATATAATTGTAGGTCAGGCATGTGGTAACTGTCACATTATCTTTTCATCATATTGACGAACAATAATGGAAATTATTGATATTATGAAACAACCACACTAGTTAGTTTTTATCTTTATTTCCACAGCTGTTTTAGCAGCACCCAGAGGATTGTTTAACATAGAGTAGGTGTCTAATCAATGATCAGTGATTGCAATAGTGATCTACTCAGTATTGAGCACCTTTGGTGGCTTTGCATACATTATCTCATTTACTTTTCACAAAAACTCCAAAAGACAATCATCATCTTACCCACTGTAGAGAGCATGAAACTCAGACTAAGTGTGGCTCATGAAACTGCCCATTTTCACAGCTAACAACTGCAGAACCAGGATTCAGATTCAGGTTGGACTCTGAAAGTTGTGCTCTTTCCACAGTGTCATGCAGCATATTTATAACATTTTAACTCCCTGATAATCTCCAAACTAAGGTTTAGCTGACTTCCTCATGGGGTTTCATATCTGGTGCATTCATAAAAATGAGATGATAGTGGGGAGAAGAGACGATGACATAATAATAATCCTCATCATAAGGGTCCCATCATAGTGCAAATAGATCTACTTTAAAAAAGCAAGGTGAGCCCTACATAAAGATAACAAAGCTTTAATTTAGCTCAACAGCTATAAAATCTCCTCAGTGTTATTATTGTACAAGCAATAACTCAGGTTCTGCCACGAAAAGATAAATCCCATATTCCTTTAGCATGCAAGAAGGGGCCAAGCAGGCAATTGTTGATGTCCTTATGAGCCAGCTAACAGCATCAATACCCTCCCCTTTCCTTTTTTTATCTCCTTGCTGTGCCTGGCAAGTCCAATCAGAACGATATGCTACGGATATTGTTTTATTTCTTTCCATTTTATGATACTGTTGTGATCACATAGTTTATGGTTCTTTTTGTGTCTGTCATGCGAGCTGGCATAATTTAGCTGCTCCATCACTTTTATTAATCTAAATAAATTGAATTTTGCTGCTAGTTCTCTAATGATTTGTCCACCATGGAATGCTTTAGAAAGAAAAGGAATTAATTTTGAAAGTTTTGCTTTTTTTTTAACATGGCCCCTAGAACATATAAAATTATATTTGTGTTGGACATCACTAGCCTGGATCCTGCATCAGAAGGAGCCCTTGGGCCCACCATCCCCAATAGACCATGCACTGTTTCTTAAAGTTGCAAAAGCCCCGGATGTCTCTGCCACTATGCCTTACTCATGCTCGTCCATTTCAGCTGCTCAGATTGCCCTCTTATCCACACGCTGAAATCCTGTCCCTCTTTAAGGCCCAGCTCAAATATGATCACCTCTGAGATCTTCCTCAGACTTTCCTTGGCACTTCATTGGTGGTTTCCAGTTTGGAACATCTGCGTTAGGGCTAACAACCCGCTGCCCCTTGGCATCCATGCTGATATTGTCCCCTCCTTTGTCCATGGCAGACCTTGCTAATCTGTCACAGCACTCTCCTGTTGAATGGGATCCTGTCAAGAGAATCCTCAGAACAGCATTTGAGGCAGCAACCACCAGAGGATCAGAACAGAGATGTGGTTTGGAACGTTGAAGTGTGTTAATAGGCTGTATGCCCCTGAGGTGTTATATTAACCAAGTGAAGATTTCCTGTTCCAGCAGAATTCTCAGGGAGGGACCCAGCATCATGGCTCTCCCTCAGGATAGCTGTGAGGGATCATATATTGGCATAACATCTTTCTTCTGGTAGCCTAACCCGCACTGGGAGCAGCTGCTCAGCTGACCAGGATGAGTGGTGCTCCCACAGCAGGCCATCCCCACAGGCCATCCCCCCACCAGTACACGAATCCGTGCACCGGGCCTCTAGTTGTTTTATAAGATCAGTGCCACTTTCTGCATCTTTCCTTAGGTGTTTCCACCAGTCTGCTGATAAAATAAAATGTAGGCAACCTGACTCCTTCAGAGCATATTGGTTGCTGAAGAATCAGGCCAAGGACTATTTTAGAATGTTGTAAAAAATCGAATACCTAATGATGAGATGAGACTCGTGGGTTGTACAAACATAGAAATAATTCTGGCCAAAGGGGAGACTGTCTATTCGTGTCAGGTCTGTGGTAAAGCAAAGCACAGACATTGCATGAATATCTCTTTTTGTCCCTTTGATGTGAAGGTTGTCTAAGTGATGGGAAGGGTTAAAACTGGAAGAAGAATGGAGAAGAAAAGTTTTCCTAAAATGACCTTTTTTTAAAAAAAAATACGTTTTTATTTATTTCAGAGAGGAAGGGAGAGGGAGAGAGAGAAACATCAATGATGAGAGAGAATGAATCATTGATCAGCTGCCTCCTGCACGCCCCACACTGAGGATTGAGCCTGCAACCTGGGCATGTGCCCTGACCGGAACTGAACTGTGACCTCCTGGTTCATAGGTTGACACTCAACCATTGAACCACGTTGGCCGGCCCAGAGTGTCCTTTTCACAGTCATATTTGGGTACTACTTATCTCTTCTTGTAGCATGATTATTACATAGTTAACATAATTTCCTAATTTTGGGGGGGTAACCATTCACTGTTACCCTTTGGGACTTTAAGTTGCGATAGTTACTGGATAGCGGTACCCATAACAGAAATCTATTTGCAACTCTGTTATAATTCTTATTCATGTCAATCTCTCCTATAACATGGGAAACTCATGAGGGCAAAGGCTGTATGAAGGCAATTACAGGTGTTTTATTTTGCTAGTGTGTGTGAGGTTTTCAGATGAGTGACTGATAAAGACAAAGAGATGCTAGGTGCTCGGCTGAACATCACCCCAGAGACCCTCCATGCAGATAACAACATTACACAGTTGGATTTAAAGGAATTTGAAATCTAGTTGGTGCAGTGAGACAAGCACAAGACATATTATAAAACAATTAAATAACAGGGTGCGCTGACACCCTGGGTGTACAAGGAAACAGTTGTGTTGCCAAATACATTACACAGATGCTGAATGCAGAGTTTGATCTTCCTGGAGGAAAATAGAGATTTTAATATGAGTATGCCCTTCTTCAGATGTTTGTGCCAAAGGACACATCGCAAGTGAAACAATGCCACATTAGTAAATTGGAGCCCTTGGCCAGCATCAATGTCAGAACGATCAAATTTCCATATACTGATTATTAAAAACCCAGAGAGAGTGTTGCCTTTGGACTTAAAGAGTTTTTGGAGAATAACAGGAAGAGAGGAGAGTCTCTTCTAATCAGAGATGATTGTTTTTTTGGCAGGTGGATAAGAGGAGAAGCCAGGCTAACAACAGGAATTAGATATAAAATTACTCCTTTTTCAACTTTTAGGCCGCCTCTTGGCCTCAACAGAACAAAAGGGCTTTTCCATGCTTACTTTAGAAAAAATTCTGGCCAAAGGGAAGACTGTCCATTCATGTCATGTCTATGATGAAGCAAAGCTGAGGCATTCCCTGAATGGACAAGATCGGTGATGCCAGGGGAGGGAAGGAAGCTGAGCTTTTTGACGATATATGTGTCCTCATGTAAATGTTTTTCAGCCATTGAGGCTGAACTGATAGGGACAGTGCCAAGGCTTGCATAAGAAAACCCAGTCATTAATCTATGGGGACACCCATGCAACAGATCAAATTCAAGATAAAATAAGTCTTGGCATTTCAGTTCTGTTTAGAACTGGTGTAAAATTGGCATGAGAAAGTGGCTCTTTGATGGTGAGGTAAGTCCATAAATGCTATCTCTCATGAGCTGGCCCTCTTTGACATGCTGCCTTTTTTTTTTTTTTTTGCTTGTTTGTTCCTTTTAATTTACGTTTCATTTTTCTCAGCACTGAACCTGAGTTGAAACATAACCGAACATGGACGTTACAAACACTCCCAATGATAGATGAGAACATCTGGGATCCCAGCCAGATGTTGTTCTCAAGGTTTCCCGAATCATAGATAAGCCATGAAATTCTAAGGGGCCTCCTGGAGCAACAACTGGATGTGGGTTCAGGTTCTTATTTGCAGGAACCACTTCGTTTTTCTGTACTGCAGAACTGGCCTCCATAAAATCTATCATTTATTGAGCATTTACTAAGTATAAGCATAGCATGCTAAACACTTTAACTTGATTCATCTCCAAAATAACTCCTTTAGCTAGATCCAGTCATCATTGAAATTTTTAGAGTCCAGGAGCTGAGACTTAGCAAACTAAGTGTTTTGCTCAAGGTCTTGAGCAGCAGAGCCAACACTTAACCCAGGTGGTCCGACTCCAAAATCCATGCTCTTTACCACTACCTTCCACTGTTTCTTCTAAAGAATTCCTCGGCTTCCTCTCCACAATTAAGTGTCAGTGATTCTGTGAGCATTAAGTTCATCAAGTTGACCCTTGAATGACATGGATTTGAACTGCACGTGTCCATTTATATGCGTATTTTTTTTCAATAAGTACTGTAAATTTATTTTTTCTTATGATTCTTTTAACAACATTTTCTTTTTTCTAGCTTACTTTGTTGTAGGAATGAAGTAGATAACATGTATATTGTACAAAATAGGTGTTAATCCACTGTTTATGTTATTGGTAAAACTTCCTTCCAGTCAACAGTAGTCTATTAATAAAGATCTTGGGCCATCAAAAGTTATATGTGAATTTTCAACTGCCTGAGGGATTAGTGCTCCTAACCCCTACATTGTTCAAAGATCAATGATATTATATCAACTGTCTTCAGAGCCGTAAGTTTTGAGGGAGGGTTTTTGTCTAATTTGGTTCTCACATTTTAGACGCCTTTGAGTTTTTCTAATTTGGTGTAGCATAAGAAGGCATATAATGCTACTAATATTAATATTTGTGTGTGTTTCAAATAAAAACAAACCTGTGCCCATAGAATTTTCCACTTAATGGAAATTTTCTTTAGGCAGACTGTTGAGTTAGGACATGTGCAGGGTGAACATTGCTGTTTTCATTTTCCCGGGGATTAGAGAGCGAAGACATTGGCTGAGGTTACTCACCCAGTAAGTGTTGGAGCCTGAACCACAATCCTGCTTTTTCTAATATACTTTGTTATTTGGGGTTGCTAGAAAAATCCATTTGTCTTCATTGATCATGTCCTATAAAGCCCCTGCAGTGATTTCTTAGAGAATACTAGAAAATCCTTTTCCCTTAGTTTCTCAAATGCATTTGAGAACTTCTGTATACACTTGTAGCACAGAATTCTGTGAAACTCAACCAGAACAGGTATCCCCTGCTTTTTGAAACTTCAGCATGACTCCACTTCACTATAATGAAAGACTCACATTAGTGCTTGTGTTCACTAACCCAAAGAATTCCACAGAGGATTTTCACTTTACAAAAAAAGGCAAAAAGTGAAGACAGCCTTTAGCAGTTTTTTGCAGCGAGCCCAGACATTATAGAGGCAGTGAGTACCCGGAGCAGAGAGAGTGACATTTCGTTTACCACAGATTAGGTTTCATGTGCTATTTAATAGGAGTTGGTAGGTTATTTGGGGGGTCTGAGAAGACTCAAAAATTTTTCCATATACTAACAGTGATGGCTTCTTCACTTTCTGCCATTTTGGCTTACGAAAGGTTTCATGGTGACGCTCTACTTTTGGATGGCGGGGGTGGGGGTGGGGGCGTTGCGGGGGAGGGGACCGGTGTCTGCCAGGTGCTGGGCCCTGGATGGGAGGTACACATATAGAACCAGGAAAGCGAAAGAGCTGTATCACAGGGAATGCCCGCACGATTTCCCCAGGGAAGATGCCTTGTTGTTCTGTAGTGACACCGGCTCTCTAGCCTGGCAGCTTGGGCTGGTGGGGTCTGCACACGGCTGTCTTCTTTCCCCAGTCACAAGGAGAAACACGTTATCAAACAGCAGAGCAGCTGATCCTTGGACAGCGGTTATGACGGATGGACTTGGTGGTCCAGGCAGCCTCGTTGCCATTTTGTGACTCATTTGTGCTCTCCTTCCACTGAGGTGGCTGGATGCTAAGTGATCCTTTCTGTCAGCCCCTGGCTCGGTAGTTTTTGGAGGTGGACACTTGTTCTCTGTGGATCATCTCCGAGCATGCCAGTACCTGCCAATGCTCATTCTGGATGTCTCATCCCCTGGCAAGCAGTCACTTCATCCATCAAAAAGAGCAGGGACCACAGAGCCCCCCGAGGAGCGGCTCTGACAGTGTCTGTTAGCCTCTGCCACGGTTCACACTGTAGTTTGGCCATGCACATGGGTGAGGGCGGGTCTAACCCAACTCTGATAGTACTCAAGTGATGAACTTCTCCCCTGTCATTTCCACCTCTGCCCCACCCGGCGTGTTCTGGAAGCCTTGAAGTCAGAGGGTCTGATTGATTTTTGGCAGCAACTTGGGGAAGTGGTGGTGTTCTGAATTAGACACAGCTGGTGAATCTAACTTGGCCTTGAGCTCTGATAGTCTGATCTCCACCATTTTTCTTCTCTTTCCTAGACCCAGGAGGCAGCTCTTTGTTGACTAAAAACTACTGGCATCTTGCATCTTGCATCTCGATTTATGCCAGAGGCAGGGAGCAAGTGACATTTCTCTTTCCGGGTGGAAAAACCTTGTGTTTGACAGAGAACCTGTGTTTGCCAAAGCTTTAGACATGAAAATGAATGCTAATTTAGTTTCACCAGCCTTGAAGGGAAGGACAACTTCTCTCATCCAGAAAGTTTCCAGATGCCAGCAGTTCCACTCACATCTTCCTTAAACATAATCAATAGAGGCGTCTTATAAAGTAGGTGATTATTGCTAATGGGTCCTTTGTTCTGACATAATAACTTTATACTTGCCAAAGCACTGTGACCTTTGATTTTCAAATGTTTTAAAATTATATACAGTTGTTAAATATTATTTTTTTCAAAAATATGTTTTTATTGATTTCAGAGAGGGGGGGGGGAGAGAGAGAGAGAGAGAGAGAGAGAGAGAGAGAGAGAGAGAGAGAGAGAGAGAGAGAAACATCAATGATGAGAGAGATTCATCAGTTGGCTGCCTCCTGCATGCCCCTTCATGTGGGGATCAAGCCTGAAACCTGGCCAAGTGACCTGACTGGGAATCAAACCAATGACCTCCTGGTTCACGGGTGACTGACCCTCAACCACTGAGCACACCGGCCAGGCTACAGTTGTTAAATATTCTTTCCTCACCCTCAAAGCCAAAATCACTTCTCCACCTCCATTGGGGTAGACCCTCCTCCCTGAAAACTCCTCAAAATGAACAGCCAAAAACACTTCTCCACCTCCATTGGGGTAGACCCTTCTCCCTGAAAACTCCTCAAAATGAACAGTCAAGAAAACAAACTGGTCTTCTCCACAAAGTGGCTTATGTGTCCCCTGCAGAGTTTTAGAGATGCCTTTAGATCTCAGAATGGCTCTCCTTGTTTTTTTTCCTTGGTTCTGTCACACCCTGCCTATGTTATCATTCACCTACCAAAATTTAGGCTTGCATTCACCTCTGCTCCCCCAGTTCCTAGAAACTCTTAACACTTGAGTAATGACTGTGTTAGTCCTCCCTCAGTCTACTCCATGATAGTAAATATGAGCAAACAACAACAACACAAGAGGTCCAGTAGCGATGAGGGACTTGCAGCCTTCCTCAAAAAATATCCTCAGGTAAGAAATGAACAAAAACCTTTTATTTCTTCCTCTGAACAAAACTGCTCTTCTTTTTGGAGTTCTCGAGATACAATTAAGCCAGATGAGCACACTCAATGAGAAATGGGCAGTCATGCCCAGGACAAGACATAATCAGAAGCACGGGGAATTAAAGTGAGTGGTTTCTCAATTGCATAAGACCAATAATTTTTGCTGTCAGGAAAGTATGCTTCCCCCCACAACCCCCTAGCTGAAAGCAGACAGAATGTCAAACACAGTTGTAATTGGGCTATGTGAGTTACATACAGATTAATCCATTATTAGTCTAAGTGAGAATCTTGATTCAGCAAGATGGTATTTATCATCCAATTGCCTTGCTCACATAATCCAAGTGGCTTTGTAACTTTAATTGTATTGCATGTTCTCGAAATATTGCTCATGATTACACCCTGTTTGAAATAATTAGGTGGTAATTAGCATTACAAGTTTCTTTTAAAAATACTATCATTACAGAGATTGCTAAATGAATTACCTGGCACTGGGGACTAGGTTTTCTTGGCATAAATACCTGTCTCCACAGAAGGGCAGTGATGTTCAAAGGCATTCTTAGAGCGAGCCTGTATTAGTTTGAAATCATTGCTATAACAGATTACCACAAACTTTGTGGCTTGAAACAAAACAAATTTATTATCTCACAGTTACTGGAGACAGAAGTCTGGCAGACCTCACTAGGTCTCTGTTTAGACACCCAACCCGCCAAAAATCAAGGTGTCGGCAGGCCTGCATTCCTTTCTGGAGGTGCTAAGAGATCATCTGCTTCTTTGCTCGTTCATGTTGTTGGCCAAATTCCGTTCCTTACTATTGTAGGGTTGAGCTCCCTGTTTCTTCATGGCTGTCAGCCGAAGTTCATTGCCAGCTTTTAGAGGCCACCTGCATGCCTTGGTTCATGCCCCCTCCATCTCCACACTAACAATGGCAGATGCAGTTCTTCTCATACTTCCAGTATCTCCTGCCTTTTCTTCTGTGGCATCTCTTTGACTTAAGCTGAGAAGAATTCTCCTAGTTTATGGGCTCTTGAGATTAGATTGAGCCCATCTGGATAATCCAGGATAATCTCCCAGTTTCAATTTCTTTCTTTCTTTCTTTTTTTTTTAATCTTCACCTGATGATATTTTTCCATTGATTTTTTTTAGGGAGAGTAGAAGAGAGTGGGAAAGACAGAGAGAAACATTGATGTGAGAGAAATACATCAATTGGTTGCCTCCTGCACAAACTCCAACCAGGGCCCGGGCTGGGGAGGAGCCTGCAACCAAGGTATCTGCCCTTGACTGGAACCAAATCTGGGACTCTTTGGTCTGCAGGCCGACGATCTATCCACTGAGCCAAATTGGCTAGGGAACCTGTTTCAATTTCTTTAACCATAATCACATCTGCAATGTTTCTTTTGCCTTGGAAGGTAACGTGCTCAGGTTCCAGGGATTAAGGCATGGACTTTTGGTGTGTGGGGGACATTATCAGCATCTCATAGAGCCTGACCCACATATGTGTTTCAACCGGAATATTATTTCTTCTCAGAAATGGTAGTAGTAAAGTAGTCATTTCTCTTTCTTTGGGGTATTGACTAACTCGATCAGATAAAGAACAATAACTGAATAATGATTTGCTGTTTAGGATATATCAAGATGCCACAATAGGCAGAGAAAAGAAAATTTCTATTAAGTAACTTGCTGGTATTTTTGGGAGGAGGTATATTTTAATTTTTAAAATATTGGCTTGTATAGTGAGTGAACACTTATTTATTGAAGAAATGTCTGTTTTATTTTATGTGTCCATGTGAAAACAAGGATGGTGTCTATCTCATCCACTATTGTGTCTACAGACCCAGGAAGGGGACCTAGCATGGGGTGGCTCAGTAGCTACCTGATACATAGGTATGTATTGAGTGAAGTACTTATCTTAGCAGCTACTATGACAGCATGTGGCAGTGCTTGAGAGTTAAGCAACGAAATAGGCAGACATGGTCCCTGCCTATCTAATCTTAAATGGACATTAAACAAATAATTATATAACTAATCCTATCTAATAAAGAGGGAATATGCTAATTGACCATCACGCACTCACAAAGATGGCAGCACCAACAGCCACAAGATGGCAGCACCCAGTCCCTTCAGCCCTGCCAGTGCGCCTGCCTCTGTAGTCCCCCTACTCACCGCCCTCCCCCCCTCCAGTCTCCCAGGCACCCAGGGCTGCCTGAGGCTTGTGCTGCCGGCAGTGGCAGCAGCAGAGGTGTGATGGGGTGTCGCCTTCCCCTGATCACCGGGTCACCTCCTGCCCCTGAGGGCTTCTGGACTGTGAGAGGGGGCAGGCTGGGCTGAGGGACACCCCTCCAGTGCATGAATTTTCATGCACCAGGTCTCTAGTTCATTATAATGGGGGTAAAACAGAAAATCTTTAAAGTGGAACACGTGTACTTTAATTTTTTTTGTTTTAACTTAAAGTATACAATTGTCCAATAATATTTTGAGGTAGGCTCAAGACATTTTCTTAGAATGGGGTTGGCTGAATAAACTTTTACATATTCTTTCTTATATAAATCACATCCAGAATGCATATTCTATGATTTCAGTTTTTGTTTCTCTTAAATTGAGTAAAGCCTCAAGATCAGGGTTGGAAAACTATGGCCTGAGCCAAATCTAGCTTACAGTTTATTTTCATGTAACCCCAAACTAAGAATGGTTGCTACCGTTTTTAAATGGTTAAATAAAAAAGTTAATATTTTGTGATGTAAAATGCTATGAAATTCAAATTTCAGTGTATAAATCACCTTTTATTGGGACATAGCCACTCCTAGTCATTTAGTCTATGATGGCTTTCATGCTGTGATGATGAAGCTGAATAGTTGTGACAGAGAACCTATGACCTGCTAAGCCTAAAACATTTGCTGTCTGACTCTTCAGAGGGAACGTTTTCTGACTACCCTCAAGATACTTGAGAAGCAAATTGAGTGCAAAAGCCTAGCAGATTCCTCCCCCAATTATTTCCTTGGTTGGGTGTGTATTCAGGGAGGTTGGCCTTGGGGGTCAAAGGGAGGCTCGTGATGAGGGCTTCTGCCTATAAGATTTGATCCAAATCATATACAAAATTTGCATATGATCATTAAAACCATGAGTTTGTAGATGTCATGTTGGTATCCCTCATGCCAGGTAACTTGCATATAGAATTTTGAATTTTGGGCATTATTAATAGGGGGAATTATCTCATGTTGCTGCATCTCAAATTTTGAACTTAAGAGACTTTATTGCCAGATTTCTCAGGTCTCTGATTTGACTTTCACAAAAACTCTGTCTTCCAACCAATACCAAAGTGAAACCCTTTATGCCTCTCTTGTTGGAAGCCGATGGTTGTCTTCACTAGCAGGGAGGTGTTGACAGGAACCCGGAAGGCTGGAGGCCTTGAGCTCTGAAAGGTCAGAGCTCTGCACCCACTGTTTAGTTGAGACAATGGTAGCTGAAGCAACTTCCACCTTTTAGTTTTATGTAAATCCTTGCTGATTGGCTATTATTGGAATTGCCTGCCTAAGGGCTATGGGTGTATCCCAAAACCTGAATAAAAGGGATAGTGAGGCCAGAGCAAAGCGGAGTCCTTCCTCTTGAGCTGGGCTCCTGCCTGGCCCCCAATTCCCAAATTTATATTTTCTTGTCTAGTCTCTTTCATTTGTGTGCGGTCTCCTCCAGAACCCGAACCCTGAACCTGAACCCTGAACCACACGGGACGTGGGCGGGGGGGACACTCACACTCTCTGTTTAGAATTCAGTCAATAACTACAGTTGTTCTCAGTGCTTTCCTTGGATACACTATTCCTCCTGTAATCTCTTAGTTACCAGAGAGTAGACATACTCTCTCCGTAAAATTATGTAATATGCTCAGTCATCTACCTCTGTTCCCTTAAACCAATATTCATTCTCCTGATGGTTAATTTTAATTTGTTGAAATGAGGCCAATCATTGCCATGTGTAACAGAGAATTGAAAAGTAACATCTCAGTCAAGTACAGATGTCTAAAATAGCATGTATGCGGATTTGGTATCCCTTTCCATTTAGAAACTCTATCTTTTCATATTTCAATAGTTGCTTTAGCCACGATCATCATCACTTCATTGAACAACAGTCCCATTTTTATGTTGTAAGGCCCTAGGGTTCCAGAGGCAAAGGCAACGTCTATTCATCTTTTTTAATTTGCTTCCGTAGATGTAATATGAAAAAAGCAAGCATTAAGGAAGGATTTCTTCTTTCTTTTCAGTTTCCCTCTCTGGAGCCAGGTTAAAATGGAATACAGCCATTAAGAGGTTATCTAGTGTAACACGCTCCTGCCCAAGGCAGAGCAGAAGGCTCTATTCCTCTGTGAGTTGTTTATGAAGTAGCTCATGGCTGACGACAATCAGTGAACTAAATCCTTCAACAAGCAGAGATTTACAAGGACTTGTCTACAGAGACGAAGTGTTTCTACAGAGGTGAGCAGAGCTAGGATCCAGGATCAGCAACCCCTGCATAGAAATACAGCTCGCGGCTTTGGGATTCCACAGTAGGGAGTTTTCAATAGCCACTCTGTGTAAATAAGTCTCTGGAATGAGTTCTAAATACTCACCATGTGCTATGTACAGGATTCATATTTCTTCCAGGATCCATGGACAGGTTAAACAGGTGTCCTCCAGACACATTGTAACTATGGGGCTCATTTTCTTGATTCTTGGGAAGCTACAGTGGTTAAACCACTGCTCTGTCACTAAGGAAGGAGCTACCCAATTTAAGTTTCTACCTCAGTCTTTCTTTGGCTCTCATCTCTGTTTATCCTTTGTCTCTTGGCACGTTTGTTAGATATTAGGGGTGTTGGTAACAGTAAGTGCATGCTGTGTGCTCCTGGACATTTGCTGTGGTCTGAATGTTTCTGTTCTCCCCAAATCATATGTTGAAATGCTAATAGCCAATGTAATGATATTAGGAGGTGGGTCTTTGGAAGGTGATTAGGTCATGAGAGTAGAACCCTCATGAATGGGATTAGCATTCTTATAAAAGAGACCCCACAGTGCTCCCCAGCCCCTTCTGTCACATGAGAACATAGCAAGAAGTCTGTCACCAGGAGGAAGGCTTTCATCTGACCATGCTGGTACCTTGCTCTTGAACTCCCAGCCACCAGAACTGTGAGCAATACATTTCTGTTGTCTATAAGCCACCCGGTCTATGATATCTTGTTATAGCAACCCGAGAGGACTAAGACAACATTCAATTATACAACCTTGTTTAGACATGATGCCTAATATAATTTGGTTAGGTCCCAATGTCAGAATTGATGATCAGAGATAAATAATACCAGGGATGTAAATGCCTGGAATAACACCTCTTGAGAGATATGCAAGATCATCCAGGTCATCTCTGTCATTTTTTATTTATTTTTATTTTTATTTCTTTATTGATTAAGGTATCACATATTTGTCCTCATCCCCCCATTCCCATCCCAGACCCCTCCCCACGCATGACCCACCCCCCTGTTGCCCGTGACCACTGGTTAGGCTTATATGCATGCATAATTATAGATGAAAAAACTAAGGCCTACAGAGGGTGAATGACTTGTCCATGGATACATGGGGAATACATTTAACTTTGTGTCTCATTGTCCCCATCTGCAAATGGAGACAATAGGGTGCTGTTTCATGGAGCTGGCTTGTTTATTGAGTTAGAAAATACATGTGAACCACTTAGAACAATACCTGGGAAATGTAAACACTCATGAAATGTTAGCTGGTGCTACCATTACTACCACTATCACAGCTACCCTACCACTCCTACTGGTAACACTACTACTGCTGCTACTGCTATGACTTGACTGACTTCCCCCAACTCAATGTGATCTGTGAGCAAATAAAAAATTTTTTAAAACAAAGAGAGGGCATATACTTAAGCATTTGCATCTGAACAATATGTATGAGTATGGTATGTGTGTGTAGGTGTACTATATGGGTGTTTAAATCTGTTGTGTGTATATAATTTGTGTAAAATTACCAAATAAGATCATCCAATGTGCTCCTGAACTAATAAGGAACTGCTCACGTTTCATCACGCTCAAGTTCCTGATTTCTATGTATCAATAATCTATTTTGAATTTGCATGTGACCTTGTAGGGGTATACCTGATGAAATATATTTCTGGGGCATGTCTGGGAGATGCCTCTTACTCTTTTTTTTCTTCAGTAAGTTGAGTCACAAAGCAGATTGAATTTTTCTTTTGTCCATGTGCACAAAATGCAACGCAGGTGTAGTAGGTATAAAACATGAACTTACATATACAAGTTACTCCCTGAACGGTTATTCCAAGGAAGAGTATGAACTTGGTTGAATAAATCCTCTACTTGCTGACCCAGTGTCCCGGGCCACAGTGAATTCAAAGGTAGCCTGAAATAGAGAGAAAGCCTGATGGCTTGTAGCAGTCTGACTTTGTTCTAAAGAACTTCAACTCATAGTCCTGCAAAAAGTACCTGGTGGCTCTGTTATCAATCACAAAAAAACTGGAAACAACCTAAATGACCCTTGAGAAGAAAATGAAAAAACAAATTGCTACTGATTTATACAACAAGATATTACAAAGCAGTAAAAATGAATGAACTATAGCAACATGCAACTATTTAGATGAATGCTGGTAATGGTAAAACCCACAAGTTCCAGAAGGTAATGTATAGTATGGCATGCTTCTTATAATGTTTAAATACAAAACTAAACAATTTATTATTTAAGAATATACATGTAGCCTAGCTGGTATGGCTCAGTGGTTGAGCATCGACCTATGAACCAGGAGGTCATGGTTTGATTTCTGGTCAGGGCACATGACTGGGTTGCAGGCTCAAACCCCAGTAGGGGGCATGCAGGAGGCAGCTGATCAATGATTCTCTCTCATCACTGATGTCTCTCTCTCTCTCTCTCTCTCTCTCTCTCTCTCTCTCTCTCTCTTCCTCTCTGAAATCAATAAATATATATTTGAAAAAAAAGAATATATATGTTTGTCATAAGCCTCTCTCCCTATACACATATACATTTATATATTTAGTGGAGGCCCGGTGCACAAATTCATGCACTAGTGGGGTCTGACTACCTGCCCCGAGGGGATGTGAGAGGTTGGCTGGCCGGTCCCACCCCCAATGGGGGGGTGGAGGTGGAGGAGAGGCTATTGGGGGTGGGGCTGGCCAGGGAGAGGGGCCCTTGATTAGGATGGGGGGCCAATCAAGGATGGGGACGCCTGGGGGGAGGGGTTGCAGGAGACTGGGGGGCACGATCGGGCCCCATTTGGGCCGGTTGGCCTCCACAGTGTGTGTCATAGTGACTGGTCGTTCCAGTCGTTCCATCGTTCTGGTCACTTGGCTTTTATGTGTATAGATTTGTAAGTAATAAAAAAGTGAATAAATTAAAATAAAAGACCATACATTGTCCAGTGACAATGTTGTATTATGATTAATCCAATTCTCAGCACCCGAGGAAGGAAGAAGGAAGAAACAGAAGGAAAAAATAACACTTTTAAAAAGAATGATCTCAGAGAGCCATCGTTTTGCAGGAAATAAGACTTCAGCATGCAGTGTGTAGGTACTGAGCAAAAACCACAACGTGTAACTTGGACTGGGGAACTGTTACTTAAAAGTTCTTAAAATGTCTTTTATTTTATTTGATAACATCTGTCCTCTGTATCCCTTTTCACTCCCTTATTTCTGGCCAGGACGTAGCTGTTTGTATTTGAGCCCATGGGGTAGTAAGGTTGTGAGATAGACTTTGCAAGAGGTTGTTTGAAAGAAATCAAATCCTGGCACATTTCCATTCTCTCCAGTGAAGCCGACGCCCAGAGAAGGAAACTGACTACCTTCTGAGGGCTCATCCTTTAAATACGAGGAAAAAAGCCCAGCTCATCCTTTCTTCTGCTGCCTGCTCCCCTTCTCCTCGGCTGTGTGTGTCCTTCCTCCAGGGGAAGGCAGGGATGCGACCCGGAGCAAGGGGAGGCCACGGGAAGACGCCCAGCCCAGCCCGTGAGCCCCCGAGAGCAGCGCAGTGTGTTTGAAGCATCTGCCTGGGTTTCTCTGGAAATGCCTGGGCTTTTTTTTTTTTTAATATAAATATATATATTTTATTGATTTTACAGAGAGGAAGGGAAAGGGATAGAGAGAAACATCGATGAGAGAGAAACATCGATCAGCTGCCTCCTGCACACCTCCTACTGGGGATGTGCCTGCAACCAAGGTACATGCCCTTGACTGGAATCGAACCTGGGATCTTTCAGTCCGCAAGCCGATGCTCTATCCACTGAGCCAAACTGGTTAGGGCCTGGGCTTTTTTTTTGACTTTCAAGTGGAATGGCTGCCGCTGAGTCATAACAAGGAGCAAACCTGTACGTCATCAAGTGCAAGGGTGGGCGCCCGGCGAGGGGCCTTGCAGGCTGCTTTCTCTCTTTTCTCTTTCTCTCTTCTCAGGACAATGTAGACACGCTCTTGAGATCTGCTTAAAGTTTTTTTTTTTTGAATTGGAATTTTCCAACTTGCAAAACTTTTTTGGGGGTCTAATGCGAAGAAATCTGGATGAATTCCCCCTCCCCGCCCTCTGCAATGTTGAGAGAAAACCTTCCAAAGGCCCAAGGGAAAATTAAGTGGATGCTCCCCAGACTTTTCTGCTGGAGCCCCCTTAGCAGCAAAGGACAGAGAACCTGTGCCCCCGGGGACCTGGCAGGATCATCCATGTGGCCTGCTATCAGCTCTGTAGGTTTGGGAAGTTTTACAGTTTATCTTCACTAACGCAGAGTTTACCTTCTGCTCAGTAACATACCTGTTTGTTTTAATCGAAGAAAAATACTTCCTGCCCGAATTGTCCCAACAAAACAAAGCTTCTGTTAGATGTTTATCCTATGACTCCTGGTGTCTCTTGAACAGATCACTACCTATCCCCGCCCCGGGTAATCACAGGGCAGTTTGAAAAGTACAGAGTTGGGCCGTCTTGAAAAGGAGCAGTGTTTTCTTTCTTCTGTCAGGTTGCTTTACAAAGTCAATCTGTTTAAGCACATTAATTTTATTAAATCAATTAATGTAATTAATCTGAACAATTTAATTGATTAATCCCTCAATAATTGTTTGCCTACGCTTCAGATGAAACCACGAATGTATAATCAGTATTAAGTAGTTAATTATCACTTTATTGTATGGGTGAGCTATAAAACATACTGCATTATCTGTACTTACTTATAATAGAGTATATATTATTTATATATTATTATTTATAGTAAAGTATAGAAAATTGCCAGCATATGACACATTTTTGTCAAAATAGCCTTAAGTTTTTTTTTGGAACTAAGAGCCATATAAAGAAATAAAAACACATAAAAGCATGAAATAATAGAGCAATTGCAATAATGATATATGACTGAATTAATAACCTAACAGCCTCCCTAAAATTGATGGTCCACCTTCCTTTTGCCCACATCTCTTCTTATTTTTTCTCTTTCACCAAAATTACCTAGAAAGGTAGTCATAGTACTTTCTATTTGTAAAGAGCTTTCAAATTTGTATAATTAGCTTTCACCTCTCTCCTGAGCCCCAGAGTAGCCCATTTCACGTAAATATCTGTAAGATGTCCAAGAAGTATCGAACTTCACATGGCAAAAGCGGGGCTATTTCCCATTTCTGTAAATGGCAATACGAATTACCCAGTTACCCAAACCGGATATTATTTTTATATTTTTTTTTCTCCTACCCCATATCCAAATCATCAGCCATTCCCTTAGCGCTCACTAGAAAGCCTGGATAGAACCTGTCCACAACTCTCCATCTTCATTGCTACCACCCTGGTCTAAGAGACACTATTTCTTTTCTGGACTATAGCTGTGGTTGCACTTTTGGCTGCTCATCCCCACTCCTTCCACCAGCAGCCAAAGTGAAGTTTTAAGAGTGTCAGTCAGATGTGAGACATCCTTGCTCAAAGCCCTCATTGGGAGCCCACTACATGTGGGTGTACTACACAACCTTATGTACACTACATAACTGCCTTTCCCCAGCCATGCCGCCCTCTCTCATCCCCTCTCCCTGTCCCTCTCATACTGGGTATTGTGCTTCAGCTGCAAATGATGTTACTGTGTTTCTGGGAGTCTGGTTTGTGTCCTGGGGGCTTTGCACCTGCTGTTTGCTTTGCTAGACCGGATGCTTCTGGATTTTTCCATGGCCAGGCTCTTTTTTTTAATTTTTTTTATTTCATCACTCAGGTTTCAGCTCAAATCCTCACTTCCTCAGGAAGACCTTTCCTGACCAATCTATTTAATGCAGCCCCTTTCCCTAAGTCACTCTTAAAACATTACCCAGTTTTTGTTTTATTCTCTTAATATTTATCAACTTCTAAAATTTGCCCAGATTCATTTATTTCCGGACTACAACATAAGCTCTACCAGCGTAGGGACCTTCCCTCTATTATTCAATATTGTATCACTGGCTCAGGAAATATCAAGTGTTTGTTGAGTGCCGACCGCCCTCCACTGACCTTATTCGATTTCTCATAACAACCCTCTGAGGTCGACATTGCCGTGTCTTAGGGGGTTGGTGTTTTAATGATCGGTGTCTTCAGGGCCTTTGAACAGATCCATAGTACATGTTTGGTGCATGATTCTTGTTTCACAGATAAGGTAGCCTCAGTTTATAGAAGCCAATGCTATAAAGTATGTGAACGGCATACTTTACAACCTTCCTAATGTTATAAAGTATGTGAATGGCACAGTTGGGTCTCAAACATACGTCTTTAGTCTCTTGGCCCCTCGTTACTTACTATTTCCATTCAAACCTGTTGCTTTCTAGTGTGGGTTTCATTGATGTCTGAGTGGAAAATGTTTGCACAATAAGGTTGAAAATGTCATTTTGACTCATTTACTGTTGTCTTTGTCTAGTACTCTTTTCCTTGATTCTCTCTACCTAGCCAGATCCTACTTATCCTTCACTAGTAAGTAGCAAGCATTTTCAGTGCAAGGCAAGTTGAAGAAACCCAAATCTTAAAGGTAGGTGTCACTTAAGCTTGGTGTCCCTAAAAGTTAGAGATAATTTATTATTCCAAAGGGACAGTTGTGAGAATGGAAAAATGGACTCTTTTATATATATATATATATATATATATATATATATATATATATATATTATTGATTTTTTACAGAGAGGAAGAGAGAGAGATAGAGAGTTAGAAACATCGATGAGAGAGAAACATCAATCAGCTGTCTCCTGCACACTCCCTACTGGGGTTGTGCCTGCAACCAAGGTACATGCCCTTGACCGGAATCGAACCTGGGACCTTTCAGTTCATAGGCCGATGCTCTATTCACTAAGCCAAACCAGTTAGGGCAAAATGGACTCTTAATAGCAGCACAAACCTAGACTAGACTGCCCTGGCAAAATCATGTGCCAGATTCCTAACCTATGGAAACTGTCAGGTTAAAATGGGGTTGTAAACCACGAAGGTTTGGAGTCATTTGTTACGGAGCAGTAGATAACTAATACAGTGTCCTGTCCACAAGGTCAGTGTCAACCACAACCTTGGTTCCTTATCTTTTAGCTTGGGGTGGTGGACCAGGCACTAAGATTACACAGCTTAGTGAAGAGAACTAAGACTAAAACGTAGTCTTCTTAATTCAAGACCCAGGTTTGCTTCTTTAGCCTATAATTTACATGCTGTTTAAAGAACTCTGTTAGTTTTAT
Source organism: Plecotus auritus (assembly GCF_963455305.1). Classification (NCBI taxonomy): domain Eukaryota; kingdom Metazoa; phylum Chordata; class Mammalia; order Chiroptera; family Vespertilionidae; genus Plecotus; species Plecotus auritus. Next base: position 144,801,893 of record NC_137783.1, on the reverse strand, counting down.
CAAACCATTGTCTGAGTATTTGAACTAATTCAAAACTACTGCTTGGGGGGAAAAAAATCCAGACCAAACCAAAACAAACATACTTTCCCTTTCTCCTCCTGCAAAGGGCTGCCAGAATCTGAGCGAGACAGAAATGTAAGATTTTTAATATCCCAGGTGCAATACTAGTGATGCTGTCTCCATTTGGGGACTCATGCATCTCCATTCAGTCAGCAGCACAGGCACTTTCATGGAAGGACTGTCAGGTGAACTTGACTGTTACACATTGCCTGACAAAAATCCTGCTGAGAAAATTGGTACTCCACGTTTAGACACTTGACCCATTTCTTTTACCAGATCCTTTAGGTTTTATTGTGGTATCAAAGCACACCAGGAGTGAACTACCTCCTGGAACTTATTACTCTGCTTCCCTGTAGAAATTCCCCTGACAGAATTATAATTTAAAACGATTCCCTAAACTTTGAAATGAGAAATGGTCATAAATACAACTACCTATATGAGATTTTGCAAAATCATTATTAATGACACCATCATCTTGTTGTTTGTTTTGGTCCAGTGTTCTTTCATTATGATACATTCTTCTCAGTTCAAAGCGATGAAATGGGAGTGTTCCCCTGAAGGATTGAGTGCATGACCTTTTAATAAACAGTGAGAAATATCTAGCAAATTACTTTACCATTTTGCTTTGCTTGGTAGAAAACAGCTATGATATGATGAATTATAGTAGCTACTTAGCTTAAGTTTGCCACTATATTTATTTTTGGGTCCCCATGTTATTACTTGGCACTTATTTTATTAATTTTAATCACGTTTTTGTTTGTTTCCATAACTTTATTTTATTATTTTTAAAGTATACTTTTTAAAAAAATCCTCACCCAAAGACATGTTTAGACAGAGAGAGGGATAAAAAGAGGGAGAGAGAGAGAAACATCAATGTGAGAGAGAAAACATCAATTGGTTGCCTGCAGTATGTGTCCCGACCAGCAATTGAACCTGCAGCCCAGGTATGGGCCTGACCAGAAATAAAACTGGCAACCTTTTGGTGCACAGGACAACGCTCAACCAACTGAGCCACTCTGGCCGGGCTTGATGACCTTATATTTTAAACTGTGATGTGTTGGGAAGTAGGTGGTAAAATGGTGCCTTTTAAACATTTGAGAAAAGGTTTTATTAAATTAAACAAGGAATATTTATTTCATTTTTTTCAGTAGCATAATGAAACCCAGTCACAGGAGATTGAAAGCATTTCCTTTGATAATTCTGTAAGGTAAGAGGTAGGTATACTTTACCTGCTTTCCTCCACGTTGTTGAATAAAACATCGCAGCTGGGGCGAAGGAATGGGATCCTGGTTCTGCCACGCAGCGCTGGAGCTGCGAGTGAGCATAGTGAGGTGGTGGCAGGAGGGGTCAGGCCTCTGCACAGAGCCGTGGGAGCCGTCGTTTCTGGAGGGAAGCATGATGGGCCGCTGTGTGCGGTTCTGAGCGCTCTTGCTGCTAAATGGGTCCAGTGGTGTTTTCAGCAGAGAAGCCCTTTCTGCGGTTAGCATTGCTCCTGCTTGAGTAACTCCTTCATCTGGTGTTCTCACCCTCTCGGCCAGTCTAGGAGCTACCTAATACCCTACCAGGCCCCTTTCTTCCCGATGAAACTCATCACAACAGATCTTACGTTGTGCAGCTCAGACACCTGACCAGCATAGGCTCCCAAACATGGATGCTTCAGGCGCCGGTCAAAAAACAAAGAATGACTGGCGTGGGTCAGTGTAAAAGCATCAGGGAACAGTGAGGCAGTGGGAGGAGGAAAGTACATGTCCCTCCTAAAGGCACTCAATTTCAACCTTCCCAAAACGTTCGCTTTAACAAGCCTAACTTGGTTGCATATGTTCTCCGAATCATGGAGCTACCAGTTTGTGACTTTTAAACTCGAATTTAATGGAGTTGATTTTGTTTTTTCTTGTGTTTTGTTTTTTTTTTTGTTTGTTTTGTTTTGCCTTTTAGCTATTTGACTGAACTTAGAAAATTCCTGCTTGCCGTTTTTAAAGTTTGCATTTTCCACTTCTATATTTTTGCCATCTTGATCACATGACCAGTGACTCTGTGGATGCTCTGGAGTGTCTAAGCAATTATCTGGTTCTGATTTTTCTTATGGAGAAAGCCGATCATGATCCCAAGTAAGAAGAAGAGAATCATCCCTGATATTGTTGGTTAATAGCAACAACACTTCTCTGGCAAATCCTTGTCTCCATGTCACAAATATGGAAAACCCTGTGATCTAAGTGTATTTCAATGTCCCAAATAGCTCTCTTAAAGTTTAAAACCTATCCTATATAATAAAAGCCTAATATGCAAATTGTCCCCTCAGGTCAGGCAGTCATTCGACCAGAGTTCGACCACTCGCTATAACATGCACTGACCACCAGGGGGCAGGGGGGAACATGGTGGGCATTGGAGATATGGCACTGGCAGCAGGTGGCAGTGGAGGCGCTGCTGGCCCCGATGGGCCCTGACACGGGACCGTGGCGGGATGATGGAGCAGGTGAGCGGGCGGCGGGGCTTGATCACCCTGCAGACGGAGACCAGCAGCGGCAGTAGGGGGCCTGGCCCCGATCGATCTCCCTGCAGGCAGGATGGTGGAGCAGGTGAGGGGGCAGCGCCAGGCCAAGGTGGGATGCCAGGAGGGGCTGCAGGGCTGTGAGGCTGGGGGCGCGAGCTGCGGCCTGATCCCCATAGGCCACCCCGAAGGACCCCATCTGTACATGAATTTGTGCACCAGGCCTTTAGTTTTAAAATAACCATGGAACTGAGAACCTAGCCAACATTTCTAATCCTAGGATACAGCGGAGATCAACCAAAGGACTTATATGCATGCATATAAGCCTAATCAATGGACACAGACAACAGGGGGGTAAGGGCATGAATGGGGAGGTAGGGGGTAATGGGGGAATAAGGACACATATGTAATACCTTAATAAAGAAATTAAAAGAAAAGAAAAGAAAAAAAAGTGGGGGTTCTGTTGCAAGAGATGTGCCTGAAAATTGCATCTGAAAGAGTGATTATTAGGGGGTCTATTGGCCAGTTTGCAGAGTGACAGCTGTCTGGGATGACACCCAGGGGAAACTTTCCTCTATTTCATCCTTGCCCTCAAGAGCCAGTTTAGCGATAGTCCCTTAAAGAGTGAGATTCGGCACCTTAGTCTTCTCTGTTTTTCATCCAGACAGACTCAGTGCTTGATGCCGACATTTTATTTGCGGTTTGAAAACTATATTTGGATTGCATTGTGTTTAGTGATTCATGTGTTCATCGCTTCATTCCCTCTCATTGAAACACCATGTCTACCGGTCTCGTTAGCTCTAATGGACCTTTTAGCTCTCTCAGGGTTATACGGTTTCAAAGCATTATAAACTCATTCATGCCACTCATTTAAACATGATGTTGTTATTACTGCATCTATTTTGTAAACTACTCTTCTTCTTCTTCTTCTTCTTTTTTTTTTTTTTTTTACATATCAGGTGAATGAGAGGTGGAAGATAGCATTCCAATCTACTTTGGAGCTAAAAAAAAAATCTGCATAATTGCAGTTGACAAATGTTGAAATCTCAGCTCCCAGATACTTGCAACACGTTCCTTACTGATTCCAGCAACAATGTAAATGTGCTGGTGCTAATGGAGGATTTCTACCATAGGCCCTTGAACCTGGTCCAGATAATCATCATCAGGCATAAACCTTTCAGATTTCTTGGTATTGCTTTATCCTTCAACTGAAGTGAGGCCTTCATTTTTTTTTTTCAGGATGACAAAGATGTATTTGTTATAGATATAAGTCTTAGAATCTTTGCAAAAAGCCCCCCACCCCACCTCCAAAAAAAAAGTCATGGAGAAAGTGTGGAAATAAAGTGAGATGACAATGTTTGTCTAAGGAAGGGAATGGTTTTGATTGTATGTGTGTGTTCTTTTTTTAAATATTTATTAAATTGATTGGGGTGACATTGGTCAACATGAACATAGGTTTCAGGTGTGGGTTTCCCTGTTACGAGATCTGTATATTTTACCATGTCTTCCACTCAAAGTCAACTCTTCTGTCACCTTATATTTGGACCCTCTTCTCCCCCAAGGGTTTGGTTTCTTTAGCTCACACAGATATAAGGGGAGAGATAACTGCCAGATAGTTACCATTTCTGACCAGGAAATGCTGCTTTGGAATTATAGATTAGCAGAGCTGGGAGAAAACTCAGGCAGGATCTTGTCTAAACCTCTTGACTTGCAGGCAGAATAGTGTGGTTCAGAAAATGGGAGTGATTTGCCTGGGAAGGGTGTGATTGTGAGGAAGGAGGAAATTGATAGAGAAACAGTTTCTCCATAACAGAGCTCTCAGCTTCTTGGAAGGAACTCACAACTAAGTGAAAGTAAGGACTGTTAGTGATGGATATGAATCAGCAGTGGCAGAAATGCAGCCAAATAATATTTTTGAAATATGATTTATTTTTCTTCCTTTCTTCCTTCCCTCCCCCCCCTTTTTTTGGACACCCTGTATTTTCCCTTGTAGTTCTTTTCCCATTAATTCTAATTCTAGGTCCTAGATTTCAACGGGGGGTAATTCCCCCTCTCGCCCCACCCCGGCACATTTGCTAATATGTGAAGACATTTTCTATGTCATGATTGGGGAAATTGCTATTGACATCTAGTAGGTAGAAAACCAAGGATGCCACAATGCACACCTGACCTTGCCCACGATGAAAGATTTTCTAATCCAAAATGCCAGGAGTGCTGAGGTTGTGAAACCTTGTCTAGGCTGATGCTTAGAAAAGAGAAGAAGCCAGAGCATACTTGGAAGGAAGGAGGAGACATAATATGGGCCCTTATCAATGTCTGGTAAGTCATAAGACGCTGTCTATGAGACTCATGCCCTTCCTGATGGACAGCGTGTCACTGAATAGGACACCCAGGCACATTCCTGAATCGACCAGGGCACAGCAGAAGACACGTGCAACTCTGAAATGACAAGTTTAAGGAAGGCCTTATTTACAAACTATGGGCAGGGTTACTGAAAATTAATAAGGGCTGGAGAAATGTTTTGAAGACAGCAACAGTGGTCTGAAGGGGGAAAAGGAGGGTGTGGTTATTGAAACCCAGTGATGTCTCCAGCCTTATGAAGAACCTTTGGTAGAAGAAGGTCTCACTACCAACCTACAGCCCAGTAGGGATGAAACCAGGGATCACACACCCTGATCTTGGTCTCCTATTACCATCTGAACTCTTGCTGGTAACTCCTTTTAGTCTATTCAACTGCAAACCACAAGGCAAAATAACTTAGTTGATGAAAAATCATAGATATCAGCCTCCTGGGACATAGAACAGGGTGGAGATGGCATCTGGAGGGGCAAGTGGAGAACATCCAAAACAACTGTGTGATGTATTTTCTTTGGGTCAGATAACATGGAATTGGGCTCTGCCACACATATGTATGACCTTGAGCAGGTTACTTAACTTTTCTGTACATGAATTTTTCTTCTGTAACTTGGTAATAATAATAGTATCCACCTCATGTAACTGTTTTGAGGATGAGGGTGACAATGCATGTAAAGTACTCATAACAGTACCAGACACATAAAAAGTGCTTGGCAAATATTAGCGGTTCATTGTTCTGGTCATTTATTTTCCAGCAGGACAGAACAGGGGCTTTGATTTCAGGATGCTGTTTTCCATGTTCAGGAGTACGCCTTGCTAGGGGAATCTTGAACGTGTGGAGAATTGGTTCAACTCTATAGTACCAGTGATTTCACACTTAGTTAACTTCACTATGTCACGGGTCTGCTCCCATGTTCTTTAGAGGATGATTTTGAGACATTGTCCTTCAGGAAAAAAAATGAGTCACAATTACACAAAAATTGATCGTCCAGTTGTAAGGTAAATGATTCATGTTAGGATCTCATAACAGCTTTAATGTTCAGAGATTGAATTAGGTGGCTTAAAAATAATTGGGCCCTTCCCTTAATTCAGAAACAAAACCTGGTCTGTGTTGTTTGTTATAGTGGATGCTGTGGTGGGCTACCCAGGTCTCTCCCCTTTCAGGATGGAGTTATCCATTTCCCCAGCTGTCGACGTGTGAGCCATTGACAGGTTATACTGATTTTCTCTCTGAGGGTTGCCTCTCCAGGAATGGAATTGCCATCTTCTCCATACCCAATGGCCTGTTCAGTATGATTTTTTTTGGTTAGCCCTCATTCGAGGATTTTTTTTTCCCATTGAGTTTTTGAAAGAGTGGAAAGGGGGGAGAGAGACATAGAGAGAAACATCGATGAGAGAGAGACACATCGACTGGTTGCCTCCAGTATGCACCCTGATGGGAGTCAGGGACTGAGCCTGCTCCTGAAGTATGTGTCCTTGGCCAGGATTGAACCCAGGACCCTTCAGTCTTCAGGCTGATACTCCAACCACTGAGCCATGCCAGCCGGGCCCATTCAGTATGATTTTTAACGTTCTGGCTGCCTGGCCTCAACATGAGACAACTTTAAGGGACTACCCAAGCTCCTTAGCTCCCTCTGGGGTCAGCTGAAGCCTTTGTTATGACTGCATTACAGTACAACTTCTCCTACTTCCAGGTGCTGCTTTCCTCACCCTCTCCCAGGTATTGGTCCCATCAATATGCTCCAATAAACTTCCTGCATGCAAATCTCCATCACACAGTCAGTTTCTGGACATATCTTACGTGCATCATTTGGGGTAGAGTTATTTTTTTAATCAACTTTTCCACTGACTGTTATACCATCTGGAATACTCACTAAATGTTTATCCAGAAGTCAACTCATAGGACCCTGGATTTAAGGTGATCTGATTTTCACAAAGATCACCATTTTAGTCTCTAGGATCGATTTGGATGACCAGGTTGGTGATAAATGGTCTGCTTTCCTCCATTACTATTCCATGTGTCCCACCAAAGCCACATACTATGTCAAAGAGGGCCACCTTGCTTTAGTATCAGAGTGAAGAACCATCATTCTCAAGTCCAGTCTTTATCATGGAATTATATATTCCAGTTAACCAGTGCACAGGCAGTAAAGCTCCATTGTGTACCCCGCACAGGGAATCCTTGAGTTTGTGCCATATTGTATAGTGCTAATAGAACCTTAGAGCTCCTTAGGCAGAAATGCCCACCAGAATGATGCACAAGAAGGCAGTTCTATTGTCTCATGGCTGGATGTGAGTCGTTAAGGCTCTTACTCCCCTTTCACACTGCTTTCTTTAGGAGAGTCAGGTTTGGAGCTCCTGTTAGCATTGGGAGAAGATATCGCTCCACTAGAAAAACCTACCTGATGAAATGGCCATGTCTTGGTAGCTTGCAGATGTTCAAGGCACTGGGTTGATTTTGCCTGGTCAGGGGACACCCTCATTTTTTCCAGCTGGTTGTAGCAGGTGTGACAGCGATGACATTGCCTACGGTGCATGTTTTAAAGCAGGGGTGGGGAACCTTTTTCTGCCCAGGGCCATTTGGATATTTATAACATTTGTGGGCCATGCAAAATTATCAACTTAAAAATGAGCCTGCTATATTTGGTCAAACATTTAATGAACTCACCCCTCATGCCTTGGTAGGGCCAGACCAAATGATTTCTTGGGCCTTCTATGGCCCACAGGCTGGATGTTCCCCACCCCTGCTGCAGAGTGAGGGCTGTGGATTCTCCTTTTAATGACACCAGCTTGATTGTACTCATGGCTTTTATGAAGATCTGCCAGGCTTTTAGGGCAGGTTCTGTTCTTGTGCAAGTGACCCAATGATGAATTCTCCTGTGGCTGAAAGTAGGTCACATTCTAATATTTTCCAACATGGCACCTGTGCCCAAATTCAAGCTTCTGAATCATAATCACATTATATCATCCAGTTTTTTTTTTTAATTTAACGCCTATAGCTGCTACTAAGTTAAAAGAGGGTGTGAAGTTAACACTAACACAGTCTTATTTACAGTGGTAATTTCATAGGGGTCCAGACCTCAAAAGGGAATTTTTCTATGGACCCTAACAGGGTAGAGTCTCACTGGGTTGGCTAAGAAGTAAATGAGTGAGGACATTAAAAGCACAAACTAAACGGTAAAACCTTAAGGGTAGTGTGAAAAGCTAGATGCGAATGGCCTCACCTAGTGAGTGATGAGTGAGCTCTGCCTGTTAGACTGATGTATGACACCTCTTGGTCGAAGAAGCAGCTCTATGCCTGCAATTCTAGATGAAGTCACCCGGATCAAAAAGAGGGATCGGTGCGATATCTCTCAAACACTTAAGGCTTTTTTTTTTTTTTTTTTTTTTTTTTTTACTTTTCAATTTTGCTTTAAATTGGCATGTTGGCTTCTTTACATTTTTGGTAAAATGTACAGACAGACACAGAAGCATTCTCCTTTTGGGGAGGATATATGTAATATTTCTTTTGAAATGGGTAACTGGATCTAACTGGGATCAGGTTTGTGAGGCGTATTCACAAGGCTTGTGAAGAGAAAGGAATGTAGTTGAAATCCGGTGTACAGGACCCCAGCAAACGAGTTGTTCCTGTGGCTCTCAGAGGGAGAGGTGCTTTCACACTCCTGGAGAGCTGGACAAGTCAATTCAGATCTATACACTGTGACTAATGTGGTCTATTAGATCAGGGCACAGATGGCTGTTTCAGTCAGTAGGAAAGACACATGCCCATTTAGAGTGGAAAGGTTCACAGGAGAACTAACTGTATGGCAGTTAAAAAAGTTAAATGTTCACCTCAAAACTGAGCATGACACAGATTGCATAAAATAGATAACGAGATGCATCATAGGCATACCTAATACAAGATGCAAACGCTCAGATATAAAAGCTCCAGGAGTCCCATTGAGAGAGATGGGGTCCTGGCTGACCAAAGGAGACAGGAAGTGTGTGGTGTGTTCCTAGAGCTGACTCTCAGGCAGAATTCGGGCTTGAGGACCTGGGCCAGTTTCAGGTGCTAACAGAGTTCCGGATGGGGGCAAAGGGCCATATCGAGAGGGAGCACAATAAAAACTGAACATCAACAGGAAGAGGAAGCAGGGGTCCAAGGAATTTTACTAAGGCATTCACAGGAGGGTGGACCACAGAGATGGTGAATTCACCTATAAGTCTAAAAAGGCAGTTGCATCCAAAAGGTGGTTCCTGCCCCTGGCAAAGGGATGGGCTTCACGCACGGACTCCAGGATAGTGGAGAGGACAAGCAAGTGAGAGTCAGAGTCTCCATTTTGGAAGAAGTCTTGGAGAACCATGAAAATTTTGAAAATAGAGAGACTATGCCAGAACACAAGGCTGAACTCCAGATAGGAAACAAATTGTGATTGGCTGGTGGGGATCCAATCACTCTCAAGATTATCGGGAGTCTATTTCTTATATTTTCAGGCACCCTTTGAGTGGTTCATCTAGTAGTTCTCAAGTCAGCAACTCGGCAATCTAAGCCTAATTCCCAGAAGTGGGAAGAATCCTTAGTTAGTCTTTGTGTCCTAATTTTTGGTTTGGAAAATAACTTCACCATATAGCCTTATTCCACTATGTTTTCAGATCTTAAAATTTGAGAGTTGTTACTGCTTTTCCTTGAGTGAGAACATCCTATGCAGCCTTCATCATTGAAGCACCATATTAAATGAATAAGACCCACATTAGAATTTAATATTTCCATGCTACCTTAGGATACTTATTTCTGGGGATCAGCATACCCTATGGATTCTTCATTGAAGGAGAATATGGAACATGGGCATCAGTCCCCTCTATGCCACCCCAGTGAGCATTGGTTGGGAGGAAGAAGTTAAGAGTAATATACCATTCTAAGGACATGCAAACATAATTCTGCCTCTCTCAAAAATATTTTGAATTTGCTTTCCACGATCCTTGGAGACAAAACAATTGTTCTTATTAACTGAATGGCCATCAGTATGACTGCTATGACCCTATGGAACTCACTGCACCTGTTGAAATGTCTTTTTCTTTATTTCCCCACTAGACTTCATGCTTCAGGAGGGCAGTGTGGTGTCTATCAAGTCATGGTTCTCCTGCATGTCTACTTGGTGCTGGTTCAGAGGGAGGTGATCAATACAGATGCAGAATGCATATATGAGTGTGTCCTTAGTGGATTAGCACTCCCAGGAGTCCTAATGTCTTTTTCTTTATTTCCCCTGGGAGTGGGTGTAACTTTTATCAGATGGTACAGTGGTCAGCAAACTGTGGCTCGTGAGCCACATGCAGCTCGCGAGCCGCGGTTTGCCGCTCTGTTGACTAATGAGTTTGCCGACCACTGAGATGGTACATAATACACTCTTAGATTTTATTGATCCCTGCAGTTTTTGAAGGGTTGCTGACAGATGATGCCTGATTAGTTTAAATAAAATTTATTATCATAATCATCTTGCTGCCATAATGACTCTCCTTTTAAATGCTCTATGCCAATAATCAGAAAATTACTTATTGGCTAAAGTTGACAATCTAAAAGAACAGTAAGTAAATTAACTTACTAATTAGAATTATCACATTTCTATAGTTCTATCAAAGTGTGTGTTTTTTTTTACACCATTTTCTTACTAATTAGTGTCCTGAATGCTGGTTAAAAAATAATTATGTATGTGTGGGTTCCACATTTCTTTCATTTTCCTTCACTTTCTGGGATGTAGCCTTTAAGATAGCCTTTTATGTGGGAATAACTCCATTTCCACTCAGATGCCTAACAGAATGCTGAAATGATCAATCAAAAAACTAATCATCCAGGGAGATTCAGCATAATGATGGTGATGATATGATTCTGACTATAAAAATAATAGCTATTTTATTGAGAGACAAATATGTGTCTGACACCATTATAAAGTTTTCACATGTCATAACTAATTTAGTCCATGCCCAACTTGTGTTACAGCTGAGGAAAAGGAGGCACAGAGTGGTGAATTAACTTGCCCAATGTCACATATACAGCTAAGTAGGTGGAGGAGTAGAGATTAAAATGCTACAAAAATATATGCATATGTTACAAATCAGAAGAATTAGTTGTGTCGCAGTTCCAGTAGAGGAATTAGAATCCTAAAAATGATTTTGATAGAAGTTATTTCAAAACTTTTGCTTGTTATATGATGCAAGATCTTACAAGTTGTCCAAACTTCAAGATGTCAGTCATTTGGTTATAGGATTTTCATGATGTGATTTAATTAGAGTGATAATGAAAGGCTTAGTGGGCTGTGGAAGAGAAAAGAGAAGAGTGTTCAGACTTGCAGGCAAGGGTCTAACTCAGCCAGGTCTGAATATGGTGAACACCAGGACTCAGTGGCAGTTACCATGCTCTCTGTGGCCTTCTCACTGCACAGTTATTTTCTTCCCTGGCTCTGTCCCATCTCTAAGTCCACAGGTTGGAGCTGAGCTTGTCTACAAAGGACACATAGGTTTGTTCACAAGGTTGAAGCTCCTGATTAGTGAAACCTCAATGTTTATGTGAGAGTCACACCACCAGCAATCCCATGTTGTATTTTTCACCTGCTCGACCTTATCCTTTTCCAAATCAGGCTGAGGAACATTCATTGTAAGAGATGTGAATGGGTGTTAGGTTCCAAAAAAGGGTTGCCTTAGTCAAGTAAATTTGGTGATATTATATCTAACAATAGTAAATTAATTTTCTGACGCCGTTCTTAGGGTTCTAAAGTACTTTGTGAATGTCCACCAGGGGCATAAAGTAGGTAGTGTTTCTTAATGTTATTAATAGTTTTCTGAGGTTGTTGTTGTTCCTAGAGCAACTTATTAGACTTCGTAGCCCACTGAGCAAACACATTTTTATAAATGTTCTTCAATCTATTTTGTGAAATGAATATATTTATACATAGAAACACTGTCTAAACACATGTGTATGTATAAGAGAGATGAGGACTCAAATAGCTCATAAGGCAATATGGTCCAGTGGAAAGAGATGGAAGTCCAGAAATTTTAAGGTTTTATTCTAGTTCTGTCTCTAATTAGCTGTGCAATAATGCATAGACACATGGACATTCTGTACCTCAATTTCTCTATTTAATAAGTGATGGATGGAACAGGGTAATGGGGGGGGGGTAAGAAAATGGGGATAGATAGGAATGGATAGAGAAAGGTACTGATGATTAAAAAGGGAAACACAGTATTAAGTAGCTAGTGGTCATCATTTTGTTCATTTCATTCACTCACCTGTTCATTCATTCATGCATTCAATAAGGATTTTTTTATGTGCTCACTGTGCACTGAGAGTGGAGGGAGGAGGAAAACAATTTTCCTGCCCTCTTGGACCTCTTAATACAGGAGTGAGGAAATAGACAGTAAATAAGGAAACAAACTCAAGAGCAAATGACAGCAAGCTGTGAAAAGTGAAAGGAAGTGAACTAAGTGATGGAGGTAGTAGAATTAATTCCAGTTTCAGAGGCTATAAGAATGTACTATCCCAAGTCTCAGAGGGAGCAGCTTCCTTCCCAAGGCCTCTCTGATGGCGAGGGGTGGTGATTGATTTCTCCCACCCCCACAGGAACCTTCATGGGGCTTCCCTTGTGGCTTCAAAACAACCCAGCATTTCACTGGTGAGTCATAAAATGAAAATGAGAAACCAGTTATCATATATTTCTGATAACTTCCTGTCTAGATGTGCCTTGAAATATTTTCAAATCCAGCAAATGTCCTGATTCTCCATTACTCTTCTCCTGAGGTGGAGTAGAGAAAGGTCCCTGTACTGGGAGCCTAGAAATTTGTGTCTCAGCTCAGCCCCTAATGGACTGAGCCACCTGGGCAATCCACTGGACCTTCCTTAGCTTTATTATTTTCTCTTTTGAAAAATGAGGGAGTGGGTATATTGTCCCCAATGCCTTCTAGCTCTTAACCATCCATTCCAGGTTCCTCAGGCCCTTAGTTTTGTTTTGCTCTTGTCGTTGGCATTTTGGATCTAACGTTGATGCCGGCATCTTAGTCTCCTAAACCATCACTTGTGATTTAGCTCATTCCAGCGAGTTTACAGCCTTCAAGGAACTGGCAACGCTCAGGCTTCTATATCACACAAACAGAAACATTAAGAAGTCATTCCCCATGCCAGCCATTTGACACCTGTGAAAGGCTAATTTAATACTGGAAAGTTTAGGTAACTTCAGCATTGATGGTGCTCACTTATTCACTGCCATGGGTCAGGCAGCTCAAGTTAATATCTAGACTAATTGAACACATGAATCAGAGAAAATGATGATTTGTTGCGAGGATGTGTGTGCTTAAAAAAATGGGAATAATGAAAAACTAACATGAGACAAATTGAGCTGTAAGAATGTTATAAATGGAAATTTCTGCCCAGAAAAAAGGAAGAAATATATTGAGGAGCCTTGAAGATCCCTAGCTGAGCTTCTCATTTTTCCCCCTGGCTGGCCTCTTTTTCTTTTCAGGTATTGTTCAGTATCATAAATAAAATTGTTTCTGCTGGAAAGGCTCTGAGGGCCTCAGGAGAGCGAGGAAACGCTGCCAGGTAGACCTAGTCAGAGTAAAAGGATGAGGTTCTCTCCCAGGAATTCTCTATTTTTAGACACTGGCATGAATGTGTGCATGTGCGCTCCTAGGAGCAAGCTGCTTTCCTTTGCTCTCCACTCCTGGTCGGACATTTGAGGCCTTCAGCTTAGTTTCCTGGAGAGTCATTGCCATTCTTTTTCTTGAAAAGGAGAAAGGTGTGACAGCTGTGAAGATGCATTGGTCAGATCCTCTTTCAATTGCCCTTGCTGTTGGCAGTGCTGTCTCCAACATCCTTCAGCTGTCAGCACTTTGGTGCCTCACCTTCAGAAGGCACCCAAGATCCTCTTCTCCAAGGGCAGGCCCTTACTCTGGGGTCCCATCCAGTGAATGCCTGGCTTTCTCACCTCAACTTGGGGCAACTCTGAAGGGCATTGTGGCTCCTGATCACCCTGTAGGAATGACACTGCATCCTGACTCCTTCTACCCAATCTTGCTTCCACCCTCACTTTTTCATAGGTGTTGATCCCTTGGACATTCCTTCAGAAGCATCTGCAAGCTAATCCCCAAGGTAGAGCCGCTTCCTGGGAAACCTAGCCTGCCGCAGAAAACAATAATATATTTATGAATTGCAGATTGGATCATGTTATTTTCTTGCTTAAAGTGTCTCTGGGATGAAGTCCAAACTCCTTAGCAGGTTTAAAGGTCTTTTATGAACTGAGCAACGATCACCTTTGCAGCCTCATTTCCCACTGCTGCCAGAGCTATACCTTGAACTCCAGTGTGTGGTTTCTGGATTGTTTTGCACATTCTTATGCTATTAAGACTAAATATTTTTTGGGCCCTTACTCTTCTTGTCCTCGACAAACTTCTATCTTTCCTTCAAGACACATCTTATGTCACAATTACAATCATTCACATTCATGAAGCCCTTCAAATGTGCTAGGGGCTGTGCCAAGTGAGTTTTGTGCATTATTCACTCATCTCCAGGCATTGACAGAGTAGGTACTGTCATCATTCCCATTTTACCAATGAGAAAATAGAGGTTTAGAGAGTTTAAAAATCTTATGTAAAGTCTCAAAATTGGTAAATAGTAGAGCCAGGACTCCTATGGAGGTAGCTTGTGCCCTTATCCATTATGCTAACCCATCCTGTGCATGTGGTGAGGGAAGGGCTTTCTTTGGATATGTACTTAGTAGACTGTAAATGAATGTTTGTTGAATGAACAAATTTGAGAACCCCCAGACCTAGACTCCACCCTCTTTCCTAGTCCCCATCATGTTGAGTGAAGGAGGAGGAGATGTTTCCTTTCCTTACAGGGGTGTCTCTTACTGAAGGCGAGTGGCCTAGTGGACAGTTACTGCTCCCCTGCCCATCTTGGGCAGCTTCCCATTAGATTGTTTTGGCTCAGGCCCCAGCAGTGGCCTTTTCCTCTTCTGATGACCTCTGTTCCATCTGAGATTGGAACCTGTCCACAGCCATCTTTAGAGAGTGGCTTATCAGCATCTGTGCTGAGTCCCCTAATGTAATTCTAAATTTGGGTGGCCTGGATATACATTCTGCTTTGTCACATTCTGATTCTGTGCTTTTGAACCTCAATTCATTAATTATAAAATAGATGCAATCATAATTCACAGATTTTTTTAGAGAAGCAAATGCGGTAGTGCAGGCATCTAAGTTCTAAACATCATTAAATATTATTTATTGTTATAATGGTTTGTATCAAAGGATTGATTATGAACTGATGTCTATTCTGAACCCTGAGTAGCTAAAAAAGATTAGAATTTGAAAGTACCAACAAGGTGGAGAAATTAAAACTCTGAGAAGGGGAATGACTTTGTCAAGGTCACAGAGTAAGCTGAGGGTCCAAAAATCAGTTCCATGGATTCCTAGTCCAGACTCTTTCCTGTTCCTTTGACTCTTATTTTCAGACTTGCTTTTGCATTTTAAGCATTAGAGGGCCATGGAGTAGATGACATGTTACTTCCTCTAGTGGCTTATTTCCTGATTCTGAAGGTAACTTAAGTGATCCTTTTACGTGTTCCTGTGGCACCCTTCATTTCCCCTTTGATAGCACCTACCTAATTGTAAGATGCTGTTGGATGGCTGTTTTCCCTAGTAGACTTTAAGCTCCATGAGTGCAGGCATTGGCTCTGTCCTGTTCACTCTCTATCTCAAGTGCCTAATCAGCTGCTTGGCATCTAGAAAGTGGTCAGTAATATGTAGGAATATGGTACGGTCAATCAATGTCTGACTTACCAGCTCAGGACTATATAGTGCACTATAAATCTTCCTGCTTCTCTCTAGCAGGACCCATCAGGAAGACCAAGACTTGGGGCTGAGTTTCTGTCCTCAGGCTCTAACAGAGTTTTCCCCCACCCCCCGGCTTCCCCTTTGAGCATGAAGGTCCATTTTTCCCAGGTGTATTCCCCAATGGATCCCTGAACTATTTCCTATGTAACTCTTCTTGTTTATTATCATTACCAGGGCCAGTATGTAAAGGAGAAGGAGTTGGTCATCAGATGGTTTTGTAGACTTTTCCATCTATTCATCATCAATTCAACAAATATTTGAGAAACTACCATATTCCAGGCACTATACTAGACACTGGGGATACATTAATGAAGAAAATGGATATAAATCCCTACTGCATAGAACTCATATTCTAATGGGGGGACATGGACAACATATACTCACATAAATCAGATAATGGTGTGTGTATGGAAGTATATAGGGCGTGGCAAGGGGATCAGGGGTTTCTGAGATGGTGAGGTGTTTTAATTTTATAACGTTAGGTGTTTGCCAGTCAGTTATTTATTTTAATCCTCACCTGATGATATGTTTTATTGACTTTTGTAGAGATAGAGAGAGAGAGAGAGAGAGAGAGAGAGAGAGAGAGAGAGAGAGCGCCATTGATGTGAGAGAGAAACATTGATTGGTTGCCTCCCTTCCTTCCATGTCCTGCCTGGGGATTGAACCCACCACCTAGGTATGTGTCCTAACTGGGAATTGAACTTGCAAACTTTTGATATATGGGATGACACTCCATCCAACTGAGCCACCCGGCCAGGGCATGTTTGCAAGATCTTTAGATGGAAAAATCTCAAGTGGGTGACCCAGATCCAGATTCTGCCTTAGGCACAGTCTAGACCAGTGGTCGGCAAACTCATTAGTCAACAAAGCGGCAAACCGCGGCTCGCGAGCCGCAGTTTGCCGACCACTGGTCTAGACCAAGGAAGAATGAAAATGCTACTCTTCACCCCCCTACACTTCCCTCTAAACATGCTCAGTTCTACTTGGGATAATCTGGCCTTGCAGAGGCTGAGCTCCACAGCTGGAGAGATAACTGAGCCATTAATTTCACCTCCATTGGCTAATCTGGTGTCAAGGTGATTTATGCTTCTCAGTAACAGATAAAAGTTCAGGAGTCCCAGGGAGTTTAGTCACCTTAATGCCATTAAAGCTATAAATATCCTGTAAAGACATAGACTTGGTATTGAAATATCAGCCAGATGATCTAAAAGGCTATGGAAATTTACCACCTCCC
Source organism: Plecotus auritus (assembly GCF_963455305.1). Taxonomy (NCBI): domain Eukaryota; kingdom Metazoa; phylum Chordata; class Mammalia; order Chiroptera; family Vespertilionidae; genus Plecotus; species Plecotus auritus. The sequence goes on along the minus strand of NC_137783.1, from coordinate 144,784,899 downwards.
TTAAGAAATGACTCAGCTCATAGCCCCTGGAGCCTTCTGAGGCTACTTCTTTCATTAAACTTGGACATCATCTTCCAGGATTCTCCATAGTACCCTTGGCCATCGTGAAGAGAGGACATATTCTACTAAATAAACACATTTAGAAGGAGGAGGAAGACTTTGCCTAGGGTACCTTCAGTCATTTCCATGATTTGCTCCTGAATTTATTTTCTTCTATGAAAAAGCCATTAATGTGGTGTCAGGATCCATTCTTTTAGCCCCTTTTTCCAATTGTATTAATTCTGCATATTAGTAGGATCAATTTATTCGAATAAGTTCTATGGGTCTTATGACAGGATATGGGCTTTTATCCCAGGGGAACTCACTAAAGCAACCATGCTGGCCAGTGTAACACAACACCCAGCTCTGGGCTTGTTATGTATTTATATGTCCTGTGCTGCACTCTGGGAGTCACGAAGCTGAGATGATGGAAAACAATCCAAGCATATGCATCCTTTCAAAGATACTGTTCCATCTCTTTCACTGTTGAATCTCCAGGGTTTAGACTTATGCTCAGGGTTTGAAATGAATCATTTAAAAGTAACATACACAGTAGAACCTATGCTCTCCCCTCAGGTACTATAGTCTCCAGCTGATGGAGTTGTATTTGTGTGAGCACCTGGGGTGAGAAATACCTGTTCATGATGAACTTGACTCACGTATAGGTCCCAGGTCATAGTGTGTGTGTGTGTGTGTGTGTGTGTGTGTGTGTGTGTGTGTGTGATTATGAGTAGAAAGTAGTACTGATCCCTTAGGTCCCATGGACTTACAGCTGGGCCAGAGGAGGACCTGCTAGCTGTCTCATGAATACTCTTTCCAATTAATGTCACATTCAGTTGGAGGTTCCTGGCCGTGCTGATTATCCCACTCCACTGTGCCACAAACCACTTCTCAGTTTCAGAGTGTGGGTGATAATGTCAGCTGGGAGACTATAGTACCGAGAGGAGAGAGAAACAGCAGTGGATGGCAGTGTGCCCAGAAAAAGCTACATGGTACAGACTGGATTGGCATGTGTACATGTAAATGGACACCCAGAAATGCTCATGGGGTCTGGGGGTCTTTGTCAGAGGCTGATGTTCTGCACGATCAGATGGGAACAAGACAGATTATTACTTACCCACAGGCTGTGTGTGTGTGTGTGTGTGTGTGTGTGTGTGTGTGTGTGTGTATTCCTCAAACTAGAGACTCAGTGGGGACTCCAGTGATCCCTGAAGATTGGAGGCTCTTTCTCAGCCTCTCTGATACTTCTGTGAAATGTAGCTGGAGCAGCAGGTGTGGGTGAATTTCCAGCTGGTTTCCCAGGAGGAAGAAAACAGCTCGAAGCACTTGCTAGTCCAAAGGTTTGCATGCACTAGAAGATAATTAAGGATCTCCAGGCGAGCACAGAGAAGAGTAACCGAGAGAAGCCAAGTGAAAAATAATGGGGGAAGAAAGGGAAATGAAGGACCATAACTCACAAGAGGTTGGCCAGCCCTCCCTTTAGATGATGGGAGGGCTGGGTGGATGACTAGAAAGGATGGAATGAGTTGTAGCCAAAGGAAATATCCTTTGGACATTTGTCAGGATGTCCAGACTGAATGATTTGTTAAACTGGGGGCACAGAAAGTGAGTCGTCAAACATGTTCTCCCAGTGGCGAGCCCGTCAGGCCCAGGGTCTGGTTAAGAAAACACTTTTCTGGTCTCTGCTGCCTCTCATCTCGACAGGGTCAAGGCTGAGCTTTGGAAGGCAAGAACTGACGCCAGGAGGGCAAGACATGTCCTGCTGTGTCAATGCCAGCCAGGATGTGAGAAGGTAAAAGACGGAAGTGAAGCAGAGCAGGAGAAGATCTTCTTTGGCCAGGCAAGATAGTTGGAAACCAGTGGTCCACAGGGGCCTCTTTGCAAAGTGCCCAACTTCTCTTCTGCCTGTCAAAGTGGCTTGTAGCTCAGGGGAGTCCAGAAGACTCTCTTACCCGTTCCTTCACCTTGCAGCTAGGCGGTAGGTAATGCAATTTGCTGGAAACTCAAAATGGCTTGTGGATGACTGACAGTTATATACCAAGACAGTGCCCCTCTGAAGATGGACTGCTGGCTTTGAGACTTCCCCATTCACTCCAGTGTAAGGTCATGAATCTGAATCTAAGGGAAACCACATGACTACTCCTTGTCATTAAAATAGTTGTGGCTTCCTGCTTCAGCCCTATCTGGACTACAGTGAATATGGTACTGCGCTGTTAAGTTGCCTTTGCCCCAAAGACTGTCTCCATTGCCTCCTCCGTCTGTGTGAGCGTCAGATCTCCCTCTGCTTCTCTCTTACAAGCACCCCTGCTGGGACTTTCAATGCTGAAACCAAGCCAGAGCCTAGAAAAGCAGAGCATTGAGCATACTGAGGGGGAGAGCCTTAGGGGCTAAACATTTTACCTGATTTGTTTCATGCATCTCCTCTATCGCTCTGAGGCACACTCTGTTACATTTGTTTTCTTTAAAAAAATGTTTTTAGTTCTTTAGTTTTTAGAGACAGAGAGGAAGGGAGAGAGCAGACCATGGATTTGTTGTTCCCCTTATTCATGCATTCATTGATTTATTCTTGTATGTGCCCTGATCTGGGATTGAACCACATAATCTTGGTGAATCAGGATGATACTCTCATCAACTGAGCTACCCCGCCAAGGCCTCCACTTGTTTCCATTTTATGGAGAGTAGCCAGGCCAGAAGAGATCAGCAAACTTGCCCCCAAATTGTCAACATCAGTTTATCTTTGGGTAGTGAGATTTCGAATGTACGTAACTGTTTTTCTCAGTACTATACACTGAGTGGCCAGATTATTATGATCTCTGAACGCATAATAATTTGGCCACTCAGTGTGTGTGTGTGTGTGTGTGTGTGTGTGTGTGTGTGTGTGTGTGTAATAATATATATTTATATTAGAGGTCTGGTGCATGAATTCGTGCATGGGTGGGGTCCAGCCAGCCTGGCCAGGGGGAGGGGACATGGGCGGTTGGCTGGCCTGCCTGCTGGTCAAACTCCTGGTCGAGGGGACAATTTGCATATTAGCTTTTTATTATATAGGATATACACTGAGTGGCCAGATTATTATGTGTTCAGAGATCATAATAATCTGGCCACTCAGTGTATATTGTTTGAATTTATTAAATGAGCATGCATTATGTGACAATAATAAAAACCCAATAAACCTGTTTTCCTTGTGGGAAAGTAAGTAATTTCCCACACTCCTGTGTTAAATGAGTCAAGTCTGGAATCCTGCTCTGAAAAATTCCCAAGAGCCGAAACCGGTTTGGCTCAGTGGATAGAGCGTCAGCCTGTGGACTGAAAGGTCCCAGGTTTGATTCTGGTCAAGGACATGTACCTGGGTTGCGGGCACATCCCCAGTAGGGGGTGTGCAGGAGGCAGCTGATCGATGTTTCTCTCTCATCGATGTTTCTAACTCTCTATCCCTCTCCCTTCCTCTCTGTAAAAATATCAATAAAATATATTTAAAAAAAATTCCCAAGAACATGCTCTTTAGGGTCACACAGGCAGGACTGGCTAGAGAAGCAATCCCCTTATTACAACATCCTTCTGATTCCTTGGGAAGTTTCCATCCTCACACCAGACTGACTTAGAACCACCCTATGCTGAGTTTTCTATAATGAAGACTATTACGACTTCATTTTAACAGCTTCTCAACTGGTTTCGGTATTCTTGTTTGTGGTGAGCAAATATCTTTTCAGCTGCAAGACGCCAGATATGAACATTTCACTCTTAGCACATTTAATTAGCACCCTGCGGCAAATGCTGATAAAGTTCTCCTATTTCTCATGAATATGGGAGAGTATATGGGAACCCAGCGGAGGGGTCCTGAGTTTTTCTATTTTATCACTTGCGCTGTCCATTCCCCGCTGTCCCGAGCATCTGTTCAGTTCCAGTTGCTGCCTGGGAGAGAACATGTGTTAGGAGGGTCAGCCAACTGACCCTTCTGAGGGGGAGAGATGGAGGAGGCTTTGAGTCCTGCTGGGCTGGAGCTCTCAAAATTACTTAGAAAACAGTCCAGGTCTGCCTCGAATGTTCCAAATTAATGGGACTCGTGCTCATTGTAAAGCAAAGTCCCTCATTTGCTGTTTCCTCTTGTTCAGCTTGAAACATTTACGAGGACTGGAAATTTCCTTGCAGCGCCTCTTCTGCTGCCTGGTGCTCATTCATGGTTTGGTGGGAGGCACCTTGGTATACTAGTAGTGATCGAGGCTCTGGAATCAGACTGCTGGCATCTGAATGACAGCTCTACTCCCCGCCTCCCCCATAGAACTTGAGTAATTCAGTTTACCCCCTAATCTAATCTTATTGTGGAGATTAAATACAATGTGTGCATAATGCCCGCTGCAGGGTCAATGCTCAACACCTATATCCAACAGGATTTCACCAGGGCAGGCAGAGATCATGGACAGGTGTGACCTCAGGGTCATGGGCCAAAGGAAGGGAGATTGGAACTTCATGGGCATGATCCGAAGCTGCTGCCTGCAGGAAGAATTTCTTCTCTCTCTAGAGAATGTGTCCTTCCAAATCCCTCCAACTGGTAAAGCTGGGCTCACTCAGGATAGTCTCCCTTACTTAAAGGCAATTGGGCCCTGACCGGTTTGGCTCAGTGGATAGAGCGTCGGCCTGCGGACTTAAGGGTCCCGGGTTCGATTCCTGTCAAGGGCATGTACCTTGGTTGCGGGCTCATCCCCAGTGGGGGGTGTGCAGGAGGCAGCTGATCGATGTTTCTAACTCTCTATCCCTCTCCTGTCCTCTTTGTAAAAAATCAATAAAATATATTTAAAAAAAAATAAAGGCAATTGGTTAGGGACTTTCACTACCCCTGCGGAATGTTCTCTCAGCAGCTCCTAGGGTAATGTTTGAAGAACTGAGGACTGTAGCCTAGTCAAGGTGACACATTAAAAAGCCATCACCAATGGCGAGCTGTTACTATCTGTATTAGTTTCCCGTGGCTGCTGTGACAAATGACCACAAACTTAGTGGCTAGGAACAATGGGCATTTATTCTTTCACAGTTCTAGATGTCAGAAATCTGAAACCAGCATCACGGGCTGAAACCAAGGTGTCAGAGGACCACACTCCCTCCATGGGCTCTAAGGGAGACTCTCTTTCCTGCCTTTCCTGACTCCCATCATTCCTTGGTTTGTGGCCACATCCCTCCACTCTCGGCTTTCGTGGTCACAGTTGCTTTCTCCATCTGTGTGTGCATCAGATCTGCCTCTGCTTCTCTCTTACAAGAATACCTGTGTTGACAGTCAGGGCCCACCCAAAAATTACAGGATAATCTCCCCACCTTAAGGTACCTAAATTACATCTTCAAAGACTGTTTTCCATACAAGGGAACATCTATAGGTTCTAAGGATCAGGGCCTGATGTCTTTGGAGACAATTATTTGGTCTACTGCATCATCTCTTCATGTATTCCTAGAGATTTGTTCTGTGCCAGGACTTGTCAAATTGTGGGGAATGCTAAAATGGAATAGTTTCCATCTGTAGGAGAGAAACAGAACCTAACAGAATATTTCTATTACATACATTACACTAGAATTGGCTTAGATGACTGTGGAGCTGAGAAGTCCCACAATGTGCCCTCTGCCAGCTGTAGACCCAGAGGAGCCAGTGTTACTGTTCCATCCCAAGTCGGAAGGACCAGAGGAACTGGTGGTATAAGTCCTGGTCCAAATTTGGGGGCAGGAGACTAGTGGGCCAGGCACTCAGCAAGCCAGGCAGAGAGTGAGAATTCTCGCTTTCCCCATATCTTTGTTCTATTCAGGCTGTCAGTGGGTTGGATAACATTCACTTGTACTCAGAGAGCAATCCGCTTTACTGAGTCCACTAATTTATATGCTAATCTCATGCAGGTAAACCCTCTCAGATATACCCAGGAATACTGTTCAGCCAAATATCTCTGGGCACACCCTGGCCTGGTCAAACTGACAGATAAAAGTAACCATCACAGAGTCCCTGCCTTAAAGGAGCCGGTACTAAATGGAGAGTCTGCAGGCACATGAGCAGACAGAGTGTCCAAGTGCCTCAGAATGGTTATCTGTAATGTGTCTCAGGATTTCAGAGGAGGGAAGAGATCACTCCCGATTGTGGAAATCTGGAAAGGCTTCCCAGAGGAGGGAGTTTTGAGTGAGTTCTTAAAGGGAAAGGGTGAGATTGTCAGAGCAGTCCACCTCAAAGGCAAGCATGCATCAGTATCACCTGGGAAACATGCTAAAGCACAGACAGGCGGGCCCCACTTCGAGAGTTCCATTTTCTGGAATAGAGTCTGAGAATATGAATTTTTTAGCAAGTTCCCAGGTGATGCTGATGCTGGGGCACAGGCTTTGAGAACAACTGTCCTGGACATCTAAAGATGATGGTGGGGGCAGGGAGAGTACTCTCTCCACTCTCAAATTACTTTATGCTATAATTCAGATGTCATTTTCTGAGAGACAGTCCTCCTTTAAGATATAAGAATATTTGTCATTTTTCTTCATATTACTTATAATCACCATCACAAGGTGGTTATCTATCCTACCAGACTGTAAGTTCCATGAAGTTAGAAACTCTGTCTCTTTTGTTTATTGCACTTAGCGCAGTGCTTAACACATAGTAGGTGCTCAATAAATACATAACTGCTCAGTGAAAGCATGAATGATCTCTCAGGTCCTATGTCATTGACAGTTCTTTCATTCCTCTGCCTTTGTTCCTACAACACTAAACGAGTTACTTCATTCTGAGAACAATTATTTTAATAGAATTCAATTGGTCAAGTTGGCTACTGAGTAGAGTTTTACATTTTTACAAGATGTTCTGGTAAACACAGCCTATGCAGAAAGGAACACAGTTTGGAGTTTTCTTAAGTAGTGGAGAAAGGTCCATAAAATAATTAGGATGGTTTAAATTCATTTAATCCTTAATATTTCCATTTTTGAATAAATATTTCATACATTGCTCTTCTGGGAGGCAAAACACCAGGAAATTTCAGCAGTAATATGTGCATAAAATTTCCTTTCTCCCCCGCAGCAGCACATTCTGAAAGATAGCTCTACTTCTGACAAGTAGAACAGGAAAATATTATTTTAATTTCCCTGGATCAATTATTAGAATTACTGAAACATATACATACTTAAATGGCACTTTATCAGTGTGATCCACTCTGCAGAGGAGGGGAGGTGACAGGGAGCTGGGCTGGTTTATCATAATGAAGTCTGTGCCCCAAATGCCAAAGCACATCCAATGCATTGGACACCTCTGTCTTGTGGCTCCTGGATACAGCTGTGAAGGGGTGGAATCGAGCCTGTCTAAATGTGGCTTGCTGCTTGATAGCAGCTGGTAAAAGCTAAATAAAATTTTAAGCAAAGTACATCTCATGAGCTACTTTCCTAAATTTTCCCTTCAGAATCAGATATCATATAATAAAGATAATGGAATCTTGGAGTGTGTGGAAGGACATTTTGAATAACTGGAAATTCATTTTAGTCATTGGGTCTGGTTACAGGATAGGGCTCTACCTTAGATCCTATTCCTCTATGCGGGACTAGAGAGGTAGGAAAAGGGTCAGGACAGGGGGACACGTGACCCAAGTGGGATGGAACAGTGGGTGATCAAATCACCCTGGTTTGCCGGGCCTACTTTTAGCATCGACAGTCTACAAAACCCTTTATTCTAGGCAAATTCAGACAACTGGTCACCCCAGGAACAGGGTCGTTCCCTTATTAGGTAAGGACACCCTATTCCTAGAGTCAGGAGATAGGTTGAATGGCCACCTTCCCGCACTGATAAGAAGTGATTCTTGCACAGGGAGGTGTGTGTGTGTGTGTATCAATCTCTAGTGGGCTTTAGAGGCCACCTGGCTGCTGTCTTCTCATTCTATAAACAAATAAACTTAACCTAAAGAAACTAAATGACCAATTATGTTTATATAAAATACTATTACTTGCGTGATTTCCTATTTTAACTTAAAAACAATGATGGATGAACTTAAGCCTTCTTAACAGTTGATGATCTTTGTTTTTAGGGTCATCACTATTTGATGAGTAAGTCACTCCTCTGTCAAAGATGTATAGTTAATTGGTTTTTAAATCTCCTAACCTTATAGCAAGACTTTTTTGCTTTTGTTGGTAAAAGAATTATTTTGTGTGTGTGTGTGTGTGCATGTGAGAGAAAAATACTATGTGATAGTATAGTATTTTCTTTAATAATTTTTCACTTATTAGCTCTACTATTGATACTTTGCATTTGAAGCATATGCTAAATACCTTTTGTTCTGGAAGACAATTAAACGTTTCTCATTTGTCTGTTCTTCCTATGGGTTCTGGGCTATGTGAGGGCACTAAAGAGTCTCAGCCTGTGGCCTTGCACCTGTAGCCAATAGGTGACGGAAGTGGGAGGTTTGAGTTGGGTATGTGGGAGGCAACACAACCTGGGTGAAGGGTGAGGTATATTTATTCTCCCTGCCATCCTAGCTAATGGCAAATACGCAACTGGATTTTTAAATTAGATCTTCTCTAAAAAGAGTGAAACAGTTCCTTGGACAGTCATTGTATGTACTGGTAAAGGGATTATAAATGGCCTACTCAATATGAATTCTTCCTTTATTCTTTGCTTAGAGATTCCTGGTTTTGTTTAAGGCACAATGTGAGCAATTTAAACTACTCCGTGTCACAGTCCCTCTTGCGGGTTAGGTGGCCATGTAGTAAGGTTTCAATCCTTCTGGGACAGGCAGAAGAGCTTTTTGCCTTTCCCTTACTCCTTCTTTCCATTGTCAAAAGGTCACAATGGCCCTGACTGGTTTGGCTCAGTGGATAGAGCGTCGGCCTGTGGACTGAAAGGTCCCAGGTTCGATTCTGGTCAAGGGCATGTACCTTGGTTGCAGGCACATCCCCAGTAGGGGGCGTGCAGGAGGCAGCTGATCGATGTTTCTCTCTCATCGATGTTTCTAACTCTCTATCCCTCTCCTTTCCTCTCTGTAAAAAAATCAATAAAATATATTAAAAAAAAAGTCACAATGCCAGCAGATGCAGCAGCCATATTGTGACCCTGAGACAGCATGCGTGACGAAATGACCAAGGACTATCAGTCCTGGCATGGTTAAGCTGGTGAACCAACAGCTACTTCCAGGATTTTTGTTGAATGAGATGACTTAGTTAGGATTGTGAGTGGAAGGGTTTTCTGTTTCTTGCAATTGCTTCCAAACTGCCTTAGGATAGCATGCTATAGTGGAGAGAATGCTATAGTAGGAAGCCAGAAAACTATGTTCTAAGCTTATTTTACTGCTATTTTCCTCCCCTTAGAAACTTATTTTAAGATAATCCATTTAAGTCAAGTCCCCAGTTGCCTCCTCTTGCTGCATGGTACACAATAGGATCTCTATAAATATGGTTAAATTAGCAAAATACTATACAAGGTACCTTACTATCATAATGCAGAAAGATGAGCCCGGTGACCTTTGATGTCCCTTTTAGGTTTAAGAGGTTAATTCGGTTCCAAGTATTTCTGAAAGAGAATGTGCTATTTCAAAGGAAATTGGTGGTGGTGGTGGTGTGAGAGATGTTCAGAATTAAAAGATAATATAAGTTTTATTTTAGAAATGTGCATGAAAGTCTATAACAAGAATCCAATAATGATTTGTTTGTTTGTTTGTTTAAACCAGAACTGATTTTCTGCTGTGTTTTTCTTGCACAGATTTTTGTCTTCTCTGTGTTGGGTTCAGCTCTGTCAGTTCTTATGTAATGTGCTCTTCTACCTGTGTTAAAGTTGATTAATGTTGATGAGTGGCCTTGAGCTTCGTGGAGATCTAGGATTATTGCAAGCTAAGGAAGGAGGAGTCATGGTGTGTGACAAAGAAGAGACGAGTCTATAACACAATCTATTCAATTTTGTAGCCCTTAATCTACACCTGGATGGACCCCCGTTTCTCCATCTGAATACCCTGTGGCACCAAGGAGATGAAATGCAATAAATTGGAGTAACTGAGTTTTGGGTCTGTGTGATGACAAGAGAGAACCATCAATTGGCTACTTCCTGCATGCCCCCTACTGGGGATCGAGCCTGAAACCCCAGGCATGTGTCCTTACTGGAAATCAAACCATGACCTCCTGGTTGACACTCAACCACTGAGCCCCAATAGCTGGACAAACTTTTTCTTTATTTTTAATGTTTTCTTTGTATTTTATGTAATTCTATTAAGCATATTTCAAAAATTCTGGATCTGACCCTCTGTGAATCAAGAATGCCATATCATCCTGGAAGGCAATATTGACAAGAAGCAGAGGCTTAAACAATTATATATGCCTGACTTCGGTGTCTGGTCCTGTCTCTTCCTAGTTGTCTGGTTTAGGATAAAGCACACAACCTGTCTGGGCCATAATTTTAAAGTGATAAAAATAGTTCCTATCAGCTGGGGTAGTTGCTAAGGGTTAAAATGAGATAATGTGGGAATGGCCATAACATAGAGTAAGAACTTAATAAATAATTAGTGTGTGTATGTATGAATCTAGGAATAATTTGGAGTCTGAGTTATATACACATATACCCATATAGCCTCATTAGCATTGTGCAGATATATATCCTATCTAATAAAGAGGGAATATGCTAATTGACCATCACTCCGTCACAAAGATGGCTGCACCCACAGCTGAGGCCAAGTTCCCATAAGGAGCCTTAATGAGCAATCAGTCCTCCGGGGCTTGATGGGGGACCTCAAGGTGCGCTTCCGTCCTGGTGCTGGGCTAGGGGACCTCAGGCTGCGCCCCCCACCCCAGCACCAGACCAGGGGACCTCAGACCGCAGCCTCTACCCAGTGGGGCTTGACAGGGGACCTCAGGCTGTGCCCCCGCCCCCCAGCGGGGCTTGATGGGGGACCTCAAGGTATACCCCCAGTGCTGGGTCAGGGAAACTCAGGCTGCCCCCCCACCCAGTGGGGCTTGATGGGGGACCTGAGGCTGCACCCCCCCCACCTGGCAGGGCTTGACAGGGGATCTCAGGCTGTGTCCCCCACCTGGCGGGGCTTGATGGAGGACCTCAAGGCATGCCCCCCGCCCCAGTCTGGGCTGGGGGAACTCAGACCATGGCCCCCATCCTGGCACAGGGCCAGGGGACCTGAGGCTATGCCCCCTGCCTGGCAGGGCTTGACAAGAGTGGGACTGGCTGGGTCTGGATTTAGCCCAACTGGGGGGGTGGGGGCAGCCGGGTCTGGGTCTCACGCAATTTTGAGGTGCATGTGGGTGGGCAGGGACTTGACTCTGGGTCCCATGGTGTGCACCAGACTCTGACAGGAGGAAGGTTTTCATATACATTTTACTAATTTTCTTTCATCTCTGACACTTCTATTATAGAGAAAGGGCAAATAGCAATATTAAATTATTTCCTCTAATTAATCCCCTTTTAATGTGCACGAATTTTGTGCACTGGGTCACTAGTATATATATATTTGGTAATCTATAAGTATGTTGTTTATTGAAGTGTAATTAATATACAACATTATATTAGTTCCAGGTGTTCAACATGATTTAAATATTTGTATATATTGTAAAATGATCACCACAATAAGTTAGTTAACAATAAGCATATTTATATGCATATTTTTATAAATGTGAATATGTGTATAGGAACATTATTTCTAATTGAAATCTGGTTATAAGTTGCCATGTGGTTTAAAATTTCACTTTTCTTTAAATTGCTTCATTTAATCATTTTTATTTTCTGCAGTCCATCCTTCACAGCAAGCTAGTTTCATTTTGTTTCAACGCATAAATATGCTAGGTGCCAAAACCTTTATTAATTCCACAGCCTTTGCAAAGGAGCCCTACCTCCATGGCATGGCCTGTTTCCAGTCTTGGCCCAATTCAGGATTCTAATCTGATCCCCTTTCAGTTAGCTCTCCCCCACTAATTTCATGCCATGATCTAGTATTATTTAGTTCTCAAACACATTGTACTCTTTTATGAGTTTGTGCCTTTGACTGAACGGTTTCCTCCACCCAGAATAGCCTCTATCTCTTCCTTCTGGGAATTGAGAAACTATCATCCTGCTTGAGATCCAGCTACAATGTCACTCCTGTTTTCACAACTCTCATCCCCCAGGGGTTCTTATTCGGAACCTTTATTATAGCTGCTCTTTCATGGGATTGTAGCTATTTGAGATTGGAGTTTCTCCTTCTTTAGAGTTAACTCATGTGTGTCTGCAATGCCTAATATTGAGCCAAGAATAGGGTGTAGGATTTCAGGACATATTTTGCTGACTATTGGAATGAGTGTTTGTTAGCATGAAACATAATGTTCACATTAAAACCAAAACAAGCAACAAATAATTTATTCAGCTTCTAACCTTATTTATAAATAATTCAATTTTAACCTTATCTATAATAATAAAAGCCTAAGTGACCATCACAACTGAATGGACAACCGAACAGGCTGCGTAGGGCGACCAGGCATGCAGGGGGGTTAGTGAGGGGCGACCAAACAACCGAACAGCAGACTGCGTGGGGCGACCAGGCCCACAGGGGGTTTAGTGAGGGGCGACCAAACGACTGAGCATTTACTTTATATATATGCTTTTATTATTATAGATATTTTAGCATTTACTTTAAAGTGTATCTTATAGACTTTAGCAGTACTGTTGATTGAACTTGATGCAGTGATGGAAACATTCATGAGTCTAATATGATAGCCATTAATCACATCTGTCTATTGGGCACGTGAAGTGGAGTGATCGAGAAACTGAATTTTCCATCTTATTTAATTTTAATGAATTTAAACTGAAATTCAAATAACTGTATGTGGCTAGTGCCGCATATTGGTCAGTGAAAGTCTATAGTACTAAGTGAAAAGTTCTCAGAGTTCATGTATAAGTTCAAGGATTTTTTTTTTTTTAAGGAGTCCTAGATTCAGGAAGTAAGGTGCTATCATCAACTTGAGGCACCCGAAACACAAGACAAAATCCACATGAGTTTACTAATTAATCATTTTTATTTATATGAAATGTTAACTCGCTTTTAGAAATTGATCTATTATGCTTCGCTTCATTAACTATTGCATAATTGGAACCAAATCAGGGAAGCAATATTTGTGTTCATTTAAATAGAGTTAATCTTTTTTTTTTTCTCTTCCTCAGAATTGGTTAAAAAATATTTGGCTTCTAAGCTCATGCTAATAGGTAATTACCTTTAGTTCTGCAGAGAACAACAACAAACAGGTAAATTCTGGTGCCTGAAGGGTACTATCAATAGTATAGAACCCCCAGGTGCAATTTAATAAAGCATAGACTTACTGTAATCTTTTATTCCATCGGGGTGCCTTTTGAGCCTGTGAAGCAGTAATTTCCTAAATTGCACCCTCGTGGCCTCAGTGTTAATTCAGCTTCCAGAGATTTTCTAGTTTAAAGTCAAGGAGGAGGTTTTACACCATGAAATCTGGGTCTACAAATTTTATTTCCTTTCAACCTTTAAATTAAGAAATCACAGCTTTCAAAATGAAACTGCAAATTACTAGATGGAGGAGGAGTCAACCATGAATCGGTGGATGGAATTACATGCTTTTTGTTCAGATGCTAAGAATGACTTGACTCAGTTTTCAGGAAGCTTGAAGCAAAGTTTTGTGATCAGTTTTGGTGTCAACTATCTCAGGAGACTGGTTAAATCTACTTCTTTTTAAATTTCACTGGCCTACTTTAATTTTCATTGCCTCGTTTTATAGTGTGCTTGGTTTTGTAAGCTGTATCTGATAGTTGAAAATTTCCCCTCCTAAGAGAAAATGAATTTCTTTTCTGACTTTATTGACTAATCATATCCCATATAAGCCCTACATGTTGGGTGGGGTAAAGGGAACATATTTAGTCTAATCCATAATATTTAATAGTCCCTTTAAATAGAAGTAGATTCTGACACCCTCATTTTTTCCTGATTTTTACACTTTCTCTACTTTACTCTTTTCTCAGAAGCTACTAGGCATGTAAGTGGCTTACATGGTCTTAAGGGAAGGTGATGCTTGTGAAGTCATATATACCCTTTTCATAGGACGACAGCTGTGGAATGGCTAATAGGACTGCTCTCTGGGCTGGCGAATGTGCTGATGTGTGACAGGTCCCATCTGTTGGGATAGAATACCCTTCTCTACTCTTGATTTCTGTGAAAATAATTTTCCTAAGGCATACTTCTGTGGCCTTTTGCCCTACTCTCCTCCTGGCAGAAGGAAACTTGAAAAGTTATTACAGATCAGAAACCACCAAAAGAAATACATCATTAAAGAAAGCTTGTCTCTGAGATGCCTACTCCTGGGAATTTGACTGGAAACAGTGAAGGCAGTCTCAGGAATGCCCAAATTTGTGAATGCCATGAAAGCATATACTTTGCATGTTACTCTCATCTGTTAACTGGGGGTTGATAGAGTTGTTTCTGACATTGAGTTAAATCATGCTGCATATAAGAATCACTTCATCCCTAATGGTTTGGCTCAGTGGATAGAGCGTCAGCCTGCAGACTGAAAGGTCTCAGGTTCAATTCCGGTCAAGGGCATGTACCTTGGTACCAGTAGGAGGTGTGCAGGAGGCAGCTGATTGATGTTTCTCTCTCATCGATGTTTCTAACTATCCCTTCCTCTCTGTAAAACAAAACAAAACAAAACAAAAAAACAAAAACAAAAAACAATAAAATATATTTAAAAAAAAAGAATCACTTCACCAGTATGACTCAAACTTGTAGCTCTAGAACATGAGAGACTACTGCATATTTTTTTGTTTGATTGTGAGTGCAATAATTAAATCCATAACTGTTTGATTGTTAAGTTCATGAATGCTAGGAATTTGATGTATTTATTGGACCCTCCAGCATATCTCTTTACAACGCAAGCAATTCTTCTGAATTTTACTTGCCAATTCCTGACTTTTGATTTTTTTTTTGTGGTTTAGGTAGGTTACTGCATTTCGGTTTTCTTAGAAAAATGGCACCTATCTTCATTCTGCCTTTCCCAGGTACAATGAGTATGGATTTGCTATATTTTGGGGGGTGGAGGAAGCCTTGATGTTTTTAGAGAAACTCTGCTCTTACCAGGCTTGTTTCACTGAGAGAGAAAACTCAGGTTAGCAAATCATTATTTGTTTTGCAATAGATGAAGAAAATGGGGTAGTAAAAAATACTGTCAGATTGATGCTGGTCTGATGTGTTTTCCCAGCTAGCTATGCTAAGCCTTAATGAGCAGAGTGCAAAAGTAAAGTTATTTTGGGGTACAAAGTATGGTCATCTAAATTACAGTCATCTAAATTCAGTCTCAGGCAATCAAAACCCTTGAGCTAAAACTGCATCCTGATCTTCTTAACAGCCGCATACAATGCCAGGAGTCACTCTGATTAAAATTCCACAATCTGATACAATAGGAGAAGTGATGAATGACCCATTTCAAATCTGCTTCCCCACTTCCATTTCATCAAATATCTGGATGAATAATTAGTCATCATAAATTCACTTTAGGATGTATTTATTGAGTATCTATAGGTGCATGGAACTGTGAGGATAAAAAAAAAGCTTTCCACAAAGTCTTCACCTCATGGAGTGTAATTTATAGGAAAAGACATGCTCCCAAGAAAGTGAAGAAATAATGTAAGAGTTTAAAGCCATGTGCCTAGGAAATTGGTAGAAAGAAACAACATTTTCTCTAAGAGTTCAGAGTGGAGATTGCTGTGGATTCAGGAAGTTGAAGAAAACTGGGGAAGAGAGTAGAGAATTAAATTCAGACCAGGGGTGAGACATAAGAGGTAGGGAGCGGACATAGGGCTACGTAGGCTAATTAGCTTGGCTGTTGAAGGGAGTCTATGAGGCCAGAGTTCTGATTGTGAGGTTCTGATTCTGGGCCAGAGAGTCATGGTCAAACTCAATAAGGTCATGAGAGCTAAACATCGGGGTTTGGCTTCCTTCTGTAGGCAGGTGTGAACCACTGGAGAAAACCTGTAGCCATGTAGACAGCCATTGTGGTTTTGAGACATACGTGGGCATGAGTGTGTGTGGACAATGCTATTCCAGGTCTTCACTTAGGACAAGGGATAGAGTGCTCTGTTGTAGAGGACAATTCTGGATTAAATTTCTAGGACATGCTCTTTCAGGCCTAGGAGTGCGGGTAGCAGTGACTGTCAAAAGGGAGCTAGTAAGGTGGTTTACCCACTATGGAGAGTCAGCCTGAGGTGAGGAGAAACCTTTGTAGATGACCTTGGTTGTTTACCAAAGAACAACATTTAGAGTTTCAGCAGTCTGAGGGCTGTCCTTGTAGTTGCAACCTAACTTATGTGAATAGTTTCTCCACTGGCCCTTTTTCCTGAATTGCAAACCCCAGCCCACATCTGGATATGTCTGTCTGTGAAATGGAACCAATCACCATAGCCTTTCCTCAGAGTGGCATTGAGGACCCTTCCAGCATATGCAGATGCCAGCTGCTGAGTAAGTATCATCACGCATCATTGGCTTTGCCAGGACACTATAAACTATGGAATCAGTATAAATGTGATAGGGGAATTGATTCAAAAGAAAGCTAAATCAAAATTCCTGTCAGCCTCGTTGGGTTCAAAGATGAATTACATTCCATTTTGATATCAAGTTGACAGGAGGTTCCCCTAATGAGATGTTTCCCATTGGAGATGATGGTGTAAAAATGGCTGACACTTAGGAGGCTTTGAAGAACCCTTAAGTGCTGCTGTTTGCAGCCCTTTGAGCACTTTGACATCTTCAAAGGAAATGGCAAACCCTGTTCCTGTCTGTCCATTTGGCCTAGAATGACTAACTCCTGGCCTTCTTCAAAGGAAAGAGCATGTCGTTGAACACGGCTTCCCTCTGTGGAACAGCCTCTCCGTTCAGTGGTGGGTTCACTGCTCCGGGAGAATTCTTTGATATATGTGTGTAGTGCATAAGAGAAGATGTACAAAGCTCCTGTTTGATCACTGGTTTGAACTTTTATTTCCTTTGGGTGGATATAGGAAGAAGAGGACTGATGTCAACAGACAGGGGAAGAATAGTAAGGAAGTTCCAGGTGTGAACACAAAGCTCTCTTATTGTTTATTAAACAAGTGTCAATGTCCATAATTTAAAAAATGTAGACTATGACAGAACTATCCTGGGATAGTTCAAAGAGCATAGAATTTGGAGTCAGAAATATTTAGTTAAATCCGCTAATGACAAATACGCCTTGATGGGAGGGTCATTCTTTCTCTCTCAGCTTTTGCCTTTATCGGCGAGGAGATAATATTCCTGCTCTTCCTTTTTCATATGCTTATTGGAAGAATTACATGAGAAATGAACATGAAAATATCTGTTAATCGCAATTGCCTATGTAGAAATGTCACATTTATTTTTATTACTATTCATAGTTGACTATACATTTATTATTTACATTTTAAGGTCCCAGAACCACACTTGTAACCAAGTTCTTATGGTTGCGGCATAATATTTTTGACCTAAGCAAGAAATATGAGTTGGCTCAATATGTTGTGGACTTTGAGATATAGAGCTTGTTTATCTTTCCATTGGGTCCAAAATATGGCTTAATTTTTTGTACCTTCGTTAGGGAAGCAATGAATTAATACTTCTAAAAAATAAGGCATTATTTATTAAGGCACTCAAACCATATGGACTGAAGAATCTTGGACCTCTTTAGAATGTTAGCTGAGAACTCGAGTTCTATGGTGGAAAATGACTGAAGAGAAAGCTCCCTTTAAATGAGAGCTGGCCTTTCAGAAAAGACTACAGACAATTGGGTGACTGATGCATTGACTAGGCAAACTCACGGTTACTCTGTGGATGTAAGAAGCACATCCTCTAGAATCACTTCCTAGGATTGCCTGACTGTCTTCCATGAGGCCCCTGGTTCAGGGTCTAGTGGGAACTGAAATCCCCAGTATGGCTGTGTCTTCCCAGAGGCCTTGGCTTTGTCAGTTTAAGTCAAAGGAATCTTATGAGAGGTCATAAGAGGAGCCTCAATAAAAGAGGAAACAATGTCATCTGATTTTTATCAGCCAGAAATGGGTGAATTATGAAGGCAAGCTTAGAAAAAGAATGTAAAATACTTTTGGTTAAATGTGGAGGTTTGGAAATAGTTGTTCATACAGAAAGTAATAAAATAATTAATAAATAATACAAGAATAAACTCTGTGTTTTGCATACTCACAATTGTAAACCTACTTTTGCCCCCTACAGTGTGTAGGTATGGGTGTATTTTATATATATATGAATAAGGCCCGGTGCACGAAATTTGTGCATGGTGGGGGTGGTCCCCTCAGCTTAGCCTGCACCCTCTCACAATCTGGGAATGCTGGCTCCTAACTGCTCACCTGCCTGCCTGCCTGATTGCCTCTAACTGCCCCCCCCCCTGCCAGCCTGATCACCCCTAACTGCCCCCTTTGCTGGTCTGGTCACCCCAACTGCTCCCTCCCACTGGCCTGGTCACCCCTAACTGCCGCCCCCCCGCCAGCCTGGTCGCCCCTAACTGCCCCCTCCCCACTGGCCTGGTTGCCCCCAACACCCTCCCCTGCTGGCCTGGTCGCCCCCAACTGCCTCCCCCTGCTGGCCTGGTCGCCCCACACAGCCTGTTGTTCAGTCATTTGGTCGTCCCTCACTAACCCCCCTGCCGGCCTGGTCGCCCCATGCAGCCTGCTGTTCGGTCATTACTGTGACGGTGTCCTGGACAATTTGCATATTCCTCTATTATTAGTATAGATATATGATATGTTTTATGTACCTACTGTGCAGCATACTTGCTCACGAGAACACTGTAAGATAATTATTATTGCCCTCTTGTATAGATGAGGAAACTGAGGCTCAAGTTACACAATAGGGAGTCAGGATTCTAACACTTTGGTTTTTTGGATCCAGAGCCCTCACTTTATCTGCTATATGATTCTGCTTTCTTTGTACAGCTTACAAAAAAATGCATTTAGATCTATTTCTTCATTTGATACTACCCAGATCCTGTTTGGTGCAATGGCAGGTTTCTGTATCCCTATTACTTAAATGGTTCCTCAAAGGGATACAGTGACTTGCTCAAAGTCAAACAGCTTATTGTGAATGCCTGAGTTTCATGTATACATTTACTTCGATAGGAACCGAAACTGTCAAAACACCAAAGTAGATTGGGACTATTGCTGAAAGCTAACAGCGTTGTGCCAATAAAGCACTCAGGTTCAGCCAGGAACCCTTGTGTAATGAGACTTTGTCCTATATGTTTTGATGTAAGCTCAGGAGCTCTTGTACTGCTTTGTCACAGAGTGGCATCTCCTATGAGTTTCTGGAAAAATAGACAAGTGATCAAATGGTAAAAAAAGTATCTGATAGGGATAAAGAGACCAGTGGTTAAAAAGATGCTGAGGCCCCTGGGAATGCTGGTTTCAGGAATTCTGGGGTACAGAATGAATGCAAAAATTTCAGCCCAAGTTTGTGCTGACCTGCTGAGAGAAAGTTACTTTTATCCAGCTGTTAATGACCATGTTGGAAATGTCAGAAACAGTGTATTTCTTGTTCAGAGGGGGGCTATGAAAGAAAATACTAATGGTAAAATTAGAAATGCATTAGCTTTGTTTTACAAGGTCTAGATTCTATCACTTCTTGGCACAGAATAGTTTCTTATGTGCACAGGGGTAGGACATTTGACAGGTTTATAATCTTCTCCCACAAAATGCTTATTGCCTCTTGAATCCTATACCATTTATCACACGGTTCATAAACTGATTTACAAATCCCATAATATCACATGTCTGTTCTGATCAGCCCTTCAGTCTTTTTAATATGTACATGATTTCCTTTGACAGAGCTTGGTGAAGTTTGTTCCGGGTGTTGGAGGCTGGAGGAGTGATGGAGCAGGGTGGCTCACAGAAACCTGGGAAGACTGACAGATTTAGAGGCCACTGAGCAAAACAATTGGGTTGTACCTGACAGGCATCCTGCAATGAAATGTAACGCTGTCACTGCTTTGGTCCTGACAGCGTCGGAGGGAGATACCGAATAATATGCCAAAAATATTTCCGTGGTGATATTTGGATTGCACAGACCTGTGGACTGTGAACTTTGTTCATCAAGGGCAAAAAAGAAGAACTTAAACGCTGTTAGCTCGTGTCAACTCTCGTGTGACCAGATTGTTGTGTACTTCCCATCACGATGCACAGAATCATTCAAGGCTTGTTTCAAAAGTCAGGCCAGGGGAAGATCTCAGGGACTTTTGACTTGAAGCCTTTTGAAGCCAAAGATTTGGAATTCTGTTTCAGACGTAGGTTTTCTGTACAGTGTGTTCCATCATCATTCATTCATTCATTTATCTTTTTATACAAAAAAACCTACTAATAAATTTTTAATTAGAGGGAGCCTGCATTATTAGTTAGAACAAATACATGTGATTTAACAGTGATGCATCAATATGTAGTGTTCAGTATCCTACCTGCTAGGAGATGAAGGAAGGGCTCTTCTCATAATGGGTACAAGAAGCCTGGGATGCTAACTGATAATAGCTGGTGAGTCTGTTTTTCTCTCTCTACAGGCCTGTTCTTTACTGATACCTGGTACTTCATATAAAGGCTGGCTCCTGCTAGGTCCACTCCATAGGGACTGAGAAGTAGCTGACTTGTGATTTGGCATAGATGGTATTAGAAGAAAAATTTCCCCTGAGTAATGGTGCCCTTTGCCGACATTGACTCTGTAGGATAGCAGTTTCTCTACTCACCGTTTTCAATTAGCTTAACACATTGTCAAAGGAGCATAAGTGAGTATGTTTTAAGCCACCTGCTTTGGGCTTAGCCTTTTGGCAAATCTAGAAACAATGTCTTCCCTCACATTTATAGTGATTATTACTCACGGGGTGTTTGTTAGAGCTTACCTGCTAATAGACTTCAATCAGGGACACCCTATGTCTTCCTCCAAATATTTTGATGTTTCAGTACCATTGAATCTGGAAGAATGTTCAAAAAGTCCTGATAATTTATTTCCCAGAGACCTTTTCGCTCTGATACAGATTTGCACTCCCTCTAGTATATGTCAAGCTTTATATTTCAACTAGGGGCCCAGTGCACAAATCCGTGCACCTTGAAAGGAACTGTGGGCTGCGAGGCTGTGGTGGGCACAGGGGTGGGTCTCGGTCCATCCTTTGCGTCCCAGCCCTGCCCCTCCCACTGTGGCCCCCCGATCCCATCTGCAGGCAGCCCTGCTCCTGCCATCGCGCTCCCATGCGCTGACTGATGGTGCCAGCCCCACTCGCACCTGCTGATGGCACGGAGTGATTGAGGCCAGTGCCATCAGTGGGTGCGAGCAGCAGCTGCTGCCCTGATCGCCCCTCAGGAGCAGGGGGAGGTGGAGAAGCCCTCAGGGGCAATCGAGGCCACAGTCGCCACTCGCAACCACTGATAGTGCCTAGCGATCTGGACCAATGCCAGGTGCTGGCAGCTGGTGTGAGAGGGGTCAGCGCCGGCAGCAGGTGTGGGCGCTGGGTGGGATTGCAGCGCACAGGAGCAAAGAATTTTCAGTAACCACTAGAGGCTTGCCTAGATGACAGTGACTGGCCCCCTGCCTTGGTCTGGCGCCCCCACTCAACTGCTCCACCATCCTGCCGTGGCTGACACCTGCCATGTTCCATGCTCTGCTGCCTGCTGTGGACCCCTGCCATGTTCCGTGCACCCCCCTGGTGGTCAACACATGTCATAGCAAGCAACCAGTTGTTCAGTCGTTCAGCAGTTCGGTCTATTTGCATATTAGCCTTTTATTATATAGGATTAGTGTAGGGGGAGGGTGAAGCTCTATCGAAGAGCTGAATTCTCTCCCTTCAAAGTAAAGGACAGCAGAATCCTGCTTCAGTAGGCACCATCTCTATCTGTTGTGCGCTGGACATTCTGTTAGGGCCTCAGGGGTTGGCAAAAAATAAAGTATTATTGGAACACAGCCCATGTATCTACTATTGTTTTTGGATTTATTTGCCCTTCAGTGGTAGAGCTGAATAGTTGAGACAGAGCCCATTCAATCTCCAAAGCCTAAAATGTTTTCTATCTGTCTCTCTACAGAAAAATTCTGTAAATCGCTGGGTTAGAGACTGGGCATTCAGAAATGAAAACATGCTATTTCTGCCCACAAGGGGGAGACAAAGCCATGAGTTGTAATGGAGCTAAGTACCCTCGGGACTGGTGGTACAGAACAAGGAGTGACCTGGGGAGGGTTCCCCAACCAAACAGGTCACATTTAACCTGGCTCTGGAATTGCTTTCAACATGTGTGTGTGTGTGTGTGGGGGGGGGTAGTAAAGGAGAGGAAAAAGAGCATTGCAGGCAGTGGGGATAGCTTGTGCAAAGGCACGAATGGTCATAGTGTTGTGGGAAAACTCCAGGTGGTTGGAATATAGATGGGGAGGCCAATAAACTGGATTCAAGCTGCAGGTATTCAGTGCACGTGGTCTAGGACTAGAAGAGAGCCTTGTAAGCCACACCTGGGCTTTGGGTGGGCTCTGGGCGAGTGGAAGAGGGATTGTCAGCAGAAAAGTGACATGATAGGATATGTCCTTTGGAATGATTGCAACTTCCTCTAGATTGGAAAGAAGCAAGAGTAGAGTCAAGGAGACATTAAAAGACCTACTTCAAACATATACATCCTCCCTCAACCACTAGCAGCCCAGTTTCCTTCTCCAAATAAGTTCTCTGTCTGTGTTACACTGATACTCGGTCTTGGTTGTAAATGCTTCCAGACTAGGATTGTCTGTGTTCAAAGTCTGAGCTCTCAAACACTATGACAACGGGTGTTTCTATTGAAATAAAGTCTCAGAAAAAAGATGTTCTCCATAAAACTGTCTTCCTCCCAAAGACATATTACATGTATTCCCATCTTATATTTATTTTTGTTTTGATTATGATTACATATAGTGATGAATGAAAAAATGGCAGAGTGCAGCTGAACACTGTCTCAATGGATCGGGGAGCCACAGGGTATGATAAAAGACACTGGAGACACTAGCAAATGTGCTCCTATTTGGGGAGAGTAGAGAGAGGTGTGGAGATCACTCCATTCTTAGTTCTCATCTTTGAGCCCTCCCTCCCACTAACCAAGCACTGGGGAAAGTCAGTTTAACAATATGGAAATCATTAGAAGTCATTTTCAATATGGTGGTCAGATTCAGATTGGATTCAATTTCGTTTTCTCTTTGCATTTTGTGTTTTGTGTTACCATCAAATTTCTCACATTCACACGCACGGACATCTACAGGGTAGACGATTGCTTTGAAGTTGTGATAGGAAGGATGCATCGGAAGGCTGTGCAATTGTGGGGTATGATGAGTTTCAAGGAGCAGGCTTGGCTTTGGCTAGTGCACACCAGTGGGGTCATATGGTTGGTAGAATGTGAAGCATTTTCATATTAGTTGGAAAATAACTGCTATTTCTCTCCAGTGTTTCTCCTGCCCCCAACCTGACCTTTATGTTCATCCCGGGGATTTCTTGGCTATTCCTGCAATCTATCACTTAAAAAGCTAATGCCTGGCACTGACGGACATCACTGAACTCTGTTCTGGTGATTTATTTGATTGATTGGTACTTGAACACACCCAGAAAGTCCTGGCTCTGGAGCTCTGCTATAAATGTTTTCTAGGACCACACGTACCTTCTTTTCACCCATTTTAGCCCTTCTTTGGGGTGGGTAGCACTGGGGGCTACCTTTTTGCCTGCCAGCCAGTGTGCCTGGCTCCTGCCCCCTGCATTTCCTCCACGCCAATGCAAACTTATCCTTGGTCGGGAATCTTTGGCAGGGGTGCTTACACCCTGACAAGCTAATGCCCCCTGTGCCCATCCCAGGTGAAGCTGTGGTCCACTGAGGCAGAGGGTTCCCTGTGCTGGAGACAGCCTTCTGTTGCTGCTTATAGGAACTGCAGCACCCAAGGGGTTTTTGGATCTCAGAGCTTTGGAGAAACAGGAAGAATGGGGTGGGGGGGTTAGAGAGGGGAGAGAAACGGAGGAGGATGTTGTAACAATGGCCAACACTGCAGGCTCCTCTGCACATTGGGCATCCCTGAGATAAGAGATAGGCTGTGGGATGAGTTGAGCCATGCTGGGTGAATTGTTTTTCCGTATAATGAGCTCAATTTTCAAAATCCATGGAATACCCATCCATCATGGGCACCAACTATATTCATTTACTGAGAGCTAAGGATTGCATGAGGCTTCTATGCTAGGCATCGTGTATAATGACTTATTTGAGTGCTCTAATAACCATCATAAAACCCATTTTACAGTTGAGGAAACTGAGGTTAGGTAAAACAAGATATATAGTAGTATATATTTTGCAGAATAGCCAAGATTCAAGCTCAGAAGCTGAAAGGTTTAGATTTGACTGACTTAACTATGACAAGCCACCAAATGATTTCTGTGACTTAGTTGATTATTGAGTCATTAAAAACAGAAAATATCTAGACATCATTATAAGGACTAGCAAAAAACTAGTTCTTGTGTAACCAGTTCTTGTGTCAGCAGAAGCTAGGAGAGAATTCAGCACTCTTAACAGCACATCGCTGATGGTAAGAGAAGTTCACAGCTTTGACTACAATTGACCTAACGATAATCAATTTAGGAGAGTTTGATTGTGGTTTTCCATCCAAGTGTGGCTCAGACTGGGGCTAAATGTCACCTAGTGAGAG
The DNA here is from genome assembly GCF_963455305.1 of Plecotus auritus. Classification (NCBI taxonomy): domain Eukaryota; kingdom Metazoa; phylum Chordata; class Mammalia; order Chiroptera; family Vespertilionidae; genus Plecotus; species Plecotus auritus. The sequence goes on along the minus strand of NC_137783.1, from coordinate 144,760,237 downwards.
TTTCACCCAACAAAGGATAACACCAATAATCTGTAATATTGGGAGAAATTATTCATCAGGTAAACAACTTTTGTTACCACTTATGTAATTGGTAACCAGTTCTGTAAATAGATATTCACCTTAGTTAGAGATGAAGTAGGAACAGAGGTTTTCATTTTTGATTTATATATTTATTTTTCTACACAGGTTTTAAATATAATTTGATGATATTATAGTTACACAGTGAATAAATCAAATAGGGAGACTAATGGATGTGAAAAAATACATCATAAATTGTTGCACACTTATAAACTATAATGGAAAAGATTAATATATTGTTTTTTACAGGCACATATATTTTTTAAAAAGCAAGACTGAAAACAAGTTTAGAAATATGCTTTTGATTTAGTCTTGGGGCTAGGAGTCAATACTTCTTTAAAGAAATGAATCTATATGGTAGCTTAATTGTGTGTAGAAATGTACTTCAATTAAGACCATATGACATAGTGACAGGAGCTTTTTTTTTTTTTTAATCTTCACCTGAGGACATGCTTAGAGTGAGGAAGAGGGGTGGAGAGATGAGAGAGAGAGAGAGAGAGAGAGAGAGAGAGAGAGAGAGAGAGAGAGAGAGAGAGAGAACATGAATAGGTTGCCTCCACAGGAGCCCCAATAGGGAATTGAGTCCATAGCCCAGGCATATGCCCTGACCAGGAATCAAACCTGCAACCCCTTGGACAACGCTCCAAACAACCGAGCCACCCCAGCCCTGCCACGAGCATACATTTTGAAGTCATAGGGGCACAGGGGCCTGGGATTTATCTACCTAGGCAGGGGTGGGCAAACTTTTTGACTCGAGGGCCACAATGGGTTCTTAAACTGGACCGGAGGGCCGGAACAAAAGCATGGATGGAGTGTTTGTGTGAACTAATATAAATTCAAAGTAAAGGAGCAAAGGGGAGAGCAAGAGAAACCTCTGCTCCTTCGGCTCTGCGGGCCGGATAGAACAGCCGAACGGGCCGGATCCGGCCCGCAGGCCGTAGTTTGTCCACCCCTGATAGAGCCTATTCTGTGCAAATCCTGGGCTACTTAGGCAATGTTCTGAGCCCCAGTTTTCATTCTTGTAAAATGCGAATCAAATTTTTACAATCTCAAGAGTGATGAATATAATGCTCCCATCTATCCCCTCAATATAATGATAAATATTATTATTAATTTATTTTTGACATCTATTTCCCTTTACAATGTCAAGAATTTGGTCTCTGGTTTTTTATTTAATTTCAAGTATTACCCTAAATGTAAAGAAATTCTCTTTTAAAGTATAACATTTTTTATTACAAAAGCAATATGTAGTCATATAGAAAACTTAGCACAGAGAAACAACAAAAATATACACTTACTTTTATCATTCTAGAGAGAACCACTGTTAATTTCCCCAGTCTTTTTATGCATAAATATACCTTTGAAAATCCTATCATCTATTTGTAACCTGCTTTTTTTCACTGAATATATAGGGACCATTTCTTTTTCCACGTCAGTTAACTTTCTACAACATTTAAATGGCTATCTACTTTGTGAATGTAAAAATCTGGGAAGTTTTGACTTACAAAACAAACCCTTTATTTCTTTTTATTGTGTTTATTTTTGTGTGTTTTTCTGGTGGCTGGGGAAGGTATGGATTGTTTTTAAAGTATGTTTCTCCTAATTGTTTTCCCTAATCATGGTTCAGTAGTTTGAAAGATGTGCTTCAATCCATACCTTGGGCATGACAATGCCAGGATTTAGTACAATAGTGCTCTCAGGGAGTTTATTGCCTGCCAAGACCTGGAACTGGGAGAGTTTCTGATGCTAGAGAGTGCTCTCCACAGGAGTCACTTGAAAGGCATTGGAATAGATACCATCTTTCAGTTACTCCTGCAGGAATGCCTGCTTTCCTCTCTGCGCCAGCCACCTTCAGTTACCTGAAATATGCAAACCAGCAAGTGACAAATGCTTTCTAGAAAAGTACAGTGGCATTCAAACTGAAAACGGAGGAGGCTGATCAAAGAAGAAAGAAAGGCATTAAAAATTAATCATTCCAAGGCCATAAACTCAGCTGTAAACCCTGAGCAGTAAAAAATTAAATGAAGAAGTTAATGTTTTAAGCAGAGGTTTTAAATTTTCCAGGGGAGAAAGAGATTGCTGCCGCAGACCTGGGAGCCGGCACGATTTACAGGGGAAGCCCACGTGTCTCCACCCAACAGCGGCTGCAGGAAGCATAAAGCAGTCATCAAATAAAACATCATCTATATTATTTAGTATCATTGTGCACAACCTGGGCTGTAAAAGAAACTGGCACTTTTGACCGATTGAGAATATTGTTCTATTCAGAACAGATTGAGGTGGCAAAAAGTGGAGGGATGCTAAAAAAACCCATATCACTTCTGAAAGAACCCAGAGGAAATATTACAGAAATATATAATATTCGGGAATTGTAGGACTCCCCGGTAATAATATTTATCTGTCTTTCTAGCTCAAATACCAAAGCCCACACCTGGGATTATGTGTTTATTGGTAGGTTATCTCTGGGTGGGCTTCATGAGTGATCAGGTCTTTGGATCCAAAAGGATATGGAACCAGATTTATTACAGTTTCTGAGCAAAGTTGGCACAAACTCAAAAATTGAAGGGATACAGGTGTAAGGACATTATTGCATAACTAGAGGCTTGGTGCATAGATTTGTGCACTGATGGGGATCCCTGAGCATGGCCTGTGGGGATCGGGCCAAAACCAGCAGTCCAATGCCCCCTGCCGCTCCTGCCTGCTGCTCCTGCCCATCCCGGTCCCACTGTGCCTGCCACCACCCCTCAGTAGGCTCACTGCCACTCTGCTGCGGTCTCTGGGCTGTGGCAGCCATCCGTGAGCCCTGCGTCTGGCACCCTTTGGTCAGCTGAGTGACGCTCCTGCTGTGGGAGCGCACTGACCACCAGGGGGCAACTCCTGCATTGAGCGTCTGACCCTGGTGGTTAGTGTGCATCATAGCGACTGGTTGAACAGTCAAACAGTTGAATGGTCGCTTAGGCTTTTATATATTTAGACTAGAGGCCCGGTGCACAAAATTCGTGCACTTGGTGGGGGGGTCCCTCAGCCCAGATAGCAAGAGGGCACAGCCCAGGCCGAGGGACCCCACCAGTGCACAATCGGGGCCAGAGAGGGATGTGGGAGGTTGGCCAGCCGGGGAGGGGCTGTGGGAGGGCTCCAGGGTGTGTCCAGCCCTTCTCGCTCAGTTCTGATTGGCCTGACCCCAGCAGCAAGCTAACCTTACCAGTTAGAGAGTCTTCCCCCTGGTGGTCAGTGCACGTCATAGCAAGCGGTTGAGCTTAGCATATCATTAGCATGTTATGCTTTGATTGCTTGAACGGATAACTGGACTACTGGACACTTAGCATATTAGGCTTTTATTATATAGGATGGTTAAGAGACCTGGTTTTGGCAGCAAAGAGGTACCTGCTTGAATCTTGGCTGTGCCACTTGCAGTGAAATGGTGGGGACATCACTTCTTTAAGCCTGTTTCCTTATCTCTAAAGTGGGAATGGAAGGAATGGTGTTCACTTCATACGGCGGTGGTTATGAGGATATCAGATAGTAAGCATTTCGGTCTGCATGCATAGTAAGCCTTCACTAAATGGCCGCCTCTTACTCTATTCTTTTGCTAGATCCGTGGTCGGCAAACTGCAGCTCACGAGCCACATGCGGCTCTTTGGCCCCTTGAGTGTGGCTCTTCCACAAAATACCATGGCCTAGGCGAGTCTATTTTGAAGAAGTGGCATTAGAAGAAGTTTAAGTTTAAAAAATTTGGCTCTCAAAAGAAATTTCAATCGTTGTACTGTTGATATTTGGCTCTGTTGACTAATAAGTTTGTCGACCGCTGTGCTAGATGATCACACAGTCTATGTCTGGATGGTTTGTGGAATCACAGTCTTGGAACTCCAGCTTAGAACTGTAACCGGACTACCAAGGGGTCCATGCTGCCCGATACTACTTCAGGCAATTAAGCAGAGACAGGGTTGAATCATATATGAGCGTTTATTCCAATAATGCCAGTGGTATGGGAGAACAGCAGGTCATCCACAAAAATCTGCTCTGCACCCCACATAAGCCAGTTGCTTATATTGGGTAGAAGGACAGAGATTACGTGGGAAAGTAGGAATTACAGGTATGGGAAACTGGGCGCGGGATAATCATTTCAGGTTACAACTCATAAGGGCTGGTGGAGGGGGTGTCACAGAGAGCTGGCACCTCCGGGCACCCCGGGTGCCCTGGGACCAGATTACAGATAATAGGGTCTGGTAAAGAGTAGGTGCCTCCTGGACTAGGTGCCATGTGGTTGTAAACCTTTCCATAATGATAGGCAGTTCTCAGAAGGAGGATGGACTGCATTCCGATGTTAGCGCCCATGTCCCAGGGCGATAACTCCCAGCCAGGTTAGGATATGCTTTCTCTAATCAGAATAGAACCATCATGGTTAACAGAGCATGATTAATATTTCAATTGTAGCTGGCCCCCAATATTCTATTTCTGCCCCCATCAGAACTAACTTGTGGAATGGAGGTATTCTAGTTTCTTTCAGTGGCTCTGCAAAGGGTTTAGGGAACTTTTCATGGCATTCTTGCTTCCTTCTTGCCCAGTATGTAGGGTTTCCTGTTTTCTGGAGTATGGCATTAACATATTCTGACTTGTCTCTTTGATCCTGGTCAGCTTTTAGGGGGCAAGGTATTCACCAGGAGAATCGGAGAAGGACCTTTTTCCCAGCTCAACTTTCCTGGTTTTACCCACAGAAATGTTATTAATGCTTAGCAGCCCTAGGAGGAAACCTTCCAGCTGTTCAGGGGAATGAACATGTTGAGCTATTTTTTAAAGCTCATTAGAGTTTATGGCACTCCGGTTATGTACTGATGCTGTTTCAGGGCTGCACTGTCAATTTTCAGTTACAGGAAGCAGCCGGGATATTGGAGGAGGTGGGCTTTCAGATTATTAGTGCTATGTCAGAAGGGAACAATAAAAATAATCCTTTGCGATTATCACAGTCCTTTTATTCTCAGTGTTCTTGCAAATGAACTAAGTTCAATTGCTTTTGTGAGAGGAAGCTGGCTCCTTGCACATTCGTGAGCTTGCCCTCTGACTACATTCTTCCTTCAGTCTGTCTGACTTTGTGTTACCATCGTCCATTCAATTGCTCCCAGCAGAACCTTCAGTGTCATTCTACACTCCTCCTGCAAACCAGGGGTCAGCAAACCCTATCAGTTCCAGTTCCTGAAATACATCCGTCTTCCATTGTTGCTATCCCTGCCTTAGTTTAGGTTGTTGGCATCTCCTGATGCACTTTAACAGCCTCCATCCATACTGGTCTCCCTTACGTCAGCCTTAACCCCATTCTCGTCAGTCATTTCCAAGATATTTAGAATCTTCTTTCTGAATGGCAAATATGATCGTGTCACTTCTTTGCTTAAAAATTAGTTACTGAGTTCAATTTGGCACCTACCGACTTGGCATACTTTCCTCTTTCTTCCCTCTTTCTCTTAATTGACCTATGTGGGAATCATACAGGTCTCTAATAGCTTATTTCTTCCTGCCTTATTCCCTCTACCTGAAATGTGTCCCTTCCGGTTTACTCTCTGTTGAGAACTGATGAGATAGCTCATATGACACTTTTTTTCTAGGACCCATTCAATGACTTTACCCTTATCTTTCTTCCTTTTACCTCATCATCACCCAGTCATTCAGTCTTTCTGAAATAATGAATATAATATGAGCTTATAGCAATTTTGTATGCACTGTACTGATTACAAGTTTATTTACTCCACTATACTGCGGATTCCTTGAACATAGGGATCCTTTATGTGTGTGGTTAGACACTTAGACATTGCACATGGTAGATGCCAAATGATACATGGTTGAGTCATTGGATATACAGAGGTATACGTGAGTGGGTACCCCTGTCATTTCCTCTGGTGTTTCATTTCCCACATATTCTGACCCCATGGCAGTCAAAGACCTGGACCTGTTTTCAAAGGCAGTCACCTCATCATTCATGATGATTTTTTCCTCCCTCATTAAAACCATCCTCTTCTCTATACTGATTTTAATAGCTGTTAAGAGCAAAACATTTTAAATTATTTTATTCTAAGGTGTGAATGACTCACCACCTCCACATTTTCTATTTTTAAAAATAATTTTTATTTCTACTTCTACTTAAGAAAGGGCATAGATTCTTAGGTGAGATTTTTAACAAAGACATTATGCCAGAATATATAGCTTTGCTTTTCAAATTAACCCTTATTTTAAGTATACATTGACCAGCCTGTTTTCACAAAAAGGAGCTTCACTTTTATAATATCAAGAGGTGGTATTGTTATTACAACAACAATAACTAACTTCCCTTTCATGAGTGTTTGCTGTTGATTGTCCACTATGCTAAGTCCTTTATATACATAATTTCATTTAGTCCTTAAAATAGCCCTGAGAGATAGGTCTCATTTTTTCCCATTTTGTGGTTGAGGAAATAGAGACAGAGAAGTCAAGTGACTTGTCCCAAGTTACACAGTTACTAAGTGGAGGAACTGGGATTTGAACTTATGTCTTCAAAAGTCAGTCAGCCTATGCCCATACTTAGCCACCATACCAGGTGAGTACAGTGATGTTTCAGAGAAACAGTTTGAACAGCAAATGTGGCACTAGGAAATGGGGACTCAAGGAGGAGATGGAGATAATCTATCAATTCTGGGTAGAATGATAATCATGCTCAGTTGTGATTATCATTTCTTGCACACCAGGCACTTTGCTCAGCATTTTCCTTACTTTATTTGCATTCAATCTTTCAAAATTTCTTTAAGTAAAACATGAAGAGGAGAAAAATGAACCCCCAAAATGAAACTCACAATATGACTTGCCAAAGATGCTGATTTAATAAAATAATGAAGAAGAGGTAGAATAAGAGCTTCCCCTAATGAACACTCCTATCAATTTGATTGAAAAAAAAAAAAAAAAAACCACACCAAAAACCTGCAGCTCAGTGTAGTGTTCATTCTAATAAGGGCCTTGTTATGTGTATACTTGTTTCTATTATTAGTACAATCATACTTAGATGTCTATGATTTCAAGGGCCTCTTTACTTTGGTTTATGTAGTCTACCATAGTATTCCCTCAATCTTTCAGAAGGTGTTTATATTCTTTTTAGAAGAGAAATTCTAAGTGCTAATTCAATCAATTGCCTGTAAGTACTAGTAAGTCGCTGGGACCTGCTGGTGTGCATTTGTTTCAGTTCTCTAAACATCCTCTTTATTGGTCTTGATAGACGGCTAATTCCACATAGGCTCCATTACTCCTAACTTGTACAAGTGTCTTTTCTTTATTTTCAGGGTTGCAATAGCTTTAAGAAATGAGGTCCATATTTCAAAGGCATAATTAATTTAGTATGCCTCCTCCTTCATTAGGAAGCTCATTTTCTCTTGAGCCTCTCTCTCTCAGTAAGTCTGCAAAGCCCTTCTTCATTCTCCCTAATTCCTCTTGTGTGCATGATCTCACTTTTCCTTTCCTTTGTTTGTTTATTAGGTATCTGACTCTGTTCTCATTCTTGAACATTCTTTAACCTCACAAGTGTTATGAACTCTTTTCCAATTTTCATTCTACATTCAGGGGCAATTTACTTCTTTTGCAGGAAACTATGGGTCAAACTCATTGTGGTTCCAGCTGCCTAGCCTAGTGGGCATGCCCACAGGGTGGACTGTAGACCAAGGTATGTGTTGGTGGGACAGCAATACCTATGATTAGCACAGGGGAAAGTGATCAGCTGTCAAGTTGAATAGCTCACTTTAAAGAAATATATTTAAAATTTTAATTGTGGTAAACTACACACAAAATTGACCATCTTAACCATTCTAAACATACCACTCCGTAGTATTAAGCACATTAACACTGTTGTGTAAATAATCTTGAAAAACTGAAGTTCTATACCCATTATATAACAAACCCCATGTCACCTTCTTCCCAAGACCCTGGAAACCACCATTGTACTTTCTGTGAATTTCACTACTCTGCATACCTCATATAAATGGAATCATGCAAGATTTTTCTTTCTGTGCCTGGCTTATTTAACATCACAATATCTTCAAGGTTCATCTATGTTGCAGCATGTGTTGGAATTCCATTCTTTTTAGGGCTGAATAATATTCCATTGTGTGTATGTATCACATCTTGTTTATCCATTTATCCATTGATGCACACTTAGGTTGCTTCCATCTTTTGGCTATTATAAATAATGCTGCTATAATATTACAAATGTCTGTGTTTCTAAAACAATGAATATGTTGGGTATACAACTGTCTCTTCAAGACCCTGGTTTAAATTATTTTGGGTATACAACCATAAGTGGAATTGCTGAATCATATGGTAACTTTATTTTTAGTTTTTGAGGAACATCCATACTATTCTCTACAGTGGCTGCACTATTTTGTATTCCCACCAACTTATAAGAGTTATATGGGAGCATTCCAATTTCTCCATATCTTCACCAAAACACTTGTTTTGTACTTTTTCAGTTTTGGGGTACTAACCTTCCTGATGAGTGTGAGGTTGAATCACTCACTTTTAAGGAGTTTGGGAGAAATTCAAGTTTAGTCTGTTACAAGAATTTCCCTCTAAGGTACAATCTGAGGGAGAAAAGATAATACCTAACACCAAGCAGTAGTTCTTGGCATCTGGTGGGGAAATGGTCTTGGATCAAGGGATTCTGATGCAGTAATAAGGAGATGGGTTCAAGACTCCAGTTGAAAGATGGGGCTGAGAGAACCCTGTGAACATCAGTCCAACCCAACCACCGGTTCTGGTTCCCAGCTCGAGCTCATTGTCCAGGCGCAGAGAAATCCAGGTAGGCAGGCTGACATCTATCTATTCAGTGTCAGCAGGGAAGCTGCCACTAGAGGATCCTCACAGACACTGGGACCGCTTTCACCTGCAGTCTCAAAAAGCTACGTTCAATTTAAATGTTAGCTTGGTAGGAGCTGAGTTGAGTTTCTTGAGCCGAGGGGAAGCTTTCTCTTGTGTGGAAAGGAGAGTCACTTGAGTGGGAAAGTGTAGCCATGGAAATTAGTTGAGAAAAAGCGTATCCTAATTAGAAAGGAAAGGGTAAGATGACTGAATGGTGTGATGCCATATAAAAGATCACATTGGATCAAAGTAAATGGCCACTCAATTTCTTTCTTAAATGCATGACTGGAGGTTAGCCACTGTACTATAGCTTGTTAAAGAGGACTTGAACAGGTAAAATAGAGTGTGGTGACATGATTTTTCCTGATGGGAATAATTTATAGACCTTTATAGGTCTTTTATCTTTTTCTCTTGGCACAATTAGTTCCCCAAAGAGGCAAGAAATGAATAAATACCTATTTTAGGCCAGCCAGTTATTTTCTAGGTAATTTACATCCATTAGCTCTCTTGGTCCTCAAAACAGCTCCACTAATGAAAAATCAAAGGCTCAGAAACGGCCCTTTAATTTCTCAGAAATTCACAGTTAAGTGGTGAGACCAGGATCTGATCCAAGGGTTATCTTATGCCAAAGTCAGGGTCATTTTCAGCAAGCCACCAGTCTTAACCTATGCTGCTTAGAATATGTTCTATGAATGCACTCATAGGTCACATAGTCTCCGCCTCACCTTGACCTTCTTCACTCTAGCATACCTGGTTATTGCCTCCAACTCCCTGACCTTGCAGGTATGCCAGCATTTAATAGAACCCCCTTCCCTCATATAGGAACAGCTTCTGAGTTACTATCTCTTATGCTGATTCAACCTTCCACCCCAAATCCTTGGAGAAACAGCCTGATGAAAACCAACCTGAGGAATAATGACTTCTTCCTCTTATAAGCCAGGCATTGTTCTATGTGTTCTACATCTAGTTACCCATTTTAATCCTCATAATAATGTGCAGGGCCAGGCACTATTATCCACATTTTGTAAATGATGTTATAGAGACACAGAGGTTAAGGAGTTTGCCCAAGGTCACTATACTTGGTGGAGTCAGGAACTGAGCAGGAGTGCCCCTCAGCGCCAAATGTTTTAAGCCTCACATTTTTTTCTCTGCCCAATGAAGACCTTCACCTCATTTTTAAAGGGCTGGTTGAGCAGATTTTTATTCAGTAATCCCTTTACTTGTTCCCCAGCTTATAGGTGAAACAATTGAAGATAGGAGCAGTCATGTGGGGAATGGAGGGTTAGAGGTGGGATCTGAATCTGGGTTTAATTGTCCTTAAAATCCTTCACCAGTCAGGGACCCTTGGATCTGACATCTATCTATTCAGTGGCTTTTAAGTTATACATTCATTACTGAATTCTTCCTTTTAGCACGGAAAACATCTGGGAGGGTCAACATGCTTGTCTTTGGCCCATTTAACCCTCTGCCCCCCTCTATGATAACTCTTGACTATGGAGAAGAAAATCAAATTGGGGACAAGAATGTGTATGGATTTTATATATTATAACTCATGGCAGTAGTTAGTAGGTAGGAGCAGGCTTTTGAGTAAGATCCGGGTTTGAATCCAGTTTTTTTTGTTCAGCCTCTCTAAGCCCAAGTTTCCTCATTTGTCAAATGTCTGTCTCCTAGGATTGCTATAAGGATTGTATAAAGTAATGCATGCACAGTGCTTAGCATGGTGTTTGATATGAAGAAAGGGCTCAATGAAATATAGCTGTAATGAAAACCATGCTGGACCTGATTTGGGTTCAGAGGTGTGGTTTACCTGGAGCAGGAGATGCCTCACAGCAGAACTAAGTTACATTTAATTTACCGCCATGAAGTTTGTGTTCTTTGACTAGGTGTTTACAAATCCACAAGGGGGCTATGAATACTCATGGGCTTATCTAAAATATTATTCACTCTTCCCAAGTGTTTTTTTTTAATACTTTATTTATTTTTATTTCAGAGAGGAAGGGAGAGGCAGGAAGGCAGAAGGAGAGAGAGATATAAACATCAATGATGAGACAGAATCATTGATAGGCTGCCTCCTGCATGCCCCCTACTCGGGACCGAGCCCACAACCCAGGCATGTGCTCTGACCAGAAATTGAACTATGACCTCCTGGTCTGTAGGTTGACACTCAACCACTGAACCACACTGGCCAAGCCCAAGTGTGTTTCTTTCCTTTGCCTTTTTGTATTCTTTTCTTTCTTGTCTTTTTTCTCTCTCTCAAAGAATTCAGCTCAACACACACACACACACACACACACACACACACACACACACACACACACACACGGGGAAAGGGGTGGGGAAGAAAACCATTTAGAATGCCAAATAAGCAGAAATGAAAAATAAAGAGATATGGTTGATTTTCTTCTTTGCTTTTTTGGAACAATATTTAAAGACATATCTCTTTATAAAAATGCAAAAACAAAAATATGGAAATAGCAAAGGAAACCACACTTCATAATGAATTTTTGCCAACTCCCTTCCAGTCTTTTTCCCTACGCACTTTTTGAAATGTAGAGACACTCTGGAGGATAGATATCTTTGTACTTTTTCTTTTAACATGCTGTTAAATTAAAAACAGGTATACTAAAACCATGAAAAGACATGACATAACCTTACATGAAATTACTGAGTGAAAGAAACCAGTCTGAAAAGGCTTTAGGTTATTATTTCAATTATATGACATTCTGGAGAAGGCAAAACTGTGGACACAGTAAAATGATCAGTGGTTACCAATGGCTTGACAATAGGGAGGGAGAGATCGTTGGTACACAAGTGAAATTATTCTGTATCATATTCTAATGAATAGGTGACATTATGAATTTATGAAAACCTATGGAACACAAAGAGTGAACCCCAATGTAAATTCTTAGTTTATTTAATTAAGTATTAATATTGGCTCATCAATTGTTTCAAATGTACAACATAAACGCAGATGTTAATAACCAGAGAAACTGTGTTGTAGAAAGACAGTATACAGAAATTTCCTGCCCCTTCTGCTAAATATTTCTGTGCACCTAAAACTGCTCTGAAAGTAAAGATTAGAAAAAAATGGATATATTAGAATTTAAAATTCAAACATCTGTTATAGCCTTCAAAATAGTCTCCTCAGATGTTACATGAATGTTTTAAAAATACAGTCTTTGCTAAAAACATGTCAATCCTTCTTGAAAACTTTCCATGGAGATTAGGTGGGTGAGCAAGATGGAGAAATCATTTTACATTTGCATAATAATAGAAAGATTGGGAGGAAATGTAACACATTTTTTCATGTGACTCAGATATCGGACTTGAAGGTTTTCTCTACAGAGGCTAACTTTAAGCAAGCATATCCTGGTGGGAATATGTGTGTAGCCTCCCAGGAGAGCTCTTTGGAAGAGAACAGTGTTTGGATGCATGAGGTCTTGTATGAGAACAAGCAAATGGAAAGCATCATATTCATATCTCCATTTTTTTTCTTTCATGAACACTGGTGACAGGTGACTATCAAGTCACAATGGATATAGACCTTTATCAAATCCCAGTTTTACCATTTGCCAGCTGTATAATGTTGGGCAAGTCTGAAGCCTCATTTGTTTCTCTGTAAAGTAGAAAGAATACGCTAATATTACCTTGGAGAGTTTGTGTGGGAATTAATAGAGATTATGCAAACTGTGCCCGGAACTCAATACTGTTCAATTATGATAAAAATTATTATCAACAATATTGTTTTTTACTAAAAGAACATCTAATTTTAGTATTCTCTTGAGGCTTGTATTCAAAAACTAAATTTATAAAAAGAGCCATACTTTGCAACAGAAAATGTTTATGTCACTACCTGACATGTTTATACTTATGTTTTAATCTTGTTTTCTTTTTTTGGTAATTCTTAAGGTACAAAATTGATGACCTACTTAAAAACATTTGAGCCTACATAATGTTATTCTAGAATCATACCACGTTCACTTACTAGCATTTTGATATACTTTCTTGGGCTGGAGACAAACCTGTCTGAGGAGGCCAGAGCATTGAGAACGGCTCCCAGCCTGCAGCCCGTCTTAGCAATGCTCAGATCTGTGACCTGGTACAGCCATGGATGTGTAATGTGAACGTGATTCATCAGCTGACTCACAGTGAAGGAAAAGATTAAGAATTGTTGTCTTGGCTTACTCCACGTGCCAGCTTGTTATTCCCATTACTCTTCAAAGGAAAATGAGCTCCTACTGCAGTTCCTGGGGGCAACCGTTGGAGTCCAATTTGTTTTCCCAGAGAGTATAATTTTGCCTTTTTACATAGTACATCTTCAAGCCAATGTAAATACTTCAAAAGGAGTGCTGAATTTTTCTGCTGCTTTCCGAAACCCTCGGTTGATATTTGAGGATTAAGTAGAAAAAAAATAGCCAAATAAAACTTAGGAAAGGATAGTAATTAATTTTAGTAACAATATAAATCCAATTCCAAGCCTGGCTCTTACAACTAACCACCAAGTTAATTTAATTCCTCAAACCCCATTGCTCCAACAAAATGTTGTTTAAATCAATTCATTCTTTCATTAGGCTGCCTAAGAGCACCATGGAGTGATGAGAAATCACCGAAATGGCATTCATGTTTCCAAAGCCTCTCTGTTTCACTGGTTTCACTTCATTCCATCCTGACATGGGACTAATGTTGTGTATTTGCATGCTAACATAGTATTTTTAATTGTGAAAATGGTGTTGTCAAATTACCTTCAAATGAGTTTATTTTAAAGGGTTCATTAACGTTTTTGAAATCATTCCCTGCATGATTGCTACTTTTCTCTGCTTTGATGTATTACGTCTCTCACCAAAAAGGCCGGCGCTGAGAGAAAAACCTTTTCTTGCAAGACAGCCATATCACAATCTGGCCAGTTTTGAAGTGAGAGCAGCAAAGGCCTCATGCAATTGTAGGGAGCCGAGGGCATGGGCTCTGGCATCTCAGCTGAGAGGCTTGGGTGAGGGGTGAAGGCAGGTGGCTGCGTCCGGCAGTAATGAAAGGTCAAAGCCACAGAAGTTTCAAAAGGCGGTGGCAGCTCAGAAGATGAAAAGAAGCTCCTTCTGAAGAGCTAGTTTGATTCTGAGATTTAAATGCATCTCACAGATTCTGTGTGTTCCCTTTCCTTTTAACTTCTCTCCACCTGGGACCACCTTTCCTCTTCATTATGTCTCCTTCTCAGAACAGTGGCCCTCAACCCCTCTTAAGCCTCAACAATCCCACAGAAGTGTTCTTATTGCTACCAGTGTTGTGGGCTCTAGGTTCTTGAGCTCGGCAAAGAAAAATTCAGACCCAAGAACTCTAATGCAAGGGGAAGTTTATTTCGCATGCAAAGCAGAAGTACACTGAAAGAGAAGATTTGAGGTGGTTGCTCAGAGAGGTGCTTGGGCCTATTAGAAAGAAAGTCACAGAGGCAAAAGTGAGCCAGCTTGGCTGCATGGACTCAGGAAACATATTACAGCGGCAAAAGATGGGCCCTTTGACATAGGTTCACAGGGTTAGCCTGGGATGAGCTGCCATTGCCTGCTGCTCCTCTGGTTACAAGTCTCATAGAGATCCTTAGAGCTTAGGAGAAAGAAAGCATTTAAAAGTGGGCAAAGAACCTAAATATACCCCTCTCCAAAGAGGATGTACATGTGATCAAGGGTCATATGAAAAAATGCTCAAAGTCACTAATCATCGGGCCCCCTGCATTTGCATGAGCCTTTGCTGCTCTCACTGGCAGAGAGATGCAAATTAAAACAACAATGAGGTATCACCTCATGCTGTCAGAATGTTTACCATCAACAAACAACAAGTGCTGGCCAGGATGTGGAGAAAAGGGAACGCAGACTGGCACACTGCTGGTGGGAATGCAGACTGGTACAGCCACTATAGAAAACAGTATGGAGTTTCCTCAAAAAATTAAAAATGGAACTGCCATTTGACCCAGTAATCCCATTTCTAAGAATACATCCTAAGAAGCCTGAAACACCAATCAGAAAGAATAAATGTACCCCTATGTTCATAGCAGCACTATTTACAATTCGGAAGATCTGGAAACAGCCCAAGTGTCCATCAAGAGATGAATGGATAATAAACTGTGGTACATTTACACAATGGAATACTATAAAACTGTAAAAAAGAACTATCTATTACCCTTTGAGACAGCATGGAGGGACCTGGAGATTATTATACTAAGTGAAATAAGCCAGTGAAAGAAAGACAAGCATCACATGATCTCACTTATATGTGGAATCTAATGAACAAAATAAACCGATGAACAAAATAGATACAGAGACATAGATTCTAAGTTTAGCCCTCAAAGTATTTACAAACCAATGGGGGAAATAAGGTATATATACATGATAACATAAAAATGTAAAGCACTACATAATGAATATCAAATGAGTATTTCTAATATAACTAACTTCATTATTAAAAAGAGGTAATTTATTTGGGCTGGGCTAATTAGAAAGTCATACTATGGTGGGATGGGGATGGAAATTCATTCTTTAAGCATTTTTGGAGAGCCCATCATGGTACTTTTCTATGAATTAATAGTCTGGGGTTAGGGACTGATACATAAATAGGGGCATCAAGGAAGAAGTTGTTGCAGAAGACCAAAGAAAACCAAGGACGCTTCTGAGGAAAAAAAAGGGACACTGTTTAATACGCCAGCGGACTCAGGGAACAGCCTTCCAAATCTGAGTGAAGGAACACGCATGGGGCCCTCCCTTATCTCTCCCTCCCTGTGATCTTTGTCCCACAAACATGGATTATGCTTCCAGTCCTTTTTGCTGGCCTTGCAAGAAGGCCCCCAGGTGTTGAGGGATCTCCAGGCCATATCTGATGGTCTGGCCTGGCGCTAGTGTTAATAACCCTCCCTCCGGGGCAGTGCACTGTTCACAGTAACAGGTTCTGTAAGACCAGTATCTGGGAAGGAGAGAGGGACTTAATTATAGGTTATCAGGAATGTGCACTGCGCTTGCTGGCTTGGATTCAGGTCACTAGCCCCGAATATTAGGGTTACATTGGAATTAGTCCTTTTAGCCTTCTCAAAGTGACTAGGTGACTTGGCATGGAGTTTTAATGAAAGGGGAAATTGAATAAATACGATGACTTATTTGGGTAGTTTTTCATTTTTCTTCACTTCTGTACTTTTGTTCACTTCACAGAATTTACTAAGACATAGAAGAGTTTATATTTTTGATATTTTTCCTCCCCAGAGCTCTTGATTTTTACTCTGACATTGGATAGAAACATCATTTCTCAGGATTCAGGGCATGATTTTACAAATTTCAATTTGTCTAATAACATGGATATATTCAAGACTTCCAATTCACTTCCACATGTATTCTCCTACATGTTTTTTTTTTTTTCATGTGGATATGCATAGCATTTACAAAAACAGTGCTAGCTAAAAATTGGTTGATTACTTAAGTCTTGATTTAGAATTTGAATTTCTTCTCTGTTGGTGAAAATGGGATGTCTTGTTCAAACTATAGTACGGAATGGTTGCATTACGTTATTATACATGAAGAGTCTTCTACTGAAACTATTCATTGAGATGGCACAGTAACTCAATCCCAGGTTCCAGCCAGTCCAATATTTTGTTGCTAACCAAAGAGTATATTCAGGAAAAATCATACCTGTTTCCTATCACATCAGAGGTTAGGACTTTTCTCTGAATATTCCCAATTTTCTTAACAACTTGTTCACAGTGCTACAGTGCTACCAAATAGAAGTTTGCAATATCACTTAGGAACCTATATTTATTCACCTGCATATACTGGAGTGATGCTATAACACTTAATTATAAACTAAAAAATCTAGATGTTTGTACTGGATTTGCTGTCATTTACTAACTCCATGGCCTTGAGTAACTACAGAAAGTCTCAAGATCTCAGTTTTATTATGGTCAAAGTAGGGTAGTACTATCTACCCTGCTTCCTCTTAGGGTGGCTGTGAGGTTCAAACAAATTCATATCTACTTCAAAATTATGGTATTTTTAAAATACAAAATATTTTATTCGATATCAAACTCCCACTGACTTGACTTGTAGTTTTATTTATTTTTATTATTTTTAAATGCATTTTTTGTATTGCTTTCAGAGAGGAAGGGAGAGGGAGAGAGAGATAGAAACATCAATAATAAGAAAGAATCATTGATTGGCTGCCTCCTGCACACCCTCTGCTGGGGATTGAGCCCATAACCTGGGCATGTGCCCTTGACTGGAATTGAACCAGAGACCCTTCAGTCCGCAGGCCGACACTCTATCCACTGAGCAAAATTAGCTAGGGCTTGAGTTGTACTTTTATTTATTCTTCCTTAGGAGCCCTATCTCAAATTGAAAAATGTATCCCTCTCTAATATAAAGAGGCAGAGTTCCTTGGAGAAATGGCCAATTCTAGGACTGGAGTAGGAAATATACAGAATCAGTCTGTGGGATTGAGTGAGAGGGGAAGTGGGCGCGGGGGGAGGGGCGGAATAAGGGACATCCATAATAATGCCAACAATAAAAAATAAACTAAAAAAAAAGTAAAGAAGTGCTCAAGGAAACAAACTAGAACAATCCCACAATAATGGGGGGATGGGGGAAAGGGTGTCAAAGAGTCACAGGAGCCAACTCAGAGTGCCAATGGCCAAAGATAGAACAATTTGACCTACAAAATAAACACATTAGTATTGGATTATAACACAAAGTGTAAAATAAATATTCATGAGTACATTCCATGCTGATAAGTTATTAAGTCAATTAATTAGGGATGGGGGTGGGGGGAGAATAGATAAAAATTCCAGGGCAGAAAAGTTCCAATTAATTCCTATAGGTATTCTGCCATTAAGGAGTTGGAGCATAATTCCCCCTTCCTAAAGGGTGGGCTGCACATAGTAACTTTCTTCCAAATATGCATTGTGCAAAGGGTGAAAGAAAGAGCAACTTCTTTGGTGGAGAGCCCTGACAAACTCTACCTCAAACAGGAAATAGAGGATAGCATCCTACTGATAATATGTACCCTTATATGATGTAATGAAAATGGCACTTCATCTCTGTGGTCTTCCTCCCCAAATGTATTAACCTTCTCTGATCATGAGAAAAAACATTAAAAAAATCTCAACTGAGGGGCCATCGCTACCTAACTAGTTAGTACCTCTCAAAACGGCGAAGGTCATCAAAAAGAGGAAAAGTCTGGGAAATTGTCATAGCACAGAGGAGCCTGAGGACTTGACAACTAATGTACTGTGGTTTCCTACAGGGGGTCCTGAAGCAGAAGAATGAGATTAGAGGGAAAAACCTGAAGAAATTTGAATAAAATATGATATGTATTTTATCCTATATAATAAAAGGGTAATGTGCAAATCAGCCCTAACAGCAGAACTACCAGGAAGGTTGCTATGACGTTCACTGACCACCAGAGGGCAGACACTCAATGCAGGAGCTGGCCCCTGGTAGTCAGTGTGTTCTCACAGGGGGAGCTCCACTTAGCCACAAGGCAAGTTGACGGCTGCGAGCAGTGGACATACCCTGAGGGTTCCTGGGCTGCCGGGGAATGGGCCTAAGCTGGCAGGAGGACATCCCCTGAGGGGTCCCAGACTGTGAGAGGGCACAGGCCAGGCTGAGGGACCCCCCAAGTGCATAAATTTTTGTGTACCAGGCCTCTAGTTTAATAATAATATCAACATTTGTTCATTATGACAAATGTACCATACTAATAATATGAGATGTTAGTGATATGGCAAATGGTATGGGGTGTATGGGTACACTTTTCCTCTATTTACCACAATTCTGTAAATCTAAAACAGTTCTAAATTAAAATAAATTTCAAGGGCCCTTTGGAAAGTGCTTAACATGTCTGGTTCGAGAACTTTCACCATAATTAAAAGGGAGATTTCTTCTACTTTAAATAAGATGCACTTCTTTCAAGTGAATTGTTTCTCATTACTGAAATATACATTTTAATTAGTGAATTATTATTAATAAAATGTTCAATGGAGCATAATTTAAATATGAAATGAAATACTGGTTTTCATCAGGAATCATCTATTTTAGAAAGGAAGAAAAAAATTAATCATAAGACAAATGTGCCTTTTAGTACTGCATAACATTACTACTATTCCTAACTTAGATTTAAGATTTATAAATTAAAGAAATTTTCCACATTAACAGAAAATAATAGAAATTCCTGTGTCCCTATATTGTATTATATTTTTCTGGTTTTGCTGATCATCACTCTCTCTGAGTCTTCCAAGATTTTTGAATAACGTGGTGACTTTTCCTCTTTAGCCTCATCTTTTGTAGAACAAAGAATCCTAAGCTTCTTAATTACTACCTCTATAGAAATCCTATCATCTTTTTATTCATTGTTCCAAGAAAAATCTGAAGTAAAACCAAAGTCCACTACTTTCAAAGCCACGGGCATGTACTGGGTTTCAGGTTCTTTTTCCCTTATGTATTCTGATGGCTTTGCACGAAGCTTAGCTAACAGCAATGCAGAGATGCATTTTGAATCCAGGATCCCTTTCCTGCACCAAATCTGCAACACTGGAGAAGCCCCCAGCAGAGGAAGGTGTTGAACAGCACAGTTACATAGTCTGGGCTTCATGACAGCCTCCATGACAGCCCTGAGCTGAAGTATTCAGCATGAGTTGATAACACAGTCTCGGGAGAGTTCAATGCTCTTTAGTGATCAATTCAGTTCACCATAGAAACTCACCAATTACTTTGATGGTTTGGGAAGAGGAAGAAGAAGGTGAATGTTATATTTTTGTTACCAATGAACTTTCAGAAGAAGCAAGCATGAAATCAAAAGTAGATACACCGTTGATATACTCATCACTCAACTGAGATTGGCCAAAATATGATGGGTCACAGTGCCCAACTGAATTTCCTGTCACGGATCCTGACTTTGGGAGGGCTGACACTGGAAAGGGCTGAGTGTAGGGCTGTTTTGCAAAACACAACCTGTCTAAAGAGCTATTTTCTTACCTGACTTTGGCTATTGACAACACAAAAGAAAGGATTGTGGGATTAGGCATTTATCTCAGTGACACACATATGGTTAGATGGAGAGCTTGCCTCTAATTCTTCTGGAGAGAAATATTCAAATCCATTTTCACTCAATCATGGTAATCCTGAGCTGAATTTATATAGTGACAATTCATTAGTGTGTGCTGTTTTAAGCCCAGTCCTCTGCAGGATGGCCTGCATTTTTAACACAGAGAGAATCAATAACAGCAATTGATGTTCATAATGCCCTGGGCACTGGAGAGCAATCCCGTGTTTGAGCCAAGAAAACATTCCATTGGGCCATGCCATGGCAGACAAGCGAGATACAAGCTAATGTTTCATTCTTTTGATCACTTTAGCAAGAAAAATGTTTTCTGGGTGGTTGTCTCTGGGTGGCCAATGATTATTCCTAGTTTGTATTGGTTGTTTATCTAAGCTGAACTGCTTAAAGTCTCCTAAAATTCCTGAAGTTTCCTAGCTCTGACCTGCCTACTGAAATTGCTCCTAGTAATTTACACTGGTTTTGTGGATTTTTTTTTTAGAGAGGAAGATTCCACTTCTCTTTGTTATTCTTTTCCATTATTTTCTACCAAATGAGGGGAGGGCTGGCATCTGCTGAAGGGGATCAAGGACACATCCAACCAACATGGGCTGACTGAAATCGGGGTCTGGAGCCTGGAAAATGGTTTGTGGGGAATGAAGTCAGTGTGCTGAGTCATGAAAGAGTCACCGGGAATAGAATCTTAAGAACATGGACACTAAAGAGGAAGCGGTTCTGTGAAATGGGAGACAAAAGAGCACAGCTAAGAGCAAGGCCAGGTAGGGATCCAGCTAAAGTCTAGTCAGGGGATGGGAGTGGGGACATATAGAGATTTCTGCCAATGGGTGGCAACCTCGCTGAGATGTGCAAACTCTGGATTAGGGCTCTTGATGCTACCACTTCTATAATTTTGTGTGCATTTGTTAAAATTTTAGTATCTGCCAGGGGTTATTCTAAATTCTCATAGTATTTAGCCTTCAAAGCAACCCTTTGAGTTTCTGTTATTACTATTCCCACTTTACAGATAGGAAGACTGAGGCTCAGAGACTTTAAGTAACCTCTCTGAAGTCACACAGCTATAGAGCCAGGGTTCAAGGAAGAGAGTGGGACGGAGGGGAGAAATTGAAGTTGTGAGATTGCAACATAGAAGGGCAAAACTTTGGTCTCCCTGTGCCCTTTCCTTGGGAAGTAGCAACAGACATCTGTCAGTCTGAGGATATGTTAGATGTTTCATTACATTGCATTACAAATATTCCATGTGGCAGGCAGAATTTTAGTCCCCATAAACTCTGCCCTGTGGTGTTAGATGGCACAAGTGACTTTGTAGCTATAATGTAGATGGTTAGTCAGCTGGCCTTAAAATAGCCATTCATCTTAGATTATTCTGGTGAGCAAAGTGATCACATGAGACCTTAGAAGAAAAGATCTTTTTTTTCAGAATAGTGATAGAAGGAAAGAGATTCTGTTCTTATTTGTATAATTATTTGTTCCATGTTTTTTTCTTTCCACTAGTCTACTAGTATGTAGTCTAGGAGGACAGTGCTCATTTCTGTATTCCTCACTTCAGGACAGAAGCTGTCACTGAGTACATTGACTAAATATATTTTTAATTGATGTATAATTGACATACAATAGCCTATTAGTTTCATGTAAATATCATAGTGATTCTATATTTATATATACTATGAAATGTTCCCTATGGTAAGTCTGGCTACCATTTCTTACCATATGATATTATTGAGTGTACTAGAGGCTCAATGCACAAAATTCACGTAAGAGTAGGCATTTCTTCCTTCCCCCGGCTGCTGACACCTGCTTCCCTCTGGCACCCGGGACTCAGGCGTCCCTCCAGCTGCCCGCACCTGGGACCGGGCTCCGCTTGCAGAGGGAGGCCCTACCCACCTGCCGCAGCCCTCTGTCAGTGGTCTGGGCCTTCCTCTGCAGGGCAGTCATGGGGCGATGGCAGGGCCTCTGACCAATCACATCACACCCACCTTGGCTGTCTGGTGCCAGTGGGTGTCATAGTGTGGTCCTGGTTGGTCTTCTGGATGGTCGTCTGGAAGGTCGTCTGGACACTTGTTCGGCTATTCGGTCTAATTAGAATATGGTGCTTTTATTATGATAGATTCCCTATGCTTTGCATTACATCCCCATGACCTATTTATTTTATAACTGGAAGTTTGCATCTCTTAATCCATTCACCTAGTTCACCCCAACCCTCTTGGTAAGCAATATTATCTGAATGAATAAATGAATATTCCTTCTGACTCATTTTTGGGTGGGGAATATCAAAGGGGTCAATCCCGTGCAAAGGTCAATGGGAAAAAAATTAAATGTTCCTCTTCCTGACACCCAACTTTCATGCCATTTTCCAAAGTGCCCACTTTCTATTGATATTCAAACTCAAGAAGTGAGCAATGATGGGAACCTAAAGTGGGAACTTAAAAAAAATTTTTTTTAATGCTTTCAGATTTGTTTCCGAAAAAGAGCCACTGATAGGCAGAATGTGATATCTATCTGATGCCCACATAATTGTTCATTTCTGAGCAGACAGCCTATGCTGTAAACATTAAGTTTGTTTCCTTTTTATTTGTCTTCCCCTTTTGTTTAAGTAAAAGTAATTATGTTTGCATTAGATTAAGCACTGGCTTGTTGTTGTGCAGAACAATGGCGATGGTTTTTCCTCCCCATGTCCCATTCACTGTGTCATTCTGACAGTAGCACTCAGGAGTGAAGCCAGTCATACTGCAGACTTGGAGCTGTGTCCTGAGACACATTTACTTGCCCTTTGCAGAAAGGGAAGGGGGCAGGTAGGAAGGGAAATCGAAGGGAGAGACTGGGGTTATTACAGCTAACCTGTACTAGCAAAGTTGAAAATATTGTAAGAATGCTTTTGGCTTTGCTTTCCTGGGAAGTTTCATGAAAAGCCAAGTTCTTTCAATAGTCACTTAATGCAGCAGAAAAGTAATTAAATTACTTGTGACCCCAGTCATTCATTTCTGCTTATTGTGTGTTTTGCAGCCATTTGGCCTCAGGACAAAATTTTTTCATTGCCATGAGTTGTTCTGCTATAATTAAAGAACTTGAGAAGCCTCTGAGGTGCATCTAGAAGAGGGAAAGACTGCGGGGGGGGGGGGGGGTTTGAGAGAGAGAAGGAGAGAGAGAGAGAGAAACATTGATTTGTTGTTCCACTTATTTATGCATTAATTGGTTGATTCTTATATGTGGCCTGACCTGGGATCAAACCTGTCACCTTGGCATATCGGGACGATACTCTAACCCAGTGGTCAGCAAACTCATTAGTCAACAGAGCCAAATATCAACAGTACAATGATTGAAATTTCTTTTCAGCCAAAATTTTTAAACTTCTTCTAATGCCACTTCTTCAAAATAGACTCGCCCAGGCATGGCATTTTGTGGGCCAAAGAGCCGCATGTGGCTCGCGGGTTCCAGTCCAAATCGCGGGTTCCAGTCCAAAAATTCCGTTTCACAACTACGGTTCCAATCATCATTAGAATTCTGATTTTGGAGAAAACTGGCTGCCACTTGGTAACTGCTGATCTGGAAAGTCATTCCTCTCCCTCTTGAGAGGCTTCTTTTTTAAATGGAACCAACTGACTCCCTTCTTATCTTCAAAAGTCCCCATTTTGCCTTGGCTGGGTTGCTCAGTTGGTTAGAGCCGTGGTCGGCAAACTGCGGCTCTTTGGCCCCTTGCAGCTTTTCAGATCCCCTATTCTATGGAAATATGCGTTCTGCTGCTCTGCAGCCCTGTGCTTCCGCCATGGTCCCCTTAATTTCCAAAATTTCTAAAATTTCCTATAACCTGTCTTTTTCACTCCCCAACATTCCTGTTTCAGTTGGAATGTCTCCCTGTCACGGTGGAAGGCTCACATCTAATTTTCCTCAGTGGCTCACATTTTGAGCTAGTGGGCCTGGCCAGAATGACTTGGTTTTGAAGCAGGAATTTTCGGGGGACATAGGCAGGTTTAGGGATTTTTTTAGAATTGGGGTCCATGACTGGGAAGAGGGTACATTCCCATAACACAAGGAAGCCAGGTGCAGTTACACCTCCATAAGACAAGAAAGCTGCAACAGGTACATTTCCATAGAATGAGGAAGCTGGGAACAGCAAAAGGTCTATATTTATAAAATAAAGAGAAGGAAGCCCTTCATTCAGAAGGAGAGGAAGAAAGCCCAAAGGGAATAGGAAGACAATAAGGAAGGAGTGGGGAGAACCTCACATGTCCCATGTGAGGTTCACCTTTGAGCCCAGGAGTTACTATAGTAACCAGTCTAAGGGAATAGTGACCAATCAGAGGGGATATCAAGGCACCAGGATCTGCAGCCTTTATAAGCCATAAGGAAAAGGAACTCAGTGGGACCCTTTCCCCCTCCCTACGTGGGAGTCCGTTCTGTGGGACTCGTTCCCTCTCCCCATGTGGGAGTCTGTACTTGTTCTTCAATAAATCTCCACATTTGCTATACCACTTTCTGTCCATGGATTCATTCTTTGATTCCGGTGGACAAAGAATCCAGGTTCCAGTCCAAAAATTCGGTATCAGTTTGTTAGTACCGGAAGCTTTCTTTTGGGTGATGACTTTATTTGAAACTCTCCAAAAATTTCACTGCTATTCTCCTATTCCTTGTCGCCTATGTATCTGGAAGGCTGTGTGGGGAGAGTGGACATAGTAGAAACTCAGAGATGTTTGGAGTAGAATTCCGGCTCTGCCATTGATTGGTTGTGGGAACAATAGAACATTACTTATTGCATCAGGCTGCAGTTTCTTCTAAAAGGATGGGATCCCCTTCTGGGGATTACTGTGAAGAAAAAGGGTGAGATAATGTAGGAAGAACAATAACACAGTTCCTCATACATAATACTCTTTCAAAAAACAGTGGCTAGAAAATCCCCCACACCATGTCCTTGGCGGATTATGTTGGTTTCTAAGACAGCACCACTATTTCCATTACTTAAGACTTTGCAGTTTAATACTGTGTTTACCAAATAATGTAACATTTTATCCTCAGACTTGTCCTTTAAGATAGGAACTTAATTTTTCTTTCTTTCTTAAGAGTTTTATCCTCCACAATGTGTACCCCAGAAAGACTTGCTTTAAGGCACCCAGTTCCATTTCCATATTTCCTCATTAACAGGGATTTTCATAAGAGAAAGAATTTATTGGTAAACAGTCTACAAATGAGATCTTACTTGATCCTCACAATGACCCTGTGAGGAAGGTTTTATTAATATCCCCATATTGCAGATAGAAATGGAGGCTGGAAAGGTGAGAGAGAGAGAGAGAGAGAGAGAGAGAGAGAGAGAGAGAGAGAGAGAGAGAGAGACGGACTGTGTCTGACACAAAAGCACTTGTTTTTTAAATGAAACCACTGACTATCTCTTTGCTTTGAGGGGGAGGGGGTGGGGAAGGTGAATTCAGAAAGTAGGAGAGAGTAGGATCTAATCCTAATGCCTGTGAGCACTAGAAAGTTACCCCTTTCCATTCAGAGAAGAGACTCCAGACCTGTGCCTCAAGAAGCTTACTGGAACTCTGCACTCTGCACCCCAATCTGCAGTCTCTGACTTGGGATGTTTCAATTAAGGAGAAGTCTAGATCTACAGAGAAAACATGATTTTCCTGGGTTGTTGCCTCATATTAGTCAGGGGTTGAGAATGAAGAAAAGAAAAGAAGAAAGAATGAATCTCTGAAGTATGCAAACTTTAATAAGATTAGTTCCACCTAATGGAGAAATGTGAACCAACGTGAAGCACATGCCACGAAAAGTTTTTGAGCGGTGGATGACATGCTGTCCCAAGTAGATCCCGGGAAAGGATCTGGGGTGTTTATCTAAGGCGTCCCTTTTGATAAACTTTAACCGTGCAGGTGTTGGGACATTCAAGTAGTTGCTAGCGAAGAGGTTACTCTACGCAAGCAGGACCAAGGGCAGGCTTAGGACCGAAAAGACCAGAAGCTTTAATTTCAGTTTTAAGCATACACAAAATGATTCAATTAACTGCTGGAGGAATTACAACACATGAAACATATGCAGTTGCAAATCACACAGCACTTTATTACTCACACAAGGTCCTGGTGCTGCGGATATAGGCTCGATGGGATCCCAGTGGTGCTGTCCTCTGGGGTCCGGCAGCTGGGCTGGTCCAGTCCAGATGCAGGGGGCCGGCGTTCCTCACTCGAGAGCTTGGTTGCGTCTTGATCGGGAGGTGCTAGCCGTTCTTCTGTCGTCTGGCAGGGAGAGGAGCATGGAGCGGCATCGCTTGCTGGACTGACAAAAGGATGTGCCTTTGTGGCTGTCTTGACAGGTGAGCACTATTAGCTGGCCAGGACCTATTTTTAAAGCCTGTTTCGTACCCGCAGTAGTTCAGGTGGCTATCAGTGAATTACATCAATGCACACATGTTAATCTAAAATGGGGCGAGGGGCTACATGTGGTTATCTAAGGGAGAGTACATCACTCACACAAATAGTTATCTTAGCAAGTCACTCTGAGTCAGTAACTGAAGTTTAAATCCTTATCCCTGGTGTACACATGCTTCAGGGCAGTGGAGAATGTGTCCTTAATATCACACTTTAAGTTTCAAGAAAGTTAACTCAAACATTTTAAAGCCTTTTTAACATTTTAGACATTTTTAAAGCATTTTTAAATGTTTCTATATATTACTACAACACATGCCCAACATGAAAATGTAAAATAGACGAAAGCAGGGAGGTGTCAGAGCAGGGGAAAAACACTAAAGACATTACTGCAAGCCCTAGCTGGTTTGGCTCAGTGGGTAGAGCTTTGGACTGTAGACTAAAGATTCCCAGGTTTGATTCTGGTCAAGGGCACATGCCCAGGTTGTGGGCTCAGTCCCCAGTGTGAGGTGTGCAGGAGGCAGCCAATAAGTGATTCTCTCTCATCATTAATGTTTCTCTCTCTCTCTCCCTCTCCCTTCTTCTCTGAAATCAAATATATATATGATATTACTGCAAGATAATAAGGACTTCTCCTTGGTGATGTCAGTGGGAATAGAAAGAAACAGTATGACATAAAAAGAGGAGGACTGATCAGCAGGAAATGGGAGATAACTGTACATGGAGAGAAGAGTCAGGTGCTTGAAATTTCAAACATGTTACTTGGAAAATCATGGTACTGTTAGTGTAATTAAGGAGCTAGATGGAAGCGTTTTAAGTTGGAGTTTGTAGAGAGGATAACTGATGATAAATGAGATGGTGCAGTGAAGAAGAGCAAAGAGAGGGAGATACCTGGAGGGAGAGAGAAAAGCAGGAGGGAGGAGGGAGATAGACTGATAGGCTGTTGAGACTGTTTGAGCTTCTAGATCCAATTGTAAGCGTAACTGGGAATTTTAAGCAATGGTAGTGAAGCAGTATGCAAAGGAAAAATTCCAGGGTGAAATGTAGAAGACTAAAAGTATGGCAAAAGATGACATCAGGTCTCGGTGGAAGTGCTAGGAGATGCATTTCAGGGATTTGCTGTAAAGGTTGCATCATTGTTTTATGTGATGCTGAAGAAAGGAGAAAAAGGTCACACAAGAGAGATAAATGTTCACGTTGGGAGAAGCAGAGTTGAGGAAATCGATATTAAGCAGCTAAAATCACCTTTATATAGTAGTCACCATTTGTCACATCAACTTGTTACCTTTTTTCATACAATGTTATGAGAAGAAGCTTTCACAAAGGTGTTATGTTGTTGATTGGCTTCTACAGATGATTGACTATAAATTGTATATGGAAATATAAAAGGTAGTTGGAGATATGAAATATTTTGCACACACACACACACACACACTCACACTCACACTCTCAAACCTTATGCAAAAGGGCGCATTGCCTGATGCAGTATTGCTAATTTGTGACTGTAGCTATGAATAAGCCAAAGCACTAATACTGGATCTTTGCCCTGATGTGATTAACCAGCCAACTCACAACACACTTTATGAACTTAGTCCTGTTTGGTCTCTATGGCTTTCCTCCTTTTTCCCTTTTCCCTTACTCCTTCCTTATGAATATTTACAATGTGCTAAGCACAGGGGTTACAATTTTGAGTAAGATGGATATGGTCTCTGCCAACACAACGATGAAAAAATGATGAAAGGATTAAGAAGGGACCAAGTATTTTAGGAGTCTGAAGAATGGTATCTATTTTACTAACTGCAGAAGTTTTATAAGAACATTATTTATTGATAAGTTGTCAAAACAGAATCAACTGTGCTTATTTTTATTGAAATTGGAACGTTTATTATGTCCAACCTGCTTGATAATTTATGTGGACAACCCTTAGGAGAGAAGTAAGCCTTTTAAAACAGTGTACTCAGCTAGACTGCATCTAGTTTTCTTTTATTTAATTAAATATCAATAAATATATTTTGGCATATACCATTTCTCTTCTTCCCTTCTTTCCACCTGACAGGTGTTCTTTAAGCAGAAGTCTTATTTTTTTCCTTATGACAGGCAAAGGGAATTAAATTATTTGCAATGATTTCTTCATCTTCCTGAAAGGTTTTGGCACAGGGGAAATATTCACTATTGGAGGTGAGTTGGAAAGGCCATCAGTCCCCGTAGAAGTTACACAGACTAATGCACCAAACTACAACCCAGCAGTCGGGATGTCATGGAGAATTTAGAAGGAAAATATTTCATGTACATTGCCCTGTCATGTTAAAGAATCTACTGCTCCCTGTAGAGTTTAAATTTCAACAGTGGCTGGCGTGACAGGTTATACAAGCATTGCCCAATATACCTAATTTAACCTTTGCTTACATAAAGTCTAAAACTGTTTTATTCATAACCTTGATTCAGTTAAAAAAAAGCTGTTGGTTGGCTCTATGGTTTATTTCCTCTCCAGGTGATTTTTTAAAGTCACAGTGATATCAAGGGCCTTTACCTCTTACTCTCATTTGCTTACCATTAAAATCACTAATTCTAGTTTTACTAGTTGGAGAAAACACAGTTGGCATCAAGTTCTTCTCTCTCATCTGCCATTTTATTTATATTTCTGTCTTGAATATAGAAAAGAGAGTTAGAAGAAAAAATAAAATATTTTGTAAATCGTATTAATTTTTTTGTAAGCCCAGCAACAGATGTCTATACTCATTAGTCCCTGGTTTAAGTCTGCCAATAGAAAGCCAACAATGCTCAATAGAACCTTTGGTGTGTGAAAAGAAACTTGGCTTTAGTTTCCTCTATTACAATTATAATAATGCATAGCTTTGAGTTTTTATTTAACTAATAAATTTATAAACTTTATAATTTTATAAAACATGAATAAAATATGTTAATCTACTTTGCACAGATTGCCTTTAGAATCAAACGAGATAAATTGTTTCAAAGTGTTTTGTACATTTGTATAGTACTGTAAAAATAAACATTATACCCAGGGAGGTAGATTCTCCTACCATTTGTTTTGCATATTTGTCATTTTATTTATTTATTTTTGTCTTCTTTTTTATTTTGTTTTATATTTTCATCACCATTTATCCTCTTGATACCCTCTTCCACTTCTACCCACCCCCCTTAATCACCACACTGTTGTCCATGTCCACGAGTTCTCTCTTTTTTTCTTTTTTTTTTTAAATATATTTTATTGATTTTTTACAGAGAGGAAGGGAGAGGGATAGAGAGTTAGAAACATCGATGAGAGAGAAACATCGATCAGCTGCCTCCTGCACACCCCCTACTGGGGACATGCCTGCAACCAAGGTACATGCCCTTGACCGGAATCGAACCTGGGACCTTTCAGTCCGCAGGCTGACGCTCTACCACTGAACCAAACCGGCTTCGGCCTCTCTTTTTTTCTTTATTGCTCAATCCCCTCCCCACTCCCACCCCTGTTTGTCCCCAGAGCTGTCTGTCTGATCTGGCATGGTCCTATAGTGGTTGGTACTCTGTGTTGTTCATATTTGTCATTTTGGATCTCAGAGGAAAAATCTCTATAGTGATATTGCCCAATATAGAAATAAGTGAGCCTCAGTATCATATTAGAAAAGTTCTACTCTTTTGTCTCTCACCAAGTACAATGATACTTAGTGAAATTATACTTTTACAATTTACAATATTTGCATTCATTGTTGACATTTATATAATAGGCCCATCATTAGTCACAGGAGGTCCTAAAAAGCAACAGGTGCAGAGTAAACTATTTAGAAGAACAGATGATTTAATAAACCTTTTTATTCTTATACTTATTGTCTCAGTCAGAGAGCTGGTATTTATCAATAGAAAAAGGTTTACCTGCCTCCATATTTATCTGGCAGTTTTTTAAAAAATTCTCTTTTCCCATCTAATTTAGTTATCATTCTTTTGCCACACCTTGAATTGTTGGATTGAGTGTTTTATGACCATTTGATAGTAATATAGTTTTACTTTTTAGCACGTAACATTTAAGTGACTTGAGATCCTCAAAAATACAACATTGAACCTAAATTATTTGAGTATTGGAAAATTAAGAATGGTTAGAGAATTTTGAAATCTTGTGCTGAAATAGTGGTGTGTCTGAAAGAACATTAGTCTTAAGAAAGTTAACATCTGAAAATGATGGGATGTGGGTTGACTTGGTCACAGTCAAGCTTGAAAGACAATAGAATTTCTCTCCATGGGGTTCCATTGGGTATCACATGGCCTCAGAATACTCGGGGTCTTTTGAGTTGACTGGTGTCTAGTTTTTCTCTGAGTTACCACATACTCTAAAGTGGAAGTAGATGAGGTTGAATGAGGAGTGGAGAGGTAGAGGGCCTTATAACACATGCATTAAAATTCCACTTTGGGATGTAACCCTCATATTTTACACTTTGTAAGCACAACTATGTTCTATATACAAACCAGGCAAGAAGCTTATGTGGTGGGCTTTACTTGAAGAAGTCTCTTAAAAAAGGCCAGTGGTTTAAAAAACACACAACTTTATTACCTTATACTTTTGTGCTTCATTGGTTTCATTGGGCTCAAGGTGGTAGCAGGGTTGTGTTCCTTTCCCAAGGCTCTAAGGGAGAATCTGTTTCTTTGATTTTCCAGATTCTTGAGGTTGCCCACATTCCTTGGCTCATGAGGCCCTATCATAATCTCTCTATCTCAAGGTTCATTACTTTAATCAATCTGTAAAATCTCTTTTTCCATGTAAGGTAACATATTCACAAGTTCTGGGAATTGGGGAATGGGCATCTTTGTTGCCATTCTTTTTTCCATGAAAAAATTTAAACTCGCTGTACGAAAAGTTATTCACAATACTACCATATTACTATAGCCAGAAAAAAATATGTAAACTCCTAATTATAAAATTAAGATCACGAAAAGAAAGCCAACCCGTGGCAAAACTCTTCCCTTTCTTCCTTAAGGAAAGAGAGGTCTGTATGTGTTTCTCAAGAGCTTTTGCTTTGTTCCCACTGAGGATACTTTAGCTGGATGACTCCTGAGGGAACAGGATGCACACACGTATTTGGTGTAAGGACGCAGAAAGTAGTCAGATCTTATGGAGTGAGACTAAGAGTAGAAATTGGGTTTGAGAGGAGGTTTCTACCGATGTAATGAATCTCCTCATCAATGTGCAGCACTCAGATACTACAGACTTCCTTGGACACCATACACACTGTATAAGATGTAAAGTGGCCTGGAAAGCAGTGGTAAGAATTCTGATAGAACTCAGAAACTCCGAGGTTGAACCACTGGGAATATTCTTGAACCAACCTAGAGCTGAGTGTCCAATTAGTCCTAGGACTGGTGCCCAGACATAGTTGCAGTCTACAAGAGATGGACAGCAAAAGTGTTATATACTTGGCCTAAGGATACAGACATTCTCTAGGTACTCTGTTATATGCCCTTAGAATTATTAAATGATCTCATGGAGTGGGAAGGAGAAACACCATGATATTTAAGCATTAGTTTCTCACCAGTTAGATGGGGAGGAGACAACAAGCAGATTGGATATGATATGAAGAAATAAGTGAATGTGCATCTTCCTGTCATGCACTAAAATATGTATCTCTTTCATCAGGTTTTTTATAAATGGCTGCTCCAGTCTTTGAACATCTTCAATGGAACATTCTTATGAGAAATGCTTCCTTCACCTCTTTGTTAAAGCGTAGAAACTCATAATGAATTGACACGGGGCTCAGAAGTTGTTTCTTTTGATAGGGACAAGAAATGGGTTTTAAATGTAGTTTTGCATTATAG
The DNA here is from genome assembly GCF_963455305.1 of Plecotus auritus. NCBI lineage: Eukaryota > Metazoa > Chordata > Mammalia > Chiroptera > Vespertilionidae > Plecotus > Plecotus auritus. The sequence continues at coordinate 144,728,063 of NC_137783.1, read as the reverse complement.
CCACAGAACATATTGGATGTGTAACATTGAACTTTTTTTTCGTCTATGATTCACAAACTTCTCTGTAAATGAGAATCGCAAATGATCTTTTCAAGGCTGTTGTGACGTTTAATGGGATAGCATCTGAGATTTCTTATTGCTTTTTTCTTAACGTGTTAAATGCTATTCGACCAATTTTGGTTAAGCTATGACGCACAATATCTAACACAATGAGTACATATGTCCATGAGTGCATGAAGAAAACTAATATTTTATTTGAGAAGCAGGAAGAAAACTATTTTTTGGGGTGGGGGAGGCCTATTATATCTTAGGTGCTTTGTGAGATGTGGGTGGAATACAAAATGAATAAGGTTTATTATTTTTTCTTAAACTTTAGTTGAAAATACAGTGTATAAATAAGTAAAATTAAATAGTACAATATTTAAATATCAATATGAGATACACTATAAAAGGATGACATACGATCAAGTGAGACATTCATGGTATATAGACTGTTACCACTGTTATCAGTAGCATTGATGGTGATGATGCATAAGGAAAAAGAAGATAGCCCCAAATTGGACTTTTTGAGAATATTGAAGACAATTTCATTTAAACAGGTTAAATTATGAAATCTTCCAAATGCCTATCTAAGCCAAGAAAATATCTTTAATTTTAAGCCATTGATTCCTATACAACAATAACTTAATTAGTCAAAATGTTTAAGCATTGATGTGTTAATTGGATTATTTGGTCCACCAAGGGTTAAGTTAAATAACCATTTCTACTTCAGCCCTTGCTGAAATTTTCTTTTAAAATGTTCCCATTCATTTTCCTGCCTTAAATAATAGTGTTGTTAAATAATAATGGACTCTGATAGCAAGATGTTGTCAGACATCATGGAGTTGCAAAAAGGATAGAATATTCAGATGGACAATCAATGACCCTAAAACATTTTTGTTGACCCCAACACATTTTAAGAACCCTCTCTGGGGGCTTCTAACTTCATACACAAGGTTTTTGTTTTATTGTCTTGGGGATATTTTGTGAGTAGCTTATTCTAAAAGTAGAGCAAACAAAATATTCCAGAACCCTGAGAGCCATGATCACCTGAATTCCTGTAAATCAGGATTTCCCTCCATTTGTTAGGTGAGACAGCGAAGCCAAAGGCTTCTGTGGTATTTGACACCAAACTGCCAGCTTGGATTTAGAGGTGAACATTTTAAAAATGCAGGATACCAGCTCCAGCTTTCAGTGCCAAGAGCAGAGATCAATATCATTTGTACACCAGGGCAAGAGCATTTGTTAAGCAATCACTCTGCCTCTGAGTCCCAGGGAGAGAATAAAACTGCATCCTTTATGTTTACATGGCAGTTCCCTCCATAAATAGTAGTGCACCTTTGTTAAGTCCAAGTGAGCTGAGGTATATGTAACGTGTGCCGTGTTTGTAACCTGGGAGAGTGAGACTGGTTCCCATTGCCTGTCTGAATTTCTTGATACTGACTGATCTTGGGAGCTAAGGAGTCTGCTTTGGGAAGCAGTTCAAACAGGGTCAACACCTGGAATGCAGACCTACACAGGCATGACCCCTTCATTGACTGAAGGGCACCTGGAGGAAGCCAAGTTGCTATGGTGGACTGTGGGACCCGTGGGAAAGAATGAACCCTGAGTGGAGATATGGTAAACCCAGTCACAGGGCCTGACACCCCAATTACATGAGATGATGAACTCTGAGACTGAGACTATATGTTATTGATCTTTGCATCTTCCATGCCTAGTATACGGTACATGGTGCATGCTTAGTAAAAGTGTAGATCTCTTGAAAGCTTGAACATGAGCTTCCAGTATATTTAGCCAACTAGTGCTGGATAGTTTTATTGCAGAGTAAAAAAATGAAAAATAGGAGTACCTGCCAGATGTTCATGATTATGAATGTCACCTTAGAATTTAGGGGAAAGTGGGTTACATAATATGTTGAATAATTATGTATTTCATATTTAATCATTGAGATGATCTATATTCATTAAAACAATAATTGACATATGTTCCCTTTAGCTTTTGTGTTCTGCTTGATGAAATAGATATTTAATATACATTCAGGTTTTATTTTAAGTGGCTTTATACCAAATATGGTTTTAAAAACACCTTTTATGCAAAAGCAGCATAAAAGTCCATTAATAACTGTGGGTCTTTAACAAGATATTTGGTTGAAATTGGCTTACATTTAATCCAGCAGAAAAAGGAATCCTTACAAACTTGGATCTTCCTTATCTCCAGAATTATTGTGTCTTTTAGGTGTCCAGGAATGTTGATAGGTCAAAATTGTTGATTTTTAAAAAGCTGACTTTTTTTTTTTTTTTCCCAAACTGATGAGATTATTTTCAGTCCTGAGGCAGACATAGCACCCTAGAATCTTTAACTTGAATGGAATATTCCAAATCAACATAGCCTACTCCTATATTTTACAGATGGAGAAACTGAAGTCTTAGGAATGGAAGCAGTTTTTCAAAGGGCAAGAACCTATATTGCTTAAGTTCTATCCTAGTACTCTTACTCAGCTTCTTACGAAGCACTGGACAAACTGATCCCACACAATATCTTCTAAAATCCCAGCTGTCTGTTTTGCAGATACTGACAAGCTGATCCTAAAATTGATATTGGAAATGCAAGGGACCCAGAATAGTCAAAACAGTCTTGGAAGAGAAGAACAAAGAGGACTCACAGTTCCCAATCTCAAAACTTACTACAAAGCTACAGTAATTAATTAAGACACTCTGGTACTGACATAGGACAGACATAGATATCAATGGCCTAAAGCTGAGAATCTAGAAATCAACTCTTACATTTATGGCCAATTGACTTTCAAGAATTCCAAGACAATTCAATGGGGGAAATAACCGTCTTCTAAACAATGTGTGCTGGGACAACTGCATATTCACATACAAAAGAATAAATTTGGATCTCTGCCTCCTGCCACATATAAAAACTAGCTCAAAATGGGCGATAGACCGAAATATAAGAGCTAAAACTGTGAAGCTCTTAGAAGAAAACTTAGGTATATATTTTCATGACCTTGGGTTAGGCAATGGTTTCTCAAGCAACAAAATAAATAGGTAAAATGGACATCAACAAAATTCAAAGTTAACTATCAGAAAAGTGAAAAGACAATGCATAGAATGGGGGAAAATATTTGCAAACCATATGTATGATGTGGGACTTATATCAAACACATGTTAAAAATCTTACAGATCAGCCTGGCAGGTGTTGCTCAGTGGTTGAGCTTTGACCTATGAACCAGGAGGTCACGGTTCGATTCCTGGTCAGGGTACAAGCCTGGAGTTGCAGGCTCGATCACAGTGTGGAGCATGCTAAAGGCAGCCAATCAATGGTTCTCTCTCATCATTGATGTTTCTATCTCTCCCTCTCCTTTCCTCTCTGAAGTCAACAAAAATACATTTATAAAAACCTTACAGTTCAGCAATTAAGAGACAAATAACCCAATTTTAAAAAATGGGCAAAGAATTTGAATAGACATTTCTTCAAAGAATATATAGGAGTGGCTAATAATCAAAGATGTTCAACATCATTAGTCATTAGAGAAATAAAAATTAAAACCATAGGCCTCAGAAATTCCACTTAGAGATACTCAAGAGAAGTGAAAAGCTAAGTCCACACAAAACTTGTTCCAAAATGTTCATCCTAACATTATTCAGAAAATGTAGAAACAACCCTAATGTCCATTAACTGATAGATGACCAAAATGTAATATATCCATACAATGGAGTATTATTTGGCAATAAAAAGGAATGAAATATTGATACATGCTACAACATAGATGAACCTTAAGAACATTATGCTTAGTGAGAAAAATCAGTCACAAAAGACTACATATTGTGTGATTCTATTTATATGAAATGTCCTGAATAGGCAAATCCATAGAGTCAAAAAGTAGATTATTACTTGCCAGTGACAAGATGATGAGGGCTTGGGGGGAAGCAAAGTGACAGCTAGTGAATATAGGTTTCTTTTAGGTGTGATGAAATTTTCTAGAATTAGATAGTGGTGACAGTTGCACAACCTGTGAATATGCTAAAAACCACTTTAAAATGCATTTTATACTTTATAAGTGTGAGTTTTATTGTATGTGAATTATAGGTCAATAAAGCTGTTATAAAAGAAAATTCTGTAAGGCAAGGATTATTAGTAACTTCATTTTATACATTAGAAAATTTAGGCACTTGCCTAAAAGCCATATTAATAATAAATGGCTAGGCCAAGATCTGAGTCCAGGTCCTTCAGCTTAAACGTGGCTTCACTGCTGCCTTATGGGCAATCATGGGCTGTATTATTGCTATAATGCAATCATCATTCATTGGGCAACTAGGATATGTCTAGGGAGTGATGCAGTGTACCCAACAGTCCGAAATCAGCTGACTTGTTCTCCATGACCTGAATTAGCTCATTCCTCATGCACTCCTATAGAGAAATCAGCTTAGCAAGAGATACATCTTTTAAGTTCACATGAGGAATACCCATTTAGGTGATTTCATCTTCTTTCCCTCAAGCTGGCACAGCCTAGGAAGTATTTGGTTGCACATTAAAACACATACATGATTAAATAAACTGAACTGGGTATATAAAGTGAACTTGTTTGTGCTTTATAGGTAAAGAATGAATTTTGCTGATCCATGAATGATTTGATATCATTTGCTCCTGACTGAATAGAACTGACCATTTGTCTAAATTTGCACTCCTCACACATTTGCTAGCTGGAGATATTTCTCTGCATCACTTTCATTATTTTTCTATTTCCTATACTCATTTCCAAAGAGTCACTTTATATACCCTTATTGCCCGCTGATATTTCAAATGAAGCCTTTCCCATAAGCTGAGTGTGTGGCTCTCTCAGCTCTCCATAATACAGGAAGGGGCCAGAAAGCAAATAAAAAAAAAGTCTTTAAGTGTTTGTGAATTGACATTCTCGCAAAGGATAAAAGCCCTTTCTAGAGTCTTACTTTTAGGTAAGTAAGTGTGGTTATCTGGTTTTTTAGTTCATGTAAAATCAGAACCAGAGGGCATGCATTGATGAAGTAGGAAGGGACAGCTGATAAAATAGAAATCTGGCAGAATCCCTACCTCCTGCCAATAATATAGTTGCTAATTGCCCCTGTATCCTAATTTGAGTGACGACCACCTATCAGGGCTTGTTGGGTGACTGGAAAGTAAGTCCACTCAACAGCAGCTCCACATCCGTCCGGAGAGCATATAAGATTGAGGGACGCATGGCCTTGAAAGAGAGGATTTCTTGGGAGAGGCTTGTTGCTGCCTTGTACCTTGCAGTACCCCATGGAAGTGGAAAGAGAGAGGTTTCTGTCTCACCTTCAACCAGGTGAGAGAGGCTCCAGAACTTGCTACTTGTCTCTTGGAGTAGAGACTTCAATATCTGTGATGATGAAAATGTTCCTCTCCTATGTTGTCAACTACTGGCCACATGTGACAAATTGAGCACTTGAAGTAGGTAGGGACAGTGCAATGTAGGGACTTGCATTTTAATTCTAGTTAGTTTTTATTCATCTACATTTAAATTTAAATAGTCACATGTGGCTATGGGATACTTTATTGGATAGTTCAGTTCTAGTATATTCTTTATGAGTATTTTATTTTTTTAAACATATTGTTTTTGAGTTCAGAGAGGAAGGGAGAGGAAGAGAGAGAGAGAGAAACATCAATGATGAGAGAGAACCATTGATTGGCTGCCTTTTGCACACTCCACACTGTGATCGAGCCTGCAACTCCAGGCATGTATCCTGACCAGGAATTGAACCATGACCTCCTGGTTCATAGGTTGATGCTCAACCACTGAGCCATGCCGGCCGGGCACTTTATGAATATTTTAAATAACCATAGTAACTGTGGATAATTTGCTGTGTATCAAATATTCACTAAGTCCCTTCCTCCTATGATCTTTTTTAACCTCCCAACAGCCACTTGGTATAGACACTTTCATTATCTTGATTTTAACCATGAGAAAACCAAGGCATGCAGAGGTTAAGTAAGGGACAGATGTAGAATAGAATCTATGGATTTGATTCTAGAACCTTTGCTTTTAACCATCTCGTTTTTGAAGACATGCCCTTTTAATCTTCCCCCCTTTATAATCATACTTTTTACTAATGAGAAACAGTAGCAAGGGTCACCTCTGGAGATCTCATTTATATTATCTTTCTTAACTACTTTTGTATGTTTCATGAATATTTTTCTATATAGCACCTCTAAGGCAGAATAATCCATTTGTCTTATTTTGTAATCATCTTTGTTGAATAGTAAGTGGATTGTTTGAAGATAAAATGAGTTTTATCCCTGAAATATATGTTTGGGAGGTCCCTAGGTGCCCTGCTATGTTGGATATTCAGAAACCTGAGAACACAATGCCTCTACTTTGGCAAAAGCTCATGTGGTCCATAGTGAGAGTGAGGCTTGGCAGCTTCTGACATGGTTTTCTATGCAGAAGGCACTTTCCCCTTTGATACATAAGCAAGCCATGAAGTTCTGTTGGCACGTTTTTTTTTTTTTTTGTGTTCCATAAGGGGTAATTATATAACAAGAGATATTTGTCTTTAATATTTTTTATTCTAGGTACATGGGAAAGTTCTACAGATTCTGTGTAAGCGGCTTCTAATCTTGTGCATGGGCCTGACTTTGGGGCTCCATACTGGATGTACTGATGTTCTCTCTCATCATGATTCAGGATCCCATTAATCCACCAGCCTTTCCCATCCCCTTTGGGATTTTTTGAGGCACAGGAAATTTCAAATGTTTGCTGATGCAGCTGGCGGTGCTGAAGCCAGCTCGTAGGAGCTTGCATGACTGTGTGAATCTCTCCTTGTGTTGTGTTCAATTAAATCGCCTTGGTAGCTTGAAGTTAGCCTGGGGGAAGTTTCACACCATTTGAAAAACCTATGCATTTGTTTCCTATTGTTTTGTAGCAAATTACCACATATACAAGTTTATTCTCTGCTCTCTCATCTGGATAATCCAGGATAACCTCAATGTTCTTGATTCAATCACATCTGCAAAGTTCCTTTAGCTACCCACAGTAACATCTTCATAAACTATGGGAATTAGGGCAGATATATATTGGGGAGGGGGGGCGCACGAGAGGGGAGTGCATTTTTCTGGCTACCATACCCTACAAATTAGAGATTTTTATTTTCAAGAGAGTTAGCTGTTAAAGTTACTAGCACCCGCTCCCCATGGCTCTGTAGTACCTTGGTAGACTTATGGGGAAGACCCTAATCCTTCTCATGGTAGACACACTGCACTACCATTTTGATGTTAATGCGCCTCTGACTTCTGCTGTGCAGGGACATCTATAAGATTTCTGCCTCTGGAAAGTGGGGTGCAGCTACTTTCTAGTCCCCAAACTTTTCTGGGGTGTCTGTGACAACCTAGGCTGAAGATTGTGGGGTGTGGTAACACCCACTGCTGTTTCAACTGTCACCCTTCCTCTCTAGCATTCCTTCCTTCCGCATCCATTGCAGTTTAACTTGTCTTGGATAGGAAAACTTTCTTTTATGTCATTATACATTCATTCTAAAACCCTGCTTATCAAATAAACATTATATATCTCCTGGGCCTTAGTTCTTAATAGCTGAAGGCAAGCTTTTAGAATTGAACAAAACCTTTTTTTCTCTCAGAAAGCTGCTTTCTCAGAAATCAAAAGCACCTTGCTCTTAAGATTCCATTTACTTCCAAGTTTCCAAATCTTATTTCGAACCTCAAAGCCAATAAATGCTGTTTTGCTATCCCTCTAAAGCAATGACAGCCACTGAATAATAAAGAAGCAGAAGGTCTCTGGGCACCTAGACTATAATACAGCATTTTTTATCTTTTGACATAGCCAACAATGTGGTATGACATGCATTAAAATGCCAAGCAGGTGGTACAGATACTATATGCTGTAGAAGTTTAGAGGATGGCGAGGTTGCAGGAGGGTGTGTGTGTGTTGTGCAGGTGAAAGGAACCTACACTTGCCAGAAGGACTGAGCCAGGCCAGGGTGAATTGTTTGGGTTCAGGTAGGGAGAAAGAAGAGGCATAACTTCAGGCTCAGGCAGGAGTGTGAAGAGACGAAGAGGCCGTCAGTATGCCAGAGAGGGTTGTTTCTATGGGAAAGGTCCAAGGAGATGGAATAGCTGAGGGCCTTGAATGTCAAGCTGAAGCCTTAGGACCACATTTCCAGTGCGGGGAACTGGCACATCGGGCATGCTATGAGTGTCCGTCACCCAAATGGAGGGGTGTGGCTACAACTTATCTTCCTGAACCCAAAGCTCACCTGAGATCTACAGCAGCCGAATGGCACCTCTGGAGAGCTCCCTTGACAAGTCACCAAACCTTTGCCCATAGATCACAGGTACTTGCCAAATCAGCCTGTGAAGCTCTATACTGTCACACAGGAGAAGGAATGGACCTTAGCATACCTCAAAATTGTCGTGTAAGCAGTTTACTTTTGGTGTTTACTGTTTAGTTATTAGCTCAGTTTGGGGATGGATGGGGAATGTGTGTGTGTGTGTGTGTGTGTGTGTGTGTGGCGTGCAGGAGATTTGTGGAATATGAGTGTATGAATGGGGAGTGTGTGGTGTGGGGTGAGATAGATGTGTGTGTAGTGTGGTATGTGCTTAGTTAAGCATGGATGTTGTGTGGTATATTATGTGTGTTATGGGACCTGTGTGGGACATGTGTGTGTGTGTGTGTGTCATGTGGTGAGTGTGTGGTGTGCGTGAGATTTGTGGAATATGTGTGTATGAGTGTGGTGTGTGTGATGTGGGGTGAGATGGATATGTGTGTAGTGTGGTCTGTGCTTAGTTAATATGGATGATGTGTGATATGTATGTGTGTTATGTGATCTGTGTGGGATGTGTGTGTGTGTTATATGATCTGTGTGGAATGTATGTGTGTGTGGGGGATGTATGTGTGTTATGTGATCTCTGTGGGACGTGTGTGTGTGTGTGTGTATGTGTGTGTGTACATGAGCTTATACTGTGGTATTTAAGAGTGCCAGCTCTGGAGCCAGGCTGCCAGAAATAATGACTGGCTTCACAGTATGGGGAAATTACTTAACTTTTTGTGCCTTTCTTCCCCCATCTCTAAAAAGAGGGTAACAAGAGTGCCTACCTCTAAGTTAGGTTGTGAGTGACTACCTAAGACACTTGCCCGATGCCCTGCACTAGATGGCACTCATAAGTATTAGCTGTGTGCTCACACCACAGGTGCTCAGGCTCCCAGGTGCTGTTTAAAGGTCTCTCTGTCCTTTCTGCTGGCAGGTGGCCCTTTTGAAGAGCCGGCAGGGACAGTTTATTATGGAGCTGTTGGATCCAAGCTAACAGAGAAGGGTTTTCTTCCTCACATCCTCGCTCATCTCCAATATCACTACTCACCTTTGAATTCACTGTGGAGCCTGACAACTCATATAGTCCTGAGCTGCTTGGTGCTCAGACACCTGTCCGGGCTGATGGGGAATAGAGGCGCCACTTACAAGCTGCACTTGTAAGAAAGGAAAAGTAAATATTTCACAAGGACAGTAGGTGGGATGCTATCAGATATTAACCACAACCAGCAGCGCAACTCATTAATAGTAGCATATGTTCAAAAGATGCACTATGTTAGCTGTGTATGTAACCTTTTATTTTGAACAGTGAAGAGTACCCATGGAAACCAGAATGGTGAAAACTCATTTAGAATGAGTGGCGCTGTCTCTGGCTGATGGGTCAAAGACTGACATTCGGTCTGAACAGCAGGAGCCAGGGGTTGTGGAAAACTCATTTTTCCTTATTTTTACCTGACCCAGAGAGGTTCCTAGGGCATGGGCACCGAGAACCCAACCTGGAAGTCATTTTATAAATGTCAGGAGCATCTTGCCCAGATTCTCAAGTACAGAGTAGGAAATTAATCATAATTAGTCATAAAATATGTGTGTATCTCCTGACTATCAAACATAGTCATCTTTTATCCTTCTCTATCCCCTTATCCTGTTTTATTTTATACTCTCTTCCCAGGTAGATTGTAAGGGTGACAAGGACAGAAATTGTCCCTTTCTTGCTCATGGCTGTAGCCCCATTCTCTGAAATGGTCAGGCCTATTGCAGGTACTCTATCCCTAGTTGTTGAGTAAATAATGAATAAATGAAAAAAAATGATTTACCTGCCCCGTGAAAGGGTTTGGTAAAATATAGCATGACCCTTCTCTACAATGGAAAACAATGGAATTATTAAAAGTTTTGTCAAATTAAAGTTCTTATTTATTAACATGGAAAGACATACATCATGTATTTAGTGAAAAAATATGGTTGCAAATTACAAAGCAGTTTATACTTACATGTATGTGTCTTTTACATGTGTGCATGTTTACAGTTATGTGTGTGTATGTATCTATATATATTTGCTTAGAAAATGCACCAGTGATGATTTCTGTGTGGGAGGGTTATGAAAAATTTTTATTTTTTTTGCCATTTGGAATTGTCTGAAAAATTTAAATAGAAGCACAAATTGCTTTAAAATACTGAAAAGTAGAGATAAAAAATGTTAAAGATAGATTTCTTTTGAGCTGCTGAAACCTTCCTTTAAAGCCTCAGAAGGAAGGCAGAGGTGGGTGGGTGGGTGGGAAGAGATCAACCAAAGACTTGTATGCATATATGCATCACCCATGGACACAGACAATAGGGTGGTGAAGGCCTGGGGTGGGGATAAGAGGTGGGCTAGAAGGGGTCAGTGGGGGAAACAGGGGACATATGTAATACTTTCAACAATAAAGATTTAATTTAAAAGGCCTATGTCCTGGCTCTGATTTGTTCCTGGTGCCGAGGGCAACAGAATCTTAGCACTAAATTATAATTGATTGATTTTAATAGGGTTGAACTTTTTGGAGCTTCAGAAGGAAAAGAAGAAAAAGTCCAGCTACTGGCATAGACCCTCCATACATGCTTGTTAAGTGGAATGAATAAAGTTGGAAGCTTACACATGGCTTATCCTCTGAAGTTGGCTCCTCATAGAGGGACTTATGACAATTCTCCCACGTTCAAAGTGCTATTTATTCCATCAAGTGTATTTGTTCAAAGCCCCACCCTTCTAAATTGAGTAAGAATGACAGAGAATGACTTGGTTGCCAAACCTGATTCTTTCCAATGTGGGAACCAGCTAATGCATTTTATGCTGGAATTATATTGAGTTCCAGATGACACAGTTTTTGATGTTGAGCTGGTACTAAAACCATTGCTATCCACCCTGCTTTCGGAGTTTTAACAATTTTTGGAAGTTTTAAAATCTACAAGGCCACAATCGTTTCAGGCCTCAGGACAGTGGGCTACATAGCTGCACAATGAGGTATTAAAAATAACCACTGATACTACCTTTGCTATTTTTATGTACCAGGCACTGGGCTAAGTTCTTTCCTTGCATTACCTCTTTCAATCCTTTGGCCACACCCTCTGTAGCTGGTGCCATTATTAGCCCTGTGGGAGAGGATGATGTGCCTGTAATTTAGGGAAGGTTAGTACCCTGCTTGAAAATATACTTTTAGACATTAATTGACACAATTGGGACACACAGCCAGCTCTCTCTTACTCTGGAGACTGTTGTCCTGCCTTTTAAAATTCTTTAATCACACCATTAAGGGAGCCACCTACTCTATGCCCATTTCCGCTCCCTTCTGGTTGTTGGGTGACCTTGTGATATTTTTTTGAGGTGGATTGGTTTGGGACCATCTCAGAAAGGTTTGGCGACTTTATGGAGTTGTTGGCCAAGAAGAACAAGGTAGTTATTTTATAATAAGACTAGAGGCCGGTGCACAAAATTCGTGCATGGGGGAGGGTCCCCTCAGCCCAGCCTGCACCCTCTCCAATCCAAGACCCCTCGGGGGATATCTGACTGCTGGTTTAGGCCCGATACTGGGGATAGGGCCTAAACCAGCTGCCGGACATCCCTCTCACAATCCGGGACCACTGGCTCCTAACTGCTCACCTGCCTGCCTGATGGCCCTAAATGCCCCCCTGACAGCCTAGTCACCCCCATCTCCACCCGACCCCCTGCCAGCCTGGTTGCCCCTCTGCCCCCTCCCACCAGCCTGGTTGCCCCCAAATGACCCCTCTCCCTTGCCGACCTGGTTGCCCCTCATTGCCCCCCACTGCCAGCCTCTTTGCTCCTCACTGCCCTCCCCCTGCTGGCCTGGTCACCCCCAACTGCGCCCTCTCTGGGCCTGGTTGCCCTACACAGCTTGCTGCTCAGTTGTTTGGTCACCCCTCACTAACCCCCCTGATGGCCTAGTCACCCCACGCAGCCTGTTTGGTCGTTCATTCGGTTGCGATGGTCACTTAGGCTTTTATTATTATAGATTATTTTAGGCCTGCATTGCTATTTATTGCTGATCTTGTTTTGCATCTCAAACTTAGCTTGTTCAAGTTCAATCTCAGGCCTATTTTTAGACAGGACCAGGAAATATAAATCCTCATCTGGGGATTGTGGGAAATGCTGGTTTTCATTAGCCCACAGATGAGCAAATATTATTATATTCAACTAGAAGAATACCTTCTTTGTTGACCTTATATAATTCACAAGGGAGCAGATTCATTTGATTCTACTTAATTGATTTCATATTTAAAATGGAAACAGGAAGTTTGTAGTTATAAACCTATGTCTCATTATCTAGAATCTTACACAGCTTCTTCACGAAGTGACTATTATTTAGGATAGCAAGAGGTAAGTGTTTTGCAATAGCCTGGCCGTATAAAAGGATTCTGAAATGGAACAATAAATTTTTTAACATAACGTTTCAGGGAGTGAACACAGGTACCCAAATAGGAGATTAATACTGAAGTATTGGAAAAGTGACATGGAGACCTGTTAATTGCCAGGATCTAAAAGTCAGCAGTCTAATCCAATTAAACATGGAAATTGAGCAGTGGTGTTCATTTTCAGTGTCCTTTTGAGCTAATCATTATATGATGGGTTTAGGAATTAATTGCTAGGTAGTGGACCGATCATGGAGAAGACACCGCCCCCTTCACTGCTGTGCCCAGCACTTGGAAGTTCTGTGGCCTTGCTCTTTTTTTGACCTGGCAGTGGAAGAAGTGAGAAGAAATTTACATCATGAACAAATAACTTCCTTCCTCTGCCTTCTGACATGACAGTCACAATGAGAGAATATTTCTCCTCAAGGACAGTGCTATATTGCAACTTGACTTGTAATAAGCATCAGGAGAATAGCACCGGGGAAAGATGAAAACTAAACCTTAGCAGTACCTCTCCTGGTAGGAAATCAAATGTCTGCGTAAACCCGAGTATGTGGCTCATAATGAAAAAAGTCCTTCCCTGCCTGCATCAGCCTGCAGCCATCTCTACCGCCTCCAGCTCCCAGAGGGAACATCATCTTAACAGTGTGCCCCGCACAGCTCTCCTGACTTACTTATTGCATTCCTAAGCCTGCTTCCCCTAGATGACTGTACGACGAGAGCCCTAGTGCTCTGTGATATATGTGCTCTGCTGAGATTTGGGCTGTGTGACTTTCTGTAGCTGTGTGTTAATGTGCTGTAGGGTGGGGTCCATCACAGGCAGGCAGGGATACTAGCCTGGTCTCACTCTAACAAGACATGATCCTTCCCTCTATTGGGTAACCTCATAGTATCTGTCTGTAAATTTGTTATGTTTTTATTTGAAGGATCATTGGATGCTAATAAGTTCCAAATATAGGCCCTTACCTATACTGGGTTCTCAGAAGAGTCTGCAGAATAAAGTACATAAATGCATGACGAGGGGAAATAGAGTTCTATCTTCTTGGTAGGTACTGGTCAAGGTAAAAGGAAATTAGGAAGATTTTGTGTTGGAGTCAGCAATATCAACTGGGAGACATTCAGGTTCAATTCAGATTCAGATTCAATTGACAAGGTGTTGTTGTTTTTTTCAATTAGCTCTTTAAATTTTTTTTCAAAAGTAGAACATGCATGAACAATGAACAAATGTATGTGCTCAAATTTGTATAGGGTCCTGATTGAAAGGTACATTTTCTTAATGTCTTGTCAACACCACCCCTTTTAAGTGCAATTTACTTGAAAGTGCTTTGTACATGTAATCATTACAAATGCTACCTCTCTCCTCTTGCTAGCAGGTGGCTCCATATTGTGAGGTATTATAGAAGAAAGTTTTATGTATCTTTGAGTTCCTGACAAGTTGAGCACAAACCTTGTGTATAGCAGGTGTTTAATGTGTGTTAGTTGAACAGATCAGACACACACATTGGACCTAAAGCATTTGGAGCTTTATTACTAGAGGCCCGATGCACAAAATTCATGCAAGGGGCTTGGCCCTCACAGCCTCGGCTGGCCCTCGCAGCTCTGGCTTCTTCTGGAAGGTCGTCCGAACGGTTGTCTGGATGGTGGTTTGGCTATTCAGTCTAATTAGCATATTAGCTCTTTATTATATAGGATTCCTAGGAGAGTTTTCACAAATCAAAAGCGATGGTAGGAACTAACAAGACTCAGTACAAATGAAATAATGATGGCATAATTTCAGACATGAGTAATGGAGGCAATTGAGTAGAATACTTTGCATCCGGTGAAGCAACTCTCTTTGTGCTAACAGTAAAGGCTGCCTCTGACTTCTGTTAAAGACTATTGTGTATTTTTCTTTTCAGAGAAAGGCAAACTTGGTTAGAGGTAGAGAAAACAGGCTTTGTATTTAAACACAATTGACTTCGAATCCCTGCCCTACCTTGACTTGCTTGTCACTACTGGACAACTCTTTAAGCACCTGGACTCATAGTGTTATAAGAAAAAAACCTATGGAAATTGGAGACAATGGGACTTAACATGGTATACTGTATCAGGGGTGGGCAAACTTTTTGACTCGAGGGCCACAATGGGTTCTTAAACTGGACCGGAGGGCCGGAACAAAAGCATGGATGGAGTGTTTGTGTGAACTAATATAAATTCAAAGTAAAGGAGCGGAGGGGAGAGCAAGAGAACCCGCCGCTCTTTTGGCTCCGCGGGCCAGATAGAACAGCCGAACGGGCCGGATTCGGCCCGCGGGCCGTAGTTTGCCCACGGCTGCTGTAGATACTCAATGAGTGTTTCTACTTCAATAATTGTTTTTATTTTAGTGAGCCCCAGTAATATTTCCTAATGCTTATGGTTATCTTTGGAATTCTAACGAAACCAACATATTTCAGTCTCTTGAAATCCCAAATGTAGTAGTCTGCTAGGTCTGCCATAACAAATGTCATGGACTAAGTGGCTTAAATAACAGACATTCATTTATCTTCCCTCAGTTCTGGAGGCTGGACTGCTGAGCACAGGGTGGCCATGTGGTTGGGTTCTGGTGAGAGCTCTCATCTTAAATTGCTTCTGCAATGATCCTCTTTCTAAATAAGGCCATATTCTGAGATACAGCCAGGTTAGGACTTCAGCACATCTTTTGGGTAGGATGCAATTCAACCATAACACTCAGCCTGGGCCTGGAGTAGAAGGAAACCTCACAGGCTTGAGAATTCTGTTCACATAATTCCCAAATGGCCGTGCCTTTGTCTCCAGGGTGCCCTGGCCCCCACCTCCCCTGGGGTGTCCTTCTCTGGGCTTTGTGTGGTTCCAAGAGAGGAATTGTCTTCAGTAGGAGGGCCTTTCTTGGGAAGCTCTCAATTCATTTTTCTCCTAGCAGTAATTTTTTTCTGCTCACTGGGTGAATATCTTTGCCTCAGGTGGCCAGGATTTTTTATTACTTGGAAAATCCTTCAAACTCCAAACCCAAAAGAACCACAAATTGACCGTATTTCTTTATATTATCTGCACATAAGCACACACACAAGCATTAGGGGACAAATCTGAAATGTCACACCGGCTGACAGTTTTCCATCCTTATTGACTTTAAGGCTAGTTTTTGCAGGAAGGTAGCCATAGTGGCCACTGGGTGGCAGAAACCTGGCTTTCTCTCCTCTGGTTCCTCCTTGCTGTGCTGCTCAGCTCACTCCTCCTGCCTGTGTTTGACCGATTGAAGCTTCTGGTCTCATCAGCCTTCCTATGAGTTTGGAAGAAAGGTCCTGAGGAGTTATTGTAACCGGACAATCAATGGGTTCGGGCTGCCTGTCACTACTTGAGACAATTAAGCAGTGACAGGGTTGAATCATATGTGAGTGTTTATTCCAATAATGCCGGAGTATGGAAGAGCACCAGGTCATCCCCAAAAATCTGCTCTGCACCCCACCATAAGACAGCTGCTTATATTGGGTAGAAGGACAAAGATTACTTGGGGAAGTAGCCAAAGGGTATGCCAAAATGGGCAGTTTACAGGTAATGGGGGCTAGAGATCTTCAAAGGGCTTAGTGATATGCAAAAGGGCTAGGGCTCTTCAAAGGGCTGGCGATTCTGGTTTCTGCAACAAAATTGTTCATCTTTCCATGATAATAGGCAGCTCCAAATGGGGAGGATGGTTGCATTTCCAGATGAGCTCCCAGGTCCCACAAGCAACTGCCAGCCAGGTTAGAAAGTACCTTCTTTAATCAGAACAAAACAATCACAGTTAACAGAGCATGATTAATATTTCTTACTATTAGCTGGTCCCCAATATTCTATTTCTGCCCCTATCATTATGGCTATTTTGAAAGGGAGTGGTGCCATCGGGTCCCTTGTACATATCACAGGTATTCCTTGATAGAGCCAAGGCTGCTAAGAAACAGGACTTGGAGGGCTCTGACTCGGACAACAGTAGTTAGTATACAGCTCACACAAGTTAAAGACTTGGCCAAGATAAGACAGTAAGGATGAAAAGAGGATCTTAAACCCCGGTCTTTTCAAACCCCTAGCCTGAGTTCTTTCCATTATTATACCATCACCGGCACTATAGTAGGAGCCAGGAGGTTAATAAAGAACCAGGGAGAGATGCAGGAGCTCCCTTTGAGTCTGCCTGTGAAAAATTCCCTCTTTACTTGACTATCATTTCCAGGAGATTTTGAGCTTCTTGAAGGCAGAGATGTCATCTTTGTATCCCTAGCTACTAGCATAGTGCTTGAAATATAATAGGTGTTCAATAATAGGTGTTCAATAATATTTAATGATTGCAAAAAATAATGAATTACTTGATGTCCTTTTCTGTTTTTCATTCCCTCTCCTCCTTGCCTTCCCTTCTTTTCTTCTTTAATAGCAGCTCAGTTAGCTCATAGGCTTCATTATGGACCCAGGACTATAGATTGTTAGACTTTGTCTCAAAGTTCCTGATCAAATCACTTAATGTAGCTGAGACAACCCTTAACATAAGAATAGCTGTGTTTTTACTCTTTGCACTTTGGTGGGGAATGCTCAGAATTATTAGACTGTTCATCACCGAGCCTAAAGGGTGCAGTGTACTTTGGTATGTGTGTGAGTGTGCTTAGGCTCATTTGTGTAAATTATGAACGCATGGTCTATGCTTACCACTTTATCCGAAGACTCCAGAATGGATGAATTCAGAATTTGCACATAGTTTTCTTTGGGGGTCATCAAGGTAAACGTCACTCCGTTCTGTGTGATTTGGTTCCTATATTCTAATGTACATTTTTGTTTCTATACTCAGGTACATGTTCTTTGGGGCAAAATTGACCACTCTCTGGACACTTGCATAAACATCCTTTTATGTCCTGAAGGTGGCAGTAACAATCAAAACTGTATTTAAAGAAAATTAAATGTAAGGGTGGGGATCTGGGGAAAAGAGAAAACTAACTCTCTCTGAAATGTTTCATAATCCTCCATTTTCTGCTCAGCAGAATTATATTCATAGTGAGATTATTCATTATTAAGAGCTTATTTCAGCCCAGACTGTGTGTGTCAGTAGATTAGGACATGGAGGAAGATTAGTTTCTCACAGTGGGTGGCTGGAAATAAGTTTCTTATCTGATCATTAAAATCAGTTGTTCATGGTTTTTTGACCAGAATTATTCATTCTGTCAAGGCTTTATGTATGCTGATTAAATTTTGGTGCCTGATATGTACTGTTAAGATTGAGCTGCGTGGTACCAGGGTTATATTAGCAAGCTAGAATGACTATGTGTAGGTATGTGGGTCTTCAAAAATTCTCAACGTTTTGCAGTGCCAGATACGTATTTTTGAAAGTTTTTAATGATTTTGAGATTTTTGTGAAATAACACTGTTATTAATAAATAAAATATTAGCAGCTACTATTTATTGTCTATCATGTGCCTGCCATAGTCTTAGGCCATTTTACCTGTTTACCTGGGGTGTTTTCTTTAATAAATAAATTTTATTTGTATAGAAGTTTTTTATTCATAGCAAAACTGAGCAGAAAATACAGAGTTCCTATATACCCCCTGCTCTCACACATGCATAGACTTCTCTGTTATCAATATTTCCCACCAGAGTGGTACTATTGTTACCACTGACACATCATTATCATAGTCCATGGTTTACATAAGACCCACTCTTGGTGTTGTGCATTCTATGGGCTTGGATGTGTATTCATCATACACACACACACACACACACACACACACACATATATATATATATATATATGGCTAATATGCTAAATGTCCGTCTGGGTAATGACATCATATAGCAATGCCTGGCTTCCTCTTCCTAGTGACTAGCCTCCTTGCAGTTTCTTCAGCCCAGGAACACAACTTGCTTTATAGCCAGATGCAAACACTTTACACTTTAACCAAATGTCTGTGAAGTGTTTTCCGTGCCACATCTCATCTGATCCTCACAGAAGTCCTGGAGTAGGTAGATAGGAGACTTGGTGGAATCCTATTTTCTTTCCATTAGCCAGAAAACGGAGATTTAGAAAGCTTAGAAATTTGATCTGACTGAAAAGAAGTAAGAAATGGTGGAACTTGAAAATGACTTCAGGTTTTCTCACTGTGCAGAATATAGTCAAACACTGCTGCAGTTAAATATTTTGCCCTTTGTTCTCCCTGCATGATCTACAATAATAAATCTGCTTTGTGTTGATATTTACTGCTGTGTTGCTGACAATTACCCGAAAGAGAAGTTGGGGTGCTTTACTGGGCTGGAAAAGTTTAGCTAAATCAGAATGCAGGTCTAATTAAGCAAGTTTATTCTATATCTATAAAAAGCTGACTCATGCATGTGCGATACATATAAAGCTCTCGCTGGTACCAATTGCACGCGTGTGTTTCTATCTGTCATTGTTGATCGTGAATTTGGTTGACACTTCTATTATAGAGAAAGGGCGAATAGCGATATTAAAATATTTCTTTTAATTAATTTCCTTTCAATGTGCATGAATTTGTGCACTGGGCTACTCGTTGTAGTATAATATAGAATAGATCAGCTGCCCTAAAAATCCTCTGTGCTCTGTCTATTCATCTCTCTTGCCTCATTCCCGGAAACCATTGATCTTTTTACTGTCTCCATAGCTTTGCCTTTTCCAGAATGTCATGAAGTTGGAACCCTACAGTAACTGGCCTTTCAGATTGTCTCTCACTGGGTAATATGCATTGAAGTTTCCTCCATGTCTTTTCATGACTTGATAGCTCCTTTCTCGTGAGCTCTCAATAATAAATATTCTATTGTCTGGTTGCTCCACAGCTTATTTATTCATTTACCTTCTGAAGTACATCTGGATAGCTTCCAAGATTGGCAATTGAGAATAAAGCTGCTATAAACATTCACGTGTAGGCTTTCCGTGTGGACTTAAGTTTTCAACTCCTTTGAGTAACTATGACAGAATTACTGAATTGTATAGTAAGAGTATGTTTAGTTTTATAAGAAACTACCAAACTATCTTTCAAAGTGAGATACCATTTTGCATTTCCACCAGCAGTGAATGGGAGTTCCTGTGGCTTCACTGCCAGCATTTGGTGTTGTGAATGTTCTGGATGGTTATGCAGTGGTTTCTCATTGTTTTAATTTGCAGTCCCCTGATGACATATGATGTGGAGCATCTTTTCATATGCCTCTTTGCCATCTGTCCTTCTTCTCTGGCAAGGTGTTTTTTTCAGGTCCTTTAAACCTATTTCTACTCAGGTTGATTGTTTTCTTATTGTTGTGTTTTAAGAGTTCTTTGAATATTTTGGAGAACAGTCCTTTATAAGATGTGTCTTTTGTAAATGTATTCTCCCAGTCTGGTTTATTTTATCCTTCTCATAACACTGTCTTTCACAGAGCAGATATTTTTAATTTTAGTGAAGTCCAGTTTATCAATTATTTCTTTCAAAAATCATGTCTTTGGTGTCATCTAAAAAGTCATTGCCATACCAAAGGTCATCTGTGATATCTCCTTTGTTAAATTCTATGAGTTTTATAGTTTTGCATTTTATGTTTAGGTCTATGATCTGTCTTGAGTTCATTTTTGTGAAGGGAGTAAGGTCTGGGTCTAGATTTTTTTTTGCATGTGGATTACAAGTTGTTCCCACACCATTTGTTGAATCTGTTATCTAATTTTTGCATGTGGATGACAATTTGTCCCCACAAATTAATGCAAGAGTTATCACCTTTACCTTTATATTAAAGATGATAAAATCAAGGGGCAGAGGATAACATAACTTCTCCAAGTTTATAGATCTTGTAAATAGTAGGAACCCAGGTGTTTCTAACTCCAAACCTCTGCTCTGCTGCCTTTCAATAAAATGGTTTTGTGAGTCTGGCCAGGGAGTAGGACCCTTAAATTATATTGTAACAGTTTAACAAAATGAACAAAGTGATTTTAAGCCTACAGGTTAAAATATTTATTATTTCTGGCAAATCAAACCTAAAGAGAAAAATAAATTTTTGAAAATATGTTAGGTGATTTTCTCTTGTCATCTAACTATACATCAATAAGTATTTGAATGTGAAACGATATGTTAGGTGCATTAGATACAACATTGAATAAGACACAATCATAGTTCTGTAGGGAATTTAAATGTGATAAATGTGTATACAAAGGAGTATGTTTACCACAAAGGAAGAAGTAATTTATGTTGCTTCAGAGGAGGGGCCTGCTACAATAAGCTACAGAACTGTTCACAGCTACTTATTCAAGAAAAAAATAATGTCTTCCCTCAGTTACCAGTACACCCTCATGTAAAAACTTTAAGATAGCTTTTTGGAAATATGATGAAAGTTGGTGAAGTAAAGCAGGAAGTTCTGTTCTGTTGGCCTCACTCTGCAGAGGAGTGGTTGTAGGTGAATTCTTAAATTGCATGAAACCCATAAAACCTAGAATGGGAGTGGAGTTGGAAGATGATGGTGGGAGGTGGTAAGGGGATGGTTATCATAAAGTTGTATACGGTGAACATTATGATTCTACAGTAAAGTAGAATCCTAGACGTGAGAATTGGAATTCATGGTAAAAGCATGCTTTTGTTCATTCAATAATGATTTATTGGTTATCAAATTTACATTAGTTGTGTAGTTCACTTTGAAATTAGGGTTATCTAATTGCCTGTTTGCCTACCTATATATATAAAAGGCTAAGTGTCCGTCCTTCCCTCTGACCAGTAGCTATAATGTGCACTGACACCAGGGGGCAGATGCTCAATGCAGGAGCTGCCATGATGCGCACTGGCCATTTAAAAATAAATGGCACCATGGACTTGGCCAACAAACCAACACTTGGCTTCCCCCAAGTGGGACACAGGCCCCACCACCACCCCAGAGCGACACCCTACCAAATCGAAGCCAAGGCTGCCAAGACCCCATGGCACAAAATGCGGCCCACAGGCCAGCCCAGCCTGGAAACGGTTGCTGTGGGTGCCAGGTAATGACGTCACGTAGCAATGCCCAGCTTCCTCTCCCTAGCGACTAGCCTCCTTGCAGTTTCTTCATCCCAGGAACCCGACTTGCTTTATAGCCAGGTGCAAACATTTTATAGTTCAACCAAATGTTTGTAAAGCATTTTCCCATGCCTCATCTCATTTGATCCTCATTTGATCCTGGAGTAGGTAGAATCCTATTTTCATTTCATTAGCAAGACAAGGGAGATTTAGAAAGTTTAGAAACTTGACCCGACTGAAAGAAAGTAAGAAATGGTGGAACTTATTTTACAAATAATGATGCTGAGCCATAAAGATAATGAGTAAGCCGAAACCGGTTTGGCTCAGTGGATAGAGCGTTGGCCTGCGGACTGAAGGGTCCCGGGTTCGATTCCGGTCAAGGGCATATACCTTGGTTGCGGGCACATCCCCAGTGGGAGGTGTGCAGGAGGCAGCTGATCAATGTTTCTCTCTCATCGATGTTTCTAGCTCTCTATCCTTCTCCCTTCCTCTCTGTAAAATATCAATAAAATATATATTAAAAAAAAAGATAATGAGTAACTTGTCAAAGGTCACATGGCTTCATTCTCTCACAAATGCATTTTATTTGTCTTTTTGACAACCACACTTGGACTGAAATAGGAAGTGGTGACCACAGTCTAGTTTTATGCAGACAATTGATTTATGAATCAGCATTCCTAGGAGAAAGACTTCATGGACCCACACATCTGCTTTCCAGCCCATGATTGGCATGGACCTATTAGCCCCTGTTTTCCTTTATGGCATTAGAAAATGCTCCAAGAACACAGACATCTTATATTGTCAGAGGTCCCAGTGCTGAACTGGAATACCACCAAACCCAAATTGATTACAGCTTCTGCTGTCTATCATGTCTTTCGCAGCTAAATCGCACCATGTGCCCTAGACAGCCCTGAGCTCACTATGCCTGCAGACCTTGCAATGGCTCACATACCCCATACAAATATTATCTCATAGCCAGGCTCCAGACTGGGATATGGAAAATAGCCAATAAAGATATTAGAGGAATGGCTCAGAGAAAGCACAGCTAATCACCGCCCTGCTAGGTGAGAGTGGGAGGCCAGCAGGGGCCCAGACCTTTTCTTCTATTTTTAAATCAGTTGTCTGAGCAGTAAACCCCATGTCTCCCTTAATTCACTGCTCTGATCCACAGAGAAACATGTGACATGGCCCACGGTGGCAGCTGAATGAATTGCTCAGGCTGATTGTCTCTTTCTCAGTCTGTCTCTACCACCTGGGTAGAGGTGGTTTAAAAATACACGGTCATTAAGGGCATTTCAGCTGCAGGGCTGGAGTGGTTGGCATCACTGTGAGCTCCCTCAGTTTCGGGGGCTTCCTGAATCTCTGGCTGGTTCTTTTTTGTTCCTTGACACTCATGGCCCCTGATAATTTTGAATGAAATGTCATGTCTAAGTTGTTGAAAACTGTATGCCAGCTCCCACAGGTACTTGAAATGATCCCGTATTTGCATTGGAGATTTTGTATTTATGTAAAGGATTGCTGAATTACATACCATGGAAGATACATATTTTGAGAAGAGATTTTTTTCCAACTGGCTTTGTGGCTCTTGTGTTTTCTTTTGAGGAAAGGATGAATGAACATCTGGGATAAACATGTTTTAAAGGGTTTTAGTTATATGGTGGCACTTTTTTTTTTTTGTATTGGTCATTTATAATTTTTCAACTCGATCTTCTTGCCAGTTAGTATTTGGATTTTCATATATAGTGAAGCTCTCTGTAGTTTTTTGAGGCCTTGGCAACTTAAGTCTGGAGACTAATAAATAGTTGAGAAAGTATCTGACACGTCAGTTGGGACTAAAGAGTTCATGCCATTTGTACCAGATTCAGTCCATTTTCCTCTTCATATCTGCTCAGCCCCACCTGTCCCCTGGGTCTTGGCTACTTGTTTGATGGAGATCCCTGGCCACCACGGCCTTACTTTCTTCATCTCCCAGCATCAGCTCTCAGGTTCCAGCACAACTTCTTCCAGGGCAGGAGTCACTGCAGCTTCTGTGCCTGGGACAAACTGACCACACCCACCGAACACGGGGTCCCTTCCACCACTTCTGGGCTCAGATAAAACACCAAACACCAAAGATGGGGCATGAGAACTGGCTTTCCCAGGGACTGCGTTGAGCAATCAGTTTACACAACCTGAAAACATGGGGCAAAATTTGATTGGGGAGAGACAGGAGATAGAAGCAAGCTGGCAGATAGATTCTGTACCTTTCACACCCCTTCAGATTGTTTTCCGCACAGTGGTTTTATACAACCTCTCCAGAGATGACTGAGAAGCTGGTCCTCTTCTCTTCGTGAAGGCCAGCGCAGGCACATGCCACTTTGTAATTGACGTCCTACGTTCTGCCTCACTTCCCCCTTCTGTCAAACTGGCTGCTCTGGGATTGCTCCACCTGATAGAACACTAGCATGGAGCTTCAGGCTATTATTTTCTAGAGAACCTGGCCCAGACAATGTGGTAAGAGGGACTGTCTTCTCAGATGATCAATTATAATGGTAGGAAAAATTGAAGGTAAAGGAAAATAAAGCTACTAGATTTAGTAAATAGAAGGTATACCAAAAAGCAATTAGTGGAAGGTAGGTCCTTTTGAGAAAAATGGAATAGGATTGTTTCAGAGGAACTAAGGTTTTTCACCATTTTTCTAGGGTATAAGAAGGGAAGAAGGTTTATTCTAGTCAGTGTGATAAATAATTCCTGATGCAACAGAAAAACACAAAAATCTTATTGACTTAACACAATATAGGTTTTTGTTGTTTTTTTTTTTTCACTCAAAATTTGATATGGTTTTGGTAGCTTTTCTCCAGCTTATATTTATGCAATCTGGAATATTTGGCCTCTAAGATTTTTGGGTCTGGGAAGAGAACTAGAACTGGAACAAGGGAAGAAGGTAGGGAGAGAGGGAGGGAAGGAGGGGAGAGTGGAAGGGAATGAGAGTGGGAGGGAGAGAAACATCAGCTTCTTACTGCCTTAGCCCAGAAGTTACACGTGTCTTCTCATAGTTCACTGGCCAGAACTAACATATTGCCACAGCCTAATTGCTAGGGAAGCTGGGAAATGTAAAGGAGTGCATAGATTTTTATTTAGCACAGACTGTCCCATGACAAGTTTCTCAAGAGAAATTAATGGAGAGAGGGGGCCAAGTGGGACCTAGCAGGAGATTTATACTAGAAGAATGCAAAGGAGATTTTCAAGAAGCATAAAAGTGTGTAAGGAAAGATAAAGTACAAGACCTGAGACCAATGTCTGTTTAGAAATACAGGACACAAAGGAGGAATGACATGACTGCTAGAGGAGGATTAAGTAAATTCTTAGAGCAGGGCTGACAGAAAACACAGGGAGTTGGCATAGTTTCTGACATACAGGATGAAGCCATGGAAGAAGCAATCCTGCCCCCTCACAGGGAGAGAGGGCAGGAAACCCTGAAGAAGACATCAGGCAAGCTGGCCAAAATGTAAGGTGGGACAAGGAGTAATATAGTAGTCCTTCATATATAGATTACCGAAATAATTAACTCATAGGTAGTTCAGGGAGTACCCAAATATCCTTCATCAGCTTGCTCTAATGTCATCATCCTATATAACCATAGTGTACTTATCAAAGTTAAGAAATTAACATAGGAAACAGTATTATCAATTAAACCCACAGATTTTATTCAGAATAGATTTTTCCACAAATATGATATATATATATTTAATATATTTTATTGATTTTTTTACAGAGAGGAAGGGAGAGGGATAGAGAGTTAGAAACACTGATGAGAGAGAAACATTGATCAGCTGTCTCCTGCACACCTCCTACTGGGGATGTGCCCGCAACCAAGGTACATGCCCTTGACTGGAATCGAACCTGGGACCCTTCAGTCCGCAGGCCAACACTCTATCCACTGAGCCAAACCTGCAAGGGCACAAATATGATATTTTTATTACCTAAGATCCAATCTAGGATATTTAGTTGTTATGTCTTCTTGGTTCTTACATTCTGTGATACTTCCTCAGTCTTTCCTTGTTTTGTTTTTGTTTTATTATTATTATCTTAAGTTTTACATATGTCTCCTTTTCCCCCAATTGACCCCCTCTCCCCCAACCATTCCCACCCCGGGCAAGCCCCCACTGCCCCAGTGTCTGTGTCCATTGGTTATGCTAATATGCATGCATTCCTTTGGATGCTCTTTAACGCCGCCCCCGCCCCCACCTCCCCTGCCATTTGTCTCTGGATCTATACAGGTCAGGTATATTGTAGACCATCTCTCAATATGGGTTTGTTTGGCATTTTTTCATGATTAGGCTGAGATTATGGAATCTGGCAAGAATACAACAGAGAACCTGTGCCCTTCTCAATCCATCATTCCAGAGGTACATGATATTAACATGGCTTATCATGCCACTTGGTTAACATAGCGTATGCCAGGTTTCTCTATTTTAAGGTTATATTTATATTTTTTCTTCTCATATTCTAGTCATTGGAAGCAGTCACTAAGTTAACAATAAGTTCACACAAGAAAGGGGAATTAGTTCTACCTTCTGAGAAGAAGATTATCAAATAACTTGTTGGCATATGTTAAAACAACCCCTTCATTAATAACTGTTTTAGGGAGGCATTTTGAAGCCATGCAAATATCCCATTTATCTTTAAAGTTTACCATCTATTAGTGGAATTTGCCTGCAGCAGTTATCATTGTGGTGTTTTAATGGGCACATCCCTAGTGGTTGTCTATTTCCCTAATCTTTCTACATCTATAATTTGGATTGTTGGTGTTTATATGTCACAGACTCATATGTATTCAGCCAGCTAATCTCATTTGCTTAATTTATTTTATAGAGAGATTAGGAGGTTCTTTAATGAGGAGTAGTGTCTGCTAGCTTAAAGATCCAACTCTTCCATTCATTGCAATTGGGGTTGCTTAGGAGGCAATGTAATTTAAAAAGTATATAGTTCATCTATTTTGATCTTATTATAAGTCTATTTATTGTTTAAAACTAGACTGAATAAAATAAATAACTTTTCAGTTTTCAGACAGTAGTTAATAAAACAGCACCCTCTTCTTAATTTTGTGTTTCCTGCAGAATGAATGCTAGGCTGTGGATTTTAGACTGATAAGAATGTAAAGTTCTCATCCAATACAAAGCATTAAGAATATTTCCACATACTACCCTTAATTTTCAAAAAATGTGTATATGTTAGTTGGAAAAATTTAGAAAAATACAAATAAGAAAATCTTAACAACTTATATATCTGCTGTCCAAAGGTATTTTTTAACGTATTTCGGCAAATATAGTTTTGGTTACCATTTACTTGAAATATCTTTCTCCATCTTTTCAATCTCAGCTTATCTGTATTCTTAAAGGTAATATGAGTCTATTGTAAGCAGCACATCATGGGTCTTGTTTTTTCAATCCATTCAGCCATTCTTTGTGGGGTTTTTTTGCTGGATAATTTAATGCATTTACCTTTAAAGTAGTTACTGATAGGTGAGGACTGACTATTGGCATTTTGTTCATTGTTTTCTAGGTTATTTTGTTCCTTGCTTCCTCTCTAGCTGTCTTCCTTTGTGATCTGATGACTTACTGTGGTGGTGGGCTTTGACTACTTTATTTTAATCTTTTGTGCTTCTACTAAAGGATTTTTGCTTTGTGGTTACCCCGAGGCTTATAAAAATATATGTAGTTTTAAATCCTTTTTAAAGCTGCTAACTTTGATAGCATAAAGCAACTTTATATTATTGTGTCTCCCCCTCATCTTTATGTTGTTGTTGTTGTTGTTACAATTTGCATCTTTTTTTTTATATTGGATATTTAATTAAAGGTTACTGTAGTTATAGTTATTTTTAATAGGTTTGTTTTTTACCTTTATACTAGAGTAGTATACTCTAGTACTACAATATTAAAGAATCTGACTTTGACTTTTCACCTTCACCCTTGAGTTTTACACTTTCACATGTTTTTATAATGTTAATTAGCATCCTTCATTTCCACACTTGAGAGAGGTGAGCCAGAAGCCAGTCTCTAGGGTGGCTCTTGGAAAACACTGGAAATGTTTGTTGCATTGTCTAGCTCTTTTCTCTCCCCACTGAGAAGCTGAGGGATTTTTCCTGATTGGTGCTGTGCTTAGAGTAGGGATTATGGCGAGAAAGTGTCTCAGATTTTCCTACTGGTCTGTCTTGATGTGGCTGGCTTTGCTCTTGTCTAAGGTGCAAGAGCCTCTCACGTAGTTTCTATATTTTTCACCGAGGGAATTGATATGTGTGTTGTTATTGACTCAACCTGTTTTTGGGAGAAGGAGAGTCTAGGGCTTCCTATTCTACCATCTTTCTGATGCCACCTCCACTCCTTTATTTAATTACTAGAGTCCTGGTGCACGGATTCGTGCACTGAGGGGTCCCTCAGCCTGGCTTGAGCCCTCTTGCCATCTGGGATGCTTCAGGGGACATAGTAGCGTGCGAAGGGGCAGGCAGCTGGGGAGGAGCCCAGGCTGGGCGCTGCGCCGCTCCCGCTCATCCCTGCCCTGCTGTGCCTGCCACCGCCGCTGCTTGGTAGCGCTGCCGTGGAGGTGGGAGAGGCTCTAGCCTCCACAGCTGCACTCACCAGCTGTGAGCCCGGCGTCTGGTGCCCATTGGTCAGTGAGTGGTGCTCCCACTGTGGGAGTGCACTGACCACTAGGGGGAAGCTCCTGTGTTGAGTGTCTGCCCCTGGTGGTCAGTACACATCATAGCGACTGGTTGACCGGTCGTTTGGTCATTTGGGTGCTTAGGCTTTTATATTTATAGATTAGAGGCCTGATGCATGAAAATTCATGCAAGAATAGGCCTTCCTTCTCCCAGCTGCCGGCACTGGCTTCCCTCCTCTGGCCACCCAAAGGCACCCAGGACCCAGGCTGACTTCCCCCCCGCTGCCCACAGGCACCTGGGACCTGGGCTGGCTTCCCTCTGGCCCTGGCTTCATCAGGAAGGACGGCTGGAATGACGTCCAGAAGGATGTCCAGTCTAATTAGCATATTAACCATATTTTATTATTATAGACTAGAGGCCCAGTGCATGAAAATTCGTGCACTCAGGGCATCCCTCAGCGTGGCCTGTGCCCTCTCGCAATCCAGGACCACTGGCTCCTAACCGCTCGCCTGCCTGCTTGCCTGATCGCCCCTAACCACTCTACCTGCCTGCCTGATCGCCCCTAACTGCCTCTGCTTGCCGGCCTGGCTGCCCCCTAACTGCCCCCCTGCCAGCCTGGTCACCCCCTAACTGCCCCCCTGCCAGCCTGCTGCCCCCTAATTGCTCCCCTGCTGGCCTGGTTGTCCCCTAACTGCCCCCCTGCTGGCCTGGTCACCCCCTAATTGCCCCCCTGCCTGACCTGCCTGATCAACCCTAACCACTCTACTTGCCTGCCTGATTGCCCCTAACTGCCTCTGCTTGCTGGCCTGATCACCCCCTAAACTGGTCCCCTGCTGGCCTGGTCACCCCTAACTGCCCCCCCTGTGGCCTGGCTGCCTCTTAACTGCTCACCTGCCAGCCTAGCCACCCCCTAACTGCTGACCTGCTGGCCTGATCACCCCTAACTGCCTCTGCCTTGGCCCCTGCCATTGTAGCTTTGTCTGGAAGGAAGTGGGACATCCGGAAGATGTCTGGTCAACCCGGTCTAATTAGCATATTACCCTTTTATTAGTATAGATGGTGTCAATGTTGCACTATCCTCATAGCATAAGTTGAATGTGATAGCAAAATTGTAGGATGGCCCCGGAGAGTCCCATTTTCTTGTGTACGTGTCCCTATATAATACTCTTCCTTTGAATATGGAAGGGACCATGGATATAATTTATGTCATTTCTATGATTAGGTTACATTGTATGCAAAGGTGAAGGGTGTTTTTCTGATATAATGTTGACTTTGTGTCAAAAGAGAGTTCCCTGGGTGGGCTTGACTTAATCTTATGAACTTTTAAAGAGAGAGCCAAAGCCTTTCCTGAATAGAGAGATTCAAGTGAGATTCATGTTATCCTTAAGGAGGAGGTACTGTGCTGTGGATTGGTCAGAAGTCCCAGCTAATCCATGCCTAGCCTCTTGACTCATAGAAATTGTTAAGAGAATAAATTTGTTTTGTTTTCAGCAGCTAAATTTATGGCAATTTATCATGCAGCAATAGAAAACGAATACAGAGGGTTTCCATCTTTTTATGTGCCCTTGGGATTAGTTTTTTTTTTTTTTTTTAACAACAAAACCATTACTCTTTCCTTGAGGGTTTGGTCAAAATTGGCTATAAATTGTCACTATCTTCTGTCTTATTAAAATAAATATCTTTTGACTGTATTTTCTGTAGTGTATATATTTGTATTATGACTTTCTGTTCCTTTTTGAATAAATGTTGTTAAATTAAATTTTCCTTGAAAGTCATTCACTTTAACTAGATTTTCAAATCTATTGGTGTCAACTTTTACATAGTATTTACTTCTAATGAAAATAATTCAGTCATTATATATGTTCTCCTTCATATATTTTAATGCTATTAATATTTATTTCTTGATTTTAAATCAAATTTCCAAAAGCATTCTATATTTATTGGTCTTTAAATCATCTTTTGTTTCTATTAATTAAACCTACTCTTATTTTCATCTTTAGATTTAACTCCTCTTATTTACATGACTTTATATATGTAACTAGATTTTATTTTTAATGTATCCAATTCTTCCATTGAAAAAATCTTTCCAAGAAAGTCTAGTAGGACAAAATTGGGCTACTCTTGTTGAATTATCTTTATTGTGGGGAGGGTGAGAGAAAAGCCTTTTGCCTTTAGCATCGGGACCTCTAGATAAAATATCCTACAAGATGCAAAAGAGATCTTGAGACAGACTTCTAAGGATTACAATAACAAAAGATATTACAAAAGAAAAATATATTATGTTTACTGTTTCCTTTGGTCTTTCTGTATTTATTTGACAGAGAGGCCTAAAATAATTTCTTGTGGTGAGATGGTAACTCTAATGATTTACTTTGTTCATGGGTATGTCTGTATGACAACCAATAAACTATGTTGTATGTCCGTGAAAAATAAGGTTGAGTTGCTGGTCTTGCTTCTCTTATTCATGCCCTTCAGATGTGTTCATTTACTTTTTTTGTCGTGTTAAAATAATGCTTTGCCTTTGTACTATGGCTCACGTTTTCCAATAACATTTCTGAAGTGCTCTTTCATGTATTTTCTTGCAGGAATCTGATAAGTAGGTATAAAATCCTTTCTAACACCCGAAACAGAACTGAAAACTAATAAAAATCTCCCCCCTCCTTAATTTTATATTTTTTGAAGTAGTGATTCTCAATTGAGATCCTCTTGGCATTCTATGAATTGCTCCACTCTTTTTCCTTTAATGTCTTTATACACAATAAGTTTTATAAGCCTTTGGTGTCTTCTAAGAGGCCCTAGTCAATGACAAAAACAATAAAAAGGATGGGAACCTATGAAAACAGCCTTTTATCCTTATTTCTAAATCTTGATTTTGGCTATTTTTTTTTAAATATTGTGTGCTAATGGTATTGAATGTGTATTTTATCCTAATGAAATTATTCCTAGTTGTGTGATAGATTAAATTTATTTACTAGCATTCTGAGTTTCCAAGCCTTTGTTCCCATACAGGTTACATAGGGATAATCATCTAAAATTCACTGACTCAAGCCCAACCCTGCTCACATGGCACCTCCTGTTCATGTCATGATGCACACTGTGCTCTCGCTAGCCTGATAGCTATAGTCTCTAGGTGACAGAGGATACTTACTTCTCTTGCTCTGACCCCCAAATTGATAAACACTGTCTGGGAAGTTTATGTCTAATGCTGCCATTGCTCATGGTATATACACTAATAAAAGAGAAACATGCAAATTGACCATCACTCCGCTACGCCCACCAGCCAATTAGGAGGGAATATGCAAATTAGAAAGACAAAGATGGCGGCCACCCAGCTGCTCCAGGCACAGGGTGGCTGGGCCAGTCAGGACGCCTGCTATGAGAGGGAGAGCAGTGGTGGGGAGGGGGCAAAGGGATCTACAGGAGTGGCATTCCAGCTGCAGCGAAGATGAAGACTGCAGACTCTGGAGTTTGCAGTGAAGAAGAAGATGGCAGATTCCGGCTGGAGCGAAGGCCTGGGTCCCGGGTGCTAGAGGAAAACTGGTGCTGGAAGCCAAGGGAAGGAAGGCCTATTGCACGAATCTCTTCGTGCAACGGTCCTCTAGTATTTATGAAAATACCAACCTCTCTACAAAGGATTCTGTTTCCTAGAGTTCAAGATGCCACCAAACATTATCACTTTCCTGCCCCTAAGTATAGGAATATCTTCTTCTCTTTCTTCTGCCTTTAAATGTAACAGTTGGTTCCCAAAGTCACACTGAACCCCCCAGGAAAGGGTTCCTACAGTTTTTGCTGTAGGATCAGCAATGAGTCCGCAGACTTGGGTGGCCACGGAAGAAATGCTTTCTTCTTTGTTTTCTGTCCATCATCCTATCAGCATCTCTTTCAGATGGGTCCTTCCTCCCTCAATATCCCCTTCTCCTGGATGACAGAGCTACTGTTACTAGTGGGCTAGGCTGTGGGTGCTAGTGCTAGACTCCCTGGGTTCAAGTTTTGGCTTTACCACTTACTTGCTTTGTGACTTTAGGCACCTTAGTTCTTTTCTTATGCCTCAATTTCCTCCTTAACATTGGGATTAGACTTCCTAGGTCTATGAAGAGGATCAAATGAGTAAGACATGCAAAGTACTTTGGATTGTCCAGTATTATAAAATCCATGATAAATATTTGTTGTTATTCTATGCCTAGATCCATCGGACATCTCTGATGGCTAAGATTAGGTTGCCTCTATGAATTATGGATCACCCATAGTCTCTACATGCACTTAATATAAATAATTTTTTTCAGGTTTAAAGTTTTATGGAGCTAAGAGAAATAGTTTTAGTCTCTTAGAAAAAGCTGGCAGACAACCAAAATGTAGGTGCCACACATTTCGCCAGGATGTATTTTGATATTGATAGCACATGACTGTTATCTGTACGTTTTCCTGGCCATAGACTCAAATTTCAGAATTTGTTTCTAGTAACTCAGAGAAGTGCCTGCTTCTCACTGCCAGGCTGACCAATAGCTGGAAAAGATGCCAAGAAGGAAAAGGGATTTAAAGCTTAAAGGACAGGGCATAAAACACACATCTAACTGATAAGAACAGAAACAAAAGGGTGTTTAAATGAAAGATAAAATGAAATGGTAAGAGCTTTGGGCTTCAGCCACATGAAGTCACGGAGATTTAATTCTTGATGGGCAGCCTGACAAGAGAGTAAATGAAATGCCAGAAATCTGGGCTTTCTGCCAAAAAGGATTTAGAACCGGCGGGTTCTGACTCAGTGCCTCCTTCTGGGGAGGAGGAATCCTGACTGTGTGTTCATTTCAAGGGACCAGGCAGGACCTCTGTCCCACTGTGAGATGAGAAGGATGGAGACTCTGAAGGCCTTGCAATATGGAGAAAAAATGCTTTTGATCTTGGCCAGCTGTGGTTTTAATGCTTTTCCCATGTGCCATTGGTACAGATTCCTAAGTTCTCTAAGCCTGTTTCCTCATCAACAGAACAGAACTTTTTATTTGGTGATAGATGGGATATGTAAAAGAGGGCCAAATTATACATTACATGTTATAGGTAAACTGCCTACAACCTATAGATTTTTAAAGATATTTGGCATGTAAAATATTTTTTCTCCCAAAGTTTTAAATAAAAAAACTAGAAAATTGAAATTGAGAGTGATTTTTAAGTCCACAATAATAAAAGTCTATTCAATCTTTGAAATGCCCAAAATGATATAATATAGAATATGGGTATTAATGAATATGATAAGATGATACCATGTGGTATATTCAAAATTAGCAGGCTTAGCAAGAACCCTATGTAATAGTAGGGCTGAATTAGTATTAATTCTTTTTCTGTCTTTTTTTCCCCCCTGAAAGTCTTTTGAAATGTGGGAGGAAGTACACATTCACATAATTTCAGCAGGTGTCATCTAGGTAGTTATATGACATTGACCGTGAAATGATTAAATAATTTATTTTTATTTTTACTATGTTTTTTTTTATTTTTACTGTATATGTACTGTGTGCCAGGCACATGTCTAAGTTTTATATATATTAACACATTCAGTTCTTATAATAATCCAATAAAATAGCTGTGGCTATTATCCTAATTTTTAGAAGAGAAGATGAAAAAGGTAGCAAGGTTGGGCAATTTGCCAAAGCCACATAGTGCTGGAGCCAGAATTTGAACAAAAGGGTTTTGACATAGGAGTCCTGCTTCTAACCATTAAATGGTACTTGGGGAGTGCAGGATAGATATGCACTAGGGCAGTGCTTTGGCACACGAGTGTCTCAGTTTTCCATTCAAGGAAAAAGCAAATATTCTGATCAAAAAGTTATGAAAAATTTCCCCAATTGCACAACATATACTAGTAAGATGCTGATCACAGGTAGAATTTTAAATCGTGCAAACATAATAATACAAGGGCTGGATTTAGAGCAATGTTATTTGTTTTCAAATATGAGAATACTCCTTAAATTCCAACTTTATATACCCTCCTGGCATAGTGATGCTTTTAGTAACTGTCATCTGAGGACATATGTGACAGAATGGCACCAAATAGCATAGGTCTATTATATATTCATTCTATCATGGACAATGCTGGGAACACATATAAATTCTTGGGCCCCTGTTATTGCTCTATGCCCTATTAGAATGTAGTTATGGAGAAATAATGAGCTACAATATCACACAGATGTTTGCATTAATGAGGCAGAGTAGGATCTAGGATTTTTCTGAGTATATTAGAAAGAAGCAAAACCTATTTGCTGTTGTTATTTTCTGAAAGTATTTCAAAAAGATTCAGAGGAATAAATGAAACAAGAACATAAGCAAAAACCAAGTGCTTAAAAAAAACAAGATTCCTCAAGGAAGAAGAAAACATTCCTCTACAAACAGGATATAGGCAATCTGGAAAATGAAGAAATCCCACTGACCATATTGGAGATTGACAGATACTGTAACTCATTACTGGCTTCTTAATGAGGCAGGAGCTAGAGCCTGATCTCAGAACTGACTACTTATCTTGTATAGTTTCTAACTTTTAACACATTAAACAGAAAAAGATTCCCATTTCAAATTGTGTATTCCACAATTCCCAACTAATTTCTTTGCTAACTCATACAGTCAGTCTGGAGTTAAAGAAATTCAATATGATTTGTTAAAAAGTTTCCATACCCTTCAAAACATTTAGACTACTTTCCAGAAATTCTATATCTATGAATTTATCCTAAGAAAATAATGAGATTTATGTAGATGCATTTGGGTAAGAATAGTTTTAACAGCATTATATGTAACTAGAGGCCCGGTGCACGAAATTCGTGCACGGGGGGGGGGTGGGGGGGTGGGGAGGGGTGTCCCTCAGCCCAGCCTGCACTCTCTCCAATCTGGGACCCTTTGAGGGATGTCCGACCACCCATCCCAGTGGGATCGGGCCTGAACGGTTGGTTAGACATCCCTCTCACAATCCAGGACTGCTGGCTCCCAACTGTCCTCCCCTGCAGGCCTGGTCCCTCCCAACTGCACTCTCTTGCTGACCTGGTCCCTCCCAACTGCCCTCTCCTGCTGACCTGGTCCCCCCCAACTGTCCTCCCCTGCAGGCCTTGGTCCCCCCCAACTGCCCTCCTCTGCTGGCCTGGTCACCCCTAACTTCCCTCAACTGCCCTCCCCTGCAGGCCATCTTGTGGCGGCCACCTTGTGGTGGCCATCTTGTGTCCACATGGGAGTAGCCATCTTTGACCACATGGGGGCGGCCATCTTGTGTCTTGGTGTGATGGTAAATTTGCATATTACTCTTTTATTAGATAGGACTAGAGGTCCAATGCATGAAAATTCATGCATTGGAGGGGGAGTCCCTCAGCCCAGCCTGTCCCCTCTCACAGTCTGGGAGCCCTCAGGGGCAAGAGGCAACCCAGCGATCAGGGGAAGGCGACGCCCCATCACACCTCTGCTGCTGCCATTGCCAGCAGCGCAAGCCTCAGCTGGCCCTGGTTACCTCAGCCTTGCGCGACCCTGGGTGGCTGGGGGGCTGAGGGGAATGGGGGACTCCGGAGGTGGGCATGCCTGCCGCCCCAGTGGGGCTAAGGGGACTGGGCACCGCCATCTTGTGGCTGTGGGCGCCACCATCTTTGAGGGCGTGGCAGTCAATTAGCATATTCCCTCCTTATTGGCTGTGGGCACTGCCATATTTGAGGGCAGGACAGTCAATTAGCATATTTCCTCCTTATTGGCTGTGGGCACTTCCATCTTTGTGATGGTGTGAGGGTCAATTAGCATATTCCCTCTTTATTAGATAGGATAAGCAATACTTGGAAAACACCTGAATGTTTATCATAGGGCTATTAATTACTAAGTGATAACACCCTTAATGGTACAATACTATGCTGATCCTTAGGCTGGGATCTAGAGAAAAAGATCCTGAGACCAGATTTAAGTGCTAGTTCTTATTGGAAGGAGTAATCATGAGGTCATAAGGAGTAAGGCATAGAAGGATGAGAAGCAAAGTGATGTGACTGCAGTAGCCACTGCCTTCAGACAGACTGTCCTGAAACTGTACCTTGGAATAGGTCATCTGAGGAAAGATTTGAGAAAGAATTTGGGGGGTCTCTTGACCCCAGTCTTCTTTTTACCCCTGGTCAAAGTGTATCCCTCAGGGCAGGGAGTTAACTCCCCTAAACTTCTGAGGTTGTGTCCTTGGCTCTTTTTTCAGTCAATCAGGAAGGCAGAATCTGCATACAAGGTGTGTTTCATCCAAGTTCGGAAATGGTGAGAGCCGTGGGAGACTGGGCATGGGGCCGGCTGGTACCCGTAGAGTCATTTGCCAGTGCAGTAGCTGAGGCTGAACAGGGAAAGAATGTCAGGAAACAGTTGGGGCTGAGAGAATTTGGGGAGGCACATCAGAAACGAACATAAAAAGCAAATGGAAAACTGAGAGACAATAAAATGGTAAGCACAGAAGAGGCTAACATGTATATGCAATTTGGTACTGTTTTTATAACTAAACACATATATGGAAAGAGAAAGAATATAATACTAAAAAGACACAATAAATTCTCATCAGGCAATTATCTTTAGAAGATGAATTTACAACTGAACTTCGGAGATTATTTTTTTAAATTGAGATATTTTGTGCTCTTCTTCATGGCTTCTATGTTGAACATGCCTATGTATGATTTACAATTATATTGTGAATGAGTCAATGTAACTCATGTTCAACATACATGATTTACAATTATATTGTAAATGTGTCAATCATAGATGTGAGCCAGACACATTTATCTGTAGGGTAGTTCAATGTGCAATGTTAGCTGTAAAAAAAAAAGAAAATATAATGCTAGTTATAATACAAAATGGAAACCTAGAGATTCAACAAAGCCTTTTGTGTTTTTATCAGGGAGAATATATCCTGATATTTTAATACTCCGAAGCCCAAATAATTGTTTAAAAAAATGTAGTGACATGAAAAGCTTTTATAACATACTGATTAATAAAAATATGTAAGTTACAAGACAATATGATGTAAGCATATATTTAAAAAAATATATAAAGAAATCTTGGGGAGACATTCCCAGATAGGAAGTTAAATATAAAATTGTAAAATTATTCTCAAATTACACATAGTTAATGCAACTTTATCAGAATGTCATTTTTTTAAAACTAGAAAACACTGTGCTAAACTTCATATGAAAGAATAAATGTGCAAAATTAAATATGTTAATACTTTGCATAATTTCTTAAAATCAAAATAGTAAAATAGTGGGATAAGAACAGATGAATAGATTATTGAAACAGAAAAGGAAATCTGGGAATAGATTTAAGTGTGATGAGGCCTTACATGATAATAATACCTTTTAAATTCAGTGGTAAAATGTTGGTTGACTTAATAAGTGCTACTGGCATATTTGGCTATCTATCTTGGAAAACAATGTTGAGGTTCTACCTCACAGTTTATTTAAAATGTACTTCAGATTGATTAAAAAACCAAATGTAACAAGTAAAACAATAAAAGCATTCAAACTTTAGGAAAATGTTTATGTAAACCTAGTGTGGGAGAAATATTCTGGGGGCTCACGCCCTTACCCTATCCTATCCAATGTTTTCCCCAGGCTAGTGCCCTCCCCCTCTTATGGTTGCAGGTTTGGCTTCCACTGCACATGCCTCATAGTTCTGCTTCAGTATTTGGCATCTACTGCACATGCACTTAGTAAAAGGGATTCCTTCTTATCATGGTCTCCCTCCCCCAATTAATCAGGCAGACTGATGCTGGCGAGGCAGGATGTTTTGCTCCATTTGGCAGAACGATGCCGGTTACTCTCTGGGGTGACTGTTCCATTCCTCCCTCCATTTTTTGTTAATTATCTAACTAACTGCCTACTCTAACACTTTAATGAGAAAATTAGTTTGCATGTGTATTAGCTGTCTGATGGATCATTATGCGAATGTGCCTGTTACTTAAGATACTCAATATATCAGATTAATAAAAAAGTGATAAGCAGCAGATACTCATTTTGAAGGCCATTAAGCAGTGCAATCCACAATCTTTCTCTCTCTTTTTAAAAATTACTTATTGTTTAAAGTATTACATACGTCTCCTCGCCCCCACCCCCGCCATTGACCTCTCCCTAACCACTCCCACACAATCTCTCTTTTAAACGTAGAAAATACCATGAATAATGCCAATTCGTCTTCTTCTCAGTAGTTTTTGAACTCTTCTACCTTGAGGATAAGGTTCATTCCCCACCCCATCGCAATGGCTCTAGTGCAATACTATTGTAGGTAACCCAGTCATTTGAAGCTGGCAGTTTAATTATTCTGAAGTCTCGTCTACTCAGGGTTTATTCTTGTCTACCTGGATAGACAAGAAATCAATTTAGTGTTCTAAGGGTAAGCATGAATATTTGTATGCAACTATAGCACTTTAGTTGCGTTTATACTTTAACCAGAATGAGTTCTTAGCTACCCCCATCTTCTCCCTTTACCCCTTATCTCCTCGCTCCAGTTTTATTTAAAAAGTGTCAGCAAGAGGTAAGCTATGTATAAAGGCCTAAGACCATATGTTATAAGGTTGTTTCAACTTGTGTCCCATGAATTGAGAAGGATTAATGTCATTAAGAACACACTGCATACATAATAAGAATTTTTGTAAACAGGAATTGATAATCTGCTACTAACTCATTTTTAGGAACCCTTGCATAATTCATGTAGCTTTTGCATACTGTTCACTTAATTACTGAGTAAAAAATATCTGGCCCAGCTGGCTTGGCTCAATGGTTGATCTTTGACCTATGAACCAGAAGGTCATGGTTCGATTCCCTGTCAGGGCCCGTGCCCAGGTTGTGGGCTCGATTCCTGGTGTTGGGGTGTGCAGGAGGCAGATGATTAATGACTCTCTCTCATCATTGAGGTTTCTAGCTCTCTCTCTCTCTCTTCCTTCTTCTCTGAAATCAATACAAATATATATTAAAAATATCTGTACATCACATATACACTGAAATCAAAGTCAGGGTAAAAAAAATTATTATTTTTTAGTTTTTTGTCTCAATTCCAGCAGTTATGTTTGAATAATAAAAGACAGATAAAATTCATTTGCAAAAAAATGACTAAAATAAATATGGTTGGTATTATGAAACCAGCAGAGATCTCATTTTTAGGCAAACTGAGCAGGGATGTCAAGCATATTGGAGGACAAATTATTGGCTATTTCTTTGACATGATAATATTTTCCCGTGAGCAAATAGCTAGGGTCTGTATTCAGTGTCGGATGAGGGAATTGCAGTTATGCTGGGTAATGAATCATTTAGGCTGAGGAGGATTCAGGGATCTGAGTCACATCTGCTGTTACATGGATTTTATTAGCCTTGCTCAGATGCTTCCTGCATTCCTGAAGGATTTCAGGTAAAGGGTGTTTGGCCAGGAATACTCACCTTCTTTTCACTTGTCACGGTGCACAAGGTCCCCTAATGAATTTCTCTCCCATCAGATTGCTGAGACTGAAGTCCCATCCCTGGGCTTCATGCCCTGGTTTTGGGCTTTGCTTATGAGTTAAAAGGAAAACTTCAAGGAGAGGGTATC
This sequence comes from Plecotus auritus, assembly GCF_963455305.1. Lineage (NCBI taxonomy): Eukaryota > Metazoa > Chordata > Mammalia > Chiroptera > Vespertilionidae > Plecotus > Plecotus auritus. The sequence continues at coordinate 144,688,152 of NC_137783.1, read as the reverse complement.
AGTCTTTTAAACCTTGTTGTGCAAATGTTCATTGAATTATATCCCCAAGTTAGATGAATAGGAGGAAAGGATATGGAAGAACTGAGCTGGCTGGGGCAAAGGAGACTTTATAAAAAAGGAAAACAGTGTTAAATAACCACAATAATAACTTTGATTTATTACTTACCAAGCATTGTTCTAGTTCCTTTACGCATATTATATTGTTTAATCCTCACAAATCCTGACTATAAAGAATCCTTTTTTTCTCCAAGTTTTTTTAAAAAATTCATTGACATATAGTTGACATATGACATTAATTTTTAGGTATACAGCATAATAATTTGATATATATATTGAAACTGAAATAATCACCACAATATGCTTAGTTAACATTCATCACCACATGTAGTTAAAATATTTTTTTCATGGTGAGAACTTTTAAGTTCTACTCTCTTAGTAACTTTCAATTATAAAATATGACTTTTCCATCTTATAATTGGAAGTTTGTACCTTTTTGACCACTTTGATGCATTTCACTAAAGCAATCTATAAGCAATTCTTCTATCCATATTATACATGAGACAAGAGGGATTCATATAAGTTAAGTAACGTGCTGACATTCAGTCAATAAATGAATGGTGGAAGTGAAATCTGGATGGGGGTTGACCACTCCCAGACATGGACAATAAACTACTATGTTATCTGGCAACTTTGATAAGGTCTATCTCTGTTGGGATCTGCCATGTTCTCCTTAACTATTGTCTATATAGTGTCACAGGAATCTCTGCCCAGATTATCAAAGACCAAGAGTTCTATTCACAGTTCTATCACTAGCTAAGTGTGTGACTTTGAAGAAGTCACCCAAATTCTTTTGTCCTATTCCCTAAATGTAAAATCAGGGTAGGATGGGATAGCGGTTCTTAACTTTTTCAAGAATCATAGACCCTCTAATAATGACCTTCTCTCCTCACCTAAATGAACTTTCACACAAATGTTTGCCCCAAAATTCACATTCTTATGGACTTCCTGAAATGTAGGTCTGGCTAAGCATCTGTGGGTTAAACAGTCTTTCCATTATGCTTTGTTGAAGCCTGCTGGTTTAGACTTTTCATCTTCTCAGATTTTTGGAGGAATGAGAGGTAGTGGTGGTCATGGGTTAGGTAAAATGTCAAAAAACAAGGAAAGTGTGAATCTAGTGTAAAGAAATCTCTATATTTTTGTAAGACAGTATTTTGTGAACTATTTTTAAAAATCAAGAATAGTATTAATTCTTTACCATTGAAGGGTACTTATAGATGGATAATTTTTATTATCAGGTAATGCTCAGTTTTCTCCAATATCTCTATCCTATATAATAAAAGCCTAATATGCTAAGTGTCTGGTCATCTAGTCGGCCATTCAACCAATCAAAGTGTAATATGCTAATGATATGCTAAGGCTGCTCAACTGCTTGCTATGACATGCACTGACCACCAGGGGACAGACAGTCGACTGGTCGACCAGTCGCTATGACATGCACTGACCACCAGGGGGCAAATGCTCCAACTGGTAGGTTAGCTTGCTGCTGGGGTCTGGCCCATAGGAACTAAGCGAGACAGGCCAGACCCACCCTGGAGCCCTCCTGAGGTCCCTCCCCACCAGGGGGCAGATGCAGCGAGCCAAGCAGTAAGGAGCAGCAAGTAGGCAGGCGGTAAGGAGCGAGGGGTTCCAGACTGCGAGAAGGTGCCGGCTGGGCTGAGAGACCACCCCCTTCCAGTGCATGAAATTTGTGCACTGGACCTCTAGTTCTTTTATAATAATGACAATAATAAGCATCATCATCTATCATATATTTAATACTTACATCTAATTATTGTGCTAAATCTTTTTAAAAAAAATTTTTTTTATTGATTTTAGAGAAGAAGAGAGAGGGAGAGAGAAGCATCAATGATGAGAGAGAACCATTGACTGGCTGCCCCCAACATGCCCCCCACTGGGGCTAGAGCCCTCAACTCAGGCATGTGCCCCCTACCAGAACCAAACCTGGGATCCTCAGCCAAACCGGCCAGAGCTAAATCTTTTGCACGTATTATCTTATTTAAATTTTGCAAAAATCCTATGTTAAGTACTCTTATCACTGTTTTAAAGATGGGAATAGAGGCCCAGAGAAGATAAAATTGCACATATGTAATTTAAAAAACTCTCTTCTATTTAAAAAATTCTATTTTAGTTTAGCTTCTCTATTAATTATGGTTCTAATTAAGCAAACTATTGAACTAAAATTCATTGTTGTCAAGTGAAAAAGATATATTTCTTTCTTTTTCCCCCCTTACTTTTTATTTTTTAACTAGAGATAGCTGGAACCTTTAACTTCTAAAACACCCTTCCTTGTGGAATACTGAATCTTGGAGAGTATTGAGCATGTGTTCTACCAGTGATCGCCACCTTTCGGACCTCACGGACCACCAGTGATCTGTGGACCACCGGTTGGTGACCATTCTAGACAATGACTCTTCTCTGGTTTTAACAAGTCTATGTGTATGGATGCTCATTTGGATGTGACAAAGGGAATAGAAAGTACAAAAGCAAAACCCTGGCCTATGAACATTGCAAACCAGAAATTTTGGGAAATTAATGTCCCCGAGAGGAGCCTCAATCAATGATGAAAAGAGGATGTTAAAAATTATCTCAGCTTCTTCCCCATTGTGAAGTAAATTACTTAAGAGATCGGTTCTACATCATCGTCCGGGTGTCCTCAGTAAGACGGAGTCCTAGTTGCATAAAGAGTAAACCTGTTCATTTCCACACCTGTCTTGGCTTTCTTCCTTTCACCCTCTTTTTTGTCACCACATTGTTAGTGCTTTTTACAAATCATTTTGGGTCAGCTTCTGAGGGAACTCATCTAAGACAGGTTAATTAGGCTCTCAGTTATTTTTTCAAGTGTAATATTATGACAATCTCAGTACAGAAAACACACAACAGAGAGCTGCTGTGGTTGAAAGGGGTGATGGAGCTGGGCAGGGAGTAGGACTCATCTGTCCAACCTTCCTTCCCTGCTTCCTCCATCCCCAAATAGCTCTATGGAACACAGGGCTGCTTGGAAACAGTTTGAAATGCATTGGATGAAATGTTTTCTTCACTAAATTATTATCCTATTCTTTCATCAATTGCTTCTACTAAATATTTTATGCGAATTTAACAAATGTTTAGCACATAGAATAGCAGTGCATTTATTTCCTGTTTCTGTGAATACCGTATTTCCAAGAATCTCTCTGAGGTGACCAACACAATTTCCTGAATGCAGTTGTAACTTGTTTCTATTCCATGTGCTATCTAGTCCATAACTAGTTCAATTGCACAGTAATGAGAATCAACTCAGTTAACCTCAATTCCTTGAATCAAGAGATCATATAAATTCTAGCTGAAGTCAATGCTGACTGAACTTTTTTTCCCCCTAGAGTGTGACTTTTCATATAATAAACTTATTTAATGGACACACATAACAGTAACTTATCTTGGAGTGTGACAGCCAAATTTTCTGGGGAAAAAAATCAATTTCCCTCTTTCAATATTTCTCTTAACAAGGTTGAAAATCATATATCTTAACACAGAATGTTCCAGAGCTCTGTGATTATCATGCAAAGCTGTTTCTTAACAGCTCTCTTTTGCTTTTAAAATGACACTGAGAGCTTAGAAACCCTTATTCTTAAATTTTAAACCTACTGATTTCATTGTGCCAGACATAAAGCAGAACATCTTTGCCATAATTACTGTATAACAGTTATTTTTCACAAAGTTGTAATTTTCCTAAAATTAGCTGGACTGCATCAATTATATAAATTGAATCCTGAGACTTTAATGAGTATTTGTAGCAGCACACTAGACTTTCATAGGGAAATATCAGAGGGGGGTGAGGGGGAAATCTCCAAATCATTTTGGCTTTTCTAAATGAGACCGGGAAAAAGTGATTGATGAGCTCTTGGCTCTCACAGGCTCTTGTGAACAGTTGGTTGGTTAGGTCCTCTGTCCCCATTGTGCATTAAATAAAATCTACTCCGAACCTCTAAGACTAGAATTCTGCAGTTAGAAGAAAGCTCCAAGAGGGAAGGGCTCCACATGACTCTGATGCTACATTTAGGGGAAGCTAGCCTGTATCTTTATTTTTGTTGTCTTCTCTTGACATTGTCCTCTGTGTTCCCATAATATGCCTTGTTCTGCTTATCTATTGCTATGTAACAAACTATCCCAAAATTAAGTGGCTTCCAAAATAACTTCATTTTTAATTTCTCACAAATATATTTATTAAAAGAATACCCAATAGATCTCCAACTACTTATAATCTTTGTAAACCATACACATACCCCTCTAAATTTTATGGCCACTTGTAGTGAATGTCTTCGATAACAACATAGATACTAGTAGTAACTAGAGCATCCACCTGTCCCACATGGGGAGGGCAGTACATATTCCTTCTATTTCTCTTCAAGTCTGGTGACATTTTTGTTAATCATGCTAAGTTAATTTAAATTGTAACAAACAACAACAGGAGTTCAGAGGATCTTCTGATTACCTGGTTCAGCCTTTATAATTTAGGCAATTGAAATGGCATCTTCAAGTTTAAAGTATCATTTTTTTTTCTTCTCCCTAATAGATTTTGGAAAGAACAGTAAATGAATGGAAAAGTACTAAGTAGATGAGAAACAACTTTTAAAAAAGTCATTCTGGTTACATTTCTGCTCAAGAACAATTTAGCAATTAGAAGTCAGGCAGTAAGTGGTTTAATGATAGAAAATCTGTTTTATATTGATGACTGATGAGACCCTGGAATATTTAATTATTTTTAGTTCTGGATTTTTCTATGAATTAGTCTTATGCATTAAGTTGAAAAGTATTGGGATTTAGGGATAGACTTTTATATTTTTGGTACTGTTCTTAAAATTTCCAGAAAACCAGCAAGCTGGATTATGATTTCTGTTTTCTTATATATTTCATATTTTACTATTTAGAAAACAATCAATAGTATAGATCAGTGGTCGGCAAACTGTGGCTCATGAGCCACATGCGGCTCTTTGGCCCCTTGAGTGTGGCTCTTCCACAAAATTCCACGGCCTGGGAGAGTCTATTTTTGAAGAAGTGGCATTAGAAGTTTAAGTTTAAAAAATGTGGCTCTCAAAAGAAATTTCAATCGTTGTACTGTTGATATTTGGCTCTGTTGACTAATGAGTTTGCCGACCACTGGTATAGATCATAGATTTACATGAGTTCATTTTTTTTTTTTTTTTTTGCTTCTCTCCCTATTAAAAGATGGCAATCCTCCTCTTAAATCTTAGTTTGCCTTGGAGGTTTGCTTGTTCATAGAATGCTGCAAAAGAATATTCTGGAACTTCTAAGGCTGGTCCATAAGATCTCTTGCAGCTTTCAGCTGGGCCTCTTTGAACATTTGCTTTTGAAACTCATCCTGTTGTGAGGAAACCCAACCAGACACAGGGGGTGGCCCATGGCCAATAGCCCCAGATGAACTCCCAGCTGACAAGCCCACGGACTTAACAGCCATGTAAGTGAGCTATCTTGGAAGGGTTATCTTCTCTACCAGTTGGGCTGCTGATGTTTTATGGAATTGTGATAAGCCCACCCTGCCAAACTCTTCCCAAATTGTAAAACTGTGAGCCAAAAACAGGATTGCGTTTTATTTGATGCCACCAAGTTCTGGAGTGATTTGTTATACAGCAATAGATTATAAAACACCATGCATTTCCTGGACTGGTTTCTTTTTTAATTTTTTAAAAAAATATTTTAGTTACAGTTGACATTCAATATTATTTTAGATTAGTTTCAGGTGTACAGCATAGTAGTTAGACATTTATATAATTTATGAAGTGATCCCCTGCTAAGTCTTTGTACCTACCTGGCACCATACATAGTAATTACAATATTGTTGACTATATTCCCTATGCTAGTCCCTATCCCTGTGACTATTTTGTAACTCCCACTGGACTGATTTCTGAATCAATATAAAAATAAGACAAAGGAGTCAGGAGAATGGAAAACCAGAATATTTTCTGATTTTCAATAGTGGGTAGGTTCGAGACTTTCTAGAGCCAAGGATAGTTTGCTGAGACCTCCCCTGCATTCCTGAATTTGCCCACCTGGAGTCAAGCTGAATTCAGTGCACTTAGGACACTGCTTCCTGCTGGCCCAGAAGGGAGCAGAAAGAGACTAATTTTGCCATGCTCAAGCCATTTAATAGATCAGATTTACTCTGTAAAGACACATAGATCAATGGTGTAATCCACTCCACATTTATACAGAGAAATAAGAATGCTTCAAGAATTCAGTAGCATTTAGGGACAATTCCTCCTAAATTAAATTAGGGAACTCTGTTATAGGCATCACCCTCTCCCACTGAGTAAGAATTAATAGCAACCCTCCAAACAGAATTTGTTCCAAATCCTGACTCAGCAACTTAATAGAAATGTGTCCTTGCTGCAAGTGACTTAACCTCTGTGAGTTTCAGTTTTCTCATCTGTAAAACGGGGGTAATAATAGCACCTAACTTATTGGGTCTAATACATAGTAAGGGGTTAGAAGAGTATTTCTATTGTTTGCTATTGTGAGAAGCTAGTAAGGACACTTGTGCTTAAAATATGAGGCATGTGGAATCCTAAGAGGAAAACTGAAATAAAAATACCATAGGCCTAGCCAAATAGTTATTATTTACTTGCATTTCTGATAGCATGCTTTTCACTATGAAAGAATGTGATTACAGTGTAGTCAAGGCTACCTTCCAAGAATGAATGTGATGGGGAAATGGGAGATTTGTCTAGATGTATATCTCTATACAGAAAAATATCTGCATCAACACATGCTTACTCTAACACCCCCAAACCACTAGACTTAACAGAAATATTAAGGCAGATTAATAGATTATCACAGAAGAGATATGCAATTAAGAAAACATGTTGTATAAGGTTTATCAAGCAGTGACTGTGTGTGTGTGTGTATGTGTGTGAGTGTGTGTGTGTGTGTGTGCGCGCGCGCGCGCGTGCCGTTGGAAACAGGATTTCAAATTTTTTATTTCTCCACATTTTGTGCAGACTCAGATTTGATGGTACATATAAAGGTCCAATCCAAGTTCATTTCCATGATGCTCACTGATCTACATCCAGCCCAACTGATATGTCTTTCTTTGCTTTATGCCATTACCTACAAACTTACCCTTAACTAAGAACATCTAAGAGTTTCAATTGTATTAGTTTTATTACTCAAAGTAAGGCCCTCAAAGACATCAGGTACATCCATTATAGAAAGCCTTGATCTTATTTAACCCAGAACTGGTTCTCAATAAGTATTTTCTTGAATTAATTTTAGAGTATTTCATAATATCCTATTTGTAGCCAAATGTGTTATCAAAATTCTAACATATTTTTCTGACTACTTCAGCTAGAAAAATGGCTTATGCTCCATTGGCATTGAGGACATCAAATACTATTGTTCAGATTCAGTTACTTACTAGAGATTAAAATTTTGTGTTTCAGCGATTAAAAGAAGAGGTAGCAAAACCCTAAGTGTAATCTGACAGAGTTTGTGAGAGATAAGATGCCAGGGCCCATTAGAACCTATGTATGGAGATCTGTAACTGCCTAGTGGGTGCTGGTATCAATGGACAGGGAGAGGGTAGCTGTGGGCAAACAGAAAACTATGGAGCAGATGAGTGAATCATTCCAGACTATGCATTACAGGGGCTAATTCTCCCAGGGATGCTGTAACTTTGCCTTGATCACACAAATGTTTTAGAAATAAAAGCCACTAATCTAGTCAATCGGGCATCTCAGCAGCTAAGGAGATTAAGCATCCCATTTACAATCCTGCATACTTGTAAACATTAGGGTCTCCCTGGATATCTAATCAAGAAGTGGATAACAGTTGGTTTAGACTTGCTACTGTCACTCTTGCATGGACAAGGAACAGATGTTACCATGGGACTGGGGGAAAAAAGAGTGTGAACACATGTTCTTGTTGCATATAATAAGTAGTCTATCATTTATAGAGAAATTAAGCCATAAAATATTGTGGTCAAAGTTATGTGACAATGGCCCAGGCACTGTGGCTCAGTGGTTGAGCATCGACTTATGAACCAGGAGGTCGAGCTTCGATTCCAGGTCAGGGCACATGCCACTAATATCTAACCTGTACTGAGTGCTTACAGTGTGTCAGGTCCAATGGCTTCATCCCCATTGGGGGCATGCAGGAGGCAGCTGATCAATGATTCTCTCTCATTGATGTTTCTATCTCTCTCTCCCTCTTCCTTCCTCTCTGAAATCAATAAAAAATATTATTTAAAAAGGTCATGTGACAATACCAGGTTAGAATAAAACTCCAGAAATAATAACTTGGCCCAGATCACTATGGCATAGATAACATTTACCAGAGACAAGAAGGATTATCATATTAATAAATGACACAGACAAATAAATATTTTCAACATGTTATTAGAATGTATATTATACCATATCATCAATAGCATTAAAAATGAACCATAATATAGATTTGACAGGTATTGTGAATTTCATAAGACTTACTGTTTACAACAGACAGTACTCTTATGAACTTTTTCATTTATTCAATGGCACTTATTGCTTTCTTACAATATACCAGACATGGTATTAGGTGTGTTCTTGTAGGCATGAGCGACTGAGATATAAGTCTTAGGATACTAAAATTTCATCTTTAAAATTAAAGATAATTCAGAAACTTGAAAATATTCTTATTATATATCTAATTGCCATTTTTCTTGATCTTAAAGGGTATAAAACAGAACAATTCTGAGGGAGCAACTGCTTTGTCTCGTGGCTCACCTGTTTGATAGCCTCAAATGTGATGTCATGAGGCCTCATCAAGTTGACTAATAGGGAGTCAAGTTATTTCCAAAAAATATACCCCTTAAGTATCCCTGAGGATATGTACTGGTATATTTACTGGGATATGCTCCTGATAGTAGCAGTCTGTGCATTCAAAAGGAGTTAGTTGCACAATAGGCTGGAGAGCACAGTTGTTCCAGGTAGGTATTCTGAGTGATTGCTACCACTAATATCTAACATGTATTGAGTGCTTACAGTGTGTCAGGCCCTATTGTATACTCTTTTCTCAAATTTACTCATTTTGTGGTCACAAAACCCTATAAAGTAGGTACAGCTGTTATTCATGTTTGACAGGGAAACTGAGGCATGGGAAGGTGAGGTAACTTGCCCAGATCACATCTCTTGGAAGGAGCTGAATCAATATAACCTAGAACTCTGGGATAATATAACATAGAACTCTGGGACCTGCATCTGAGTTCTTAACCAATGCACTCTGCAACATGAGACATGGTTCCTGCCCTGGTATTTAATGCTGCTGCTTTCTTTCTGCTGAAATGTGGATTGATGTTCTGCTAATTATGGTGGTCCACAGTCCATAACCGTTCCTACTTGCATTTGGTTTGCCCATCTCCTAGTTACTCAAGGCTTCAGCTCACACTGCTACCAAATCCTCTTTATTAAAGGGACCTTTTATCCTGTTGGATCCAACTTTTCTATGGTGGTGTCTCACAGTGGAGCTACTTGGTCCCCAGGGATTCAGTAATTTCACGATGCGTTGCATCCCAGAATCAGGAGGGGTCGCTGGAAGAGCTGCACAGGAGGAGTCTACAAGTATAGTCCTACTTTGAACCCCGAAACTCTGCCTTCCACCCTCACATTCAAGCCTTTTTGCTGAATCTGGTTAACTCAAGCAGATTCCTTAATGAGTCAGAGACGTATTTTGTCTCAGGAGATTACACATTGGTCCGTTCCCTAATTGTGGAAACATTTTCAGGTGATTTTCCTTGGGGCGCTGGGTCTCCTTTTAAAACAAAGATGTAGCTAGATGCTCTCCTACCCCATGTTCTTATGTTTCTTCTGATACAGAAGACCTTTGGCAGAAGATTGCACAACTTCATATGATTGCCTGTTCAAGATCTGTGATAAAATAAATTATGTGCTGTTACTAAGGAAAGCAGTGACCAACTATTAAAAGCACGTTTACAAAATGGCAATGTATATGCCTTTTTATGAAGACATTAAACATTTATATCTAGGAGCAAGTCTGTAAGTATCATAATTTTAAATCATTATGAACATAAATGATGTTTCAAAATGTAGAAAACCTGTAGGACATAAAAAGCATCTGATTTCTATGGTGACCAAGTCCCAGGAACTGCAAATACTACTGTGGTTTGTCACCTCCCTTTGTAATTGTAGAAAATGTTCAGTCTCACTTATAGGTTACTGAAGATAAGAAGAAAATATTTTCCCATGAATTTCAACATACCCTGAATTATGCCATGCATGTCCTTAGTTGATGACACTCATGTATCAAAACTTCTTCCTATGTCATCTTTTTGTGAAAGACATGAGATAGCCCTTACATGGTAGCTTGGCAGAATAGAATAAACATTCATGGACAGGTAGAGGCAGACTTTGGAAGAAGACTATTTGAATCCTGAAAAATAGATTAGGAAGGACGCTGAATAGGGAGTTTTAAATTTTGGTTCTAGCTTCAGTTCTACTAGTAACTGGGTTATTTGGGCCAATGAAATTTACTCTCGGTCTCCAATCTCATCAGGAACATAAGGAAGTTGGACTAGCTTATCTCTGAAGAACTATTCTGATTTCACATTCTATTATTCTAAGAATCTTTTTAAAATATATTTTTTATTGATTTCAGAGAGAAAGGAAGAGGGAGAGATAGAAACATCAATAAGGAGAGAGAATCATTCATCAGCCTGAGCTCACCTGGGCATGTGCCCTGACTGGGAATCGAACCATGACCTCCTGGTTCATAGGTCAACATTCAACCACTGAGCCACACTGGCTGGGCAGAATATATTTTTTAACTTGGTTCATTGTCACCCACACTTATTTCTTTATGACAAAATGAGAACAGGAAAAAAAATACTATTTACCAAACTATTTCCCCAGGATATCCTTCACTTCAGAATTTACCTTTCCTTTTCCACCAGGAATAAGAACATTACCTGAAACAAATGTTCTTTTCCTTGAAGATATTTGTCAGCTAAAGGAGACTTTGCACAAACTTAAAAGAAAAGCAAGCTTAGAGATAAAATAAGCTATTTCCTTGGCTAACTGATTTTTGCATCTTCTTTGTTGGTTACTTTTTATTATTTAAATTTCCAGAGATTGTTTTCTCATAGCTTGAGTTCGCTTTTGAAGAAGATGCCAGGAATCCATAGCTATTACTGCTACTATTGCTAAAAATAACACCAGTGTAAGATAAAAATGAACTAAGCAAAAGTAGCTTGCTGTTTACGTATTATTATGAGAAGGCTCAGAAAATAGTTCTGGGTGATACTCAAGCAACGAATGGTTCAAGTTGAATCCCTGGAATCCATAGGGAAATTGGAGGATGTTTAACCACATTGAAACTAGACTATCAGGCAGTTGTGTTCTTGGGCTGTCTCTTGTGTAAGTGTGGCTCTTGAGGAGCATGAAATAGAAGTTAAAATGATGAGTACAAATATGGAACAACTAGCTCAATGATTGGCCCAGATAGAAGCTGAGAAAGAAGCAAAAAACTGGAAACCCCAGGTCCCACTAAGACCTGAAGTCCCACAACATACTTATCTTACACATTTATATTTCTTTGTATTTTAATTGGAGTTAATATTAAGACCTGTCTCATATGGTTATTGTGAAATTATGTGGCAAGGTGTACATAGATGGCACAATATGAGTTAGCTGTTCCTATTTTTTTTCCATGACGAATGAACTATTATCAGCAAGGCGGCTGTGAGAGGCCTTTTGCTCCTCCCAATTGGTGCTCTGGGTCTTTGCTTTTTTGTGTGGAACAAATAAATGGCAACAAGAGAAAGCCAAACTTTTACCAAAACATGGGACAGGTAATAGGAACCCTGAAATCAATAGTCAGGGTTCAAATCCCTGCTCTGCTAATTTGCATCTTTGTGGACTTGGGTAACCTCATTTCGCCCGGCCTCAGTTTTTTTCACTTGTAAAATGGGGCTATAATGATACGTGCCTCCTTCAGTTGTTAGGAAGATTAAGTGATGCATACCTAAAGTACTTGGAGCATGACTTGTAGTAAACACTCAGAAGTACTTGGTAAATGTTATATTATTCTCGTTACCACCATCAATATTATTATTGAGATTTTAGCATCTCCTAGAGATCAGTTAACCCCAGGCTTGCACCATGTGAAATTCTAAAACAGCTTATACATTAAGCAGCAATGTATTCAGCCGCTGCTCAGTAGTCCATAGGTCAGTGGCCATTCACTAGAGTTCAGCCATCTGGCAGGCAGCTGGCAGATGCTCTGAGTCTTTACACACTGTCACAGTGAACAACTGGTCCAGAAATAGCATGCGGTAACGATTCTGAAGGGAGCCAGCAAATGGGAAAGGGAACTACCTATTGCACTGAGCAAATGGCACTGGCTAATGTGGATATGGATTTGGGTCTGGCCTCCGAATCAAGAACTAAAAGCCAACAAATACAGTTGCTATGGGACTAGACTGGTTTGGAGGCAGCTGGACCAAGAGTCCAGTTAAGACGAAGCGTTTGAACCTTTAAGACAGTAACGTTGTCTGAAAAATCTACAATACATCTTTTAAAGGAGTTACTTTACACTCAGTGATATGAAATATAAGGAAGGGCTTTTGTATGGTGTCCTTATAGAATAATGGGCTTTTGAGCCTGACAGAACTGGGTTTGGTTTCTGTCTTTTTCATTTTAAAACTGTGTGACCTTGGACTAGTTTCTCCATCTCTCAGTTTTCTCACTTGTAGAATTAAGATAACTTTTTTTCTCATAGACCTAATGAAGGGATTAAATCACATAACTATATTAAAAGCTTAATAGCGTCTGACACCTAATAGGCACTTAAATGGTATGTGTTGCCGTTATTATTGTTATTAAACACCATCTGCCAACATTTTTATATTGCTAGAATTTCTTCCATGGGTTACTATTTTCTATGACCTCATATGCCCTGGTTAAGCCTTTCAATTCTATGTAGTAGACAAAACGTTTGACATTTGTTCTTCTGATATCCAACTAATGACTTTGACGTTACACAACTCATTGACTACATTTTGGGCTGACTTTGATATTGGGCAACTGTATCATTTTTACTTGCTTCAAGGTTTTAATTATATTAAGTACTTTCCCTGTGAGACAAGAGATCAAGAAATCAAACGAGCCCCAAGGGATCATCTAAGGCAGGAAGACATTGTCTGGGGGCAAGGAACAGGGTCTACCAGGTCAGGGAGAAGAAAGGGGAGGTATTAATTGGCGATGTGGGATGATTGTTTATCTAAAAGGAGTGAGAAACATTAGCTCTCAGTGTTTTGCACTGAGAACTAGGTCAGCACATGGACTCTTAAATTAGAAACATAATTTAGGGTTACTTCTTATTCAGAGGGTTCACAGATCATTTTCTCTGCTACTTTTTCAAGTTGATTATGAAAGTTTCAAAAAAAATAAGGGCATGTTAGGATAAGGAATTTTTCAGCAGATAATAATAAAAAGAAATACAGTTTTTCTATACAGCTGATTTGATTTCTGTCCATTCTTTTCTTCCCCTCTACCACATTTATCTCTTGAAATTCGATTATCAGAGCTTGGGTGAATTAGCCCCTGTTTTTAGGTCTAATCCCATTAGCTACAATTTTCTTCTCTTAGTGGTAGGTGCCAGGCAGTCTGAGGAACTATTGATAGATCAAGAGTCCTTTTCACAACCAGGAAAGCAATATACAGCAGCAGGTCCTCCAATAGCATTGTTTCACTTAACATCTTTTTGTCATAATGTTGATGAGATGCCATAGTTTTGTTTATCCCAATTAGGCTATGGTAAGTTGGTTTTGTTATATGTCATTTTGCTTATAGTCACAGAATCCATTGACAATGTTAAGTGAGGACTTACGGTACAGAGCTTCATTGTGGACCAAACAGTGTCACCTTTCTGTATAAAAGAATAGAATGCCTGCAACCTGCTTCACACATCACTCTCAGAGCAACAACAAACTTTGCTCAGTATCAAAGATTATCACCTTAAACTGTGGGGATTGTAATGCACAAACTCAGAAATAATGATATTCAGTCGTGTGAAAGTAGATGGACTAGGTATAAAATATAGTTTTCTTTCCACTTCAAGTACCATGTTCCGTCCCTGCTTGTCTAATAGTGGTACCTCTCTCCAAGGCATGGTCTGGGGATTTATGCATTTTTATGCTATGTTTCCCTCTGGTGTATTTCTCTTGCAGGCTTCCTGGGAATTTTGGGAATGTTGATCTTTGGTTCCTTAGGGTGTTCATCGGCAAATGCAATGATAACTGATGATTTGCCACTGCTTTATATTAAGGTGCATTATTTCTTTGTTTCTAGCTTAGGGGTGTTTCTTATAGGATGTGCAAATTCCAAGATTAATCATCATAATAAAAAAATATATGTATATTTTTTGGGGGGACACCCTATAGAAAGAAGGAAAACGTTTTTGATTTAGACACAGCTAAGACTTATGCCATAGGAGCATAAAATTATATACATTGACCAAGAAAGGACTCTGGAGAATATCAATTTAGAGTAAGCATCATTTAAAACCATGGATACAACCTCGCAAAACTAGTAGGGAAACTCCGTGAGAACAGACATCCTTATTTCCTGGTTTTAGCATAATAAATGGCTCTGCTTTCCAGAGAAGGAGAAAGGCTATCCTGCCAAGTCCAGGGCCTGGTGAGCTTTCAGGACTCAGAGTGGTCAGAATTCATGGCCAGCATCTTAGGAGAGAGGTGGAACTCCAGTGACTGGCTCCTTTAAAGTGAGCCACCTCATGAATGGTGGTTAAAAAGAACTGCCATCTCTTTTCTTTCTGTGAATTGTTGTTGTTTTATTGGTTTCTTGCTCACTGATTTATGCTCCTTGGTTCATAGTTCTGGTTTATCTCCTAGACCTCAGATTTATGTCTTCTTTTTGTAGTGGCTCCTTGTGGAACCGTCATCATCACAGTGAATGATTGAAGGCCTATCGTGCCCACCTCTAATCCTTACACACTCCATTCTGAGTTGATTTTATCACTAGTTTATGAGAGAGAGAAAAAAGTGACTTGTTTAAAGTCTCATAGTAAATGGGAGAGCAGATATTTGAACCCAGGTGTATCTGACTCTCAGATATGTTTTTTTACCTCTTCACAGCACTACTGCTACATAAATGACTCTTGGTGCCCCCTGTGCCTGCCCCAGACTGCTGTGTCTGACACCCATTAATTGTACACTGTTGATGAGTCAGCATATCCCGGAGTCTATTGTGCCAGGAATTCAGGCAGGAATGTACCATAGACTCTAATGAGAACAAATGCAAAGGGATTCAGGTAGACTAGGCCCTACAGCAATGTGAAGGTGACTTGTATAAAATTAGAGTTCTTATTTTTAGCCTAACTCGTGATATTATAACTGTGTCCGCCTATTCTTTGGAAGTAAAACAATCCACCTCACGCAAGCCTCCTTGGGCAGAGGCTCACCTTCTCCCCGACAAGGGCTGGACGAGGCCATTTCTCTTTCATTTGCCAAATGAGAAAGGCAACCTGGGGAAGGTGCTTCCTTCCTCCTTGTTGTCACCCTTGCTCAGCACATATGCCTCAGGAATAGGTCAGGTGCCTAGCACAGTGTGCTGGAGGCGATCATACAAGATTGTTGGGTTTGAGTCAGCTCTGTCAGATATGGCGATTTCCTTATTCCTTACCAGCGTAGCTCTGAATGGGGTGTGCAATACATTAGGCTAATCTATAATAATAAAAGGGCAATATGCTAATTAGACCAGACGTCTTCTGGACGTCATTCTGGACATGCTTCCTGATGAAGCTGGGGCCAGAGGGAAGCCAGCCATGGTCCTGGGTGCCTGTGGGCAGGCGCAGGAGGGAAGCAGCCTGGGTCCCGGGTGCCAGAGGGAAGCCAGTGCCAGCAGCCGGGGGAAGGAAGGCCTACTCTTGCAAGAATTTTCATGCATAGGGCCTCTAGTGAATAAATAATTCCAAACAGTCTTTTAATGTCTGCGTTAATAATAAATATTCCTTATAAAGAAAAAGAAAGATTATTTAATGGGGACAAAGAGTCCAGAGTAAGGTAGCATTCGAGCTACCTTGATTTTATTGCCAGAGGGAAACTTTGTGACATGTGCAAGAGTGTTGATAACTGGAGCAGGGAAAATGCCCCCAGCATGGCTATTCCATGGAGCAAGCGGAGACCGAGGTGAGCAGATGTTTTCTGAGTAAGATTCTTGTCCCACCTTTTCCATGTAATTTTTCACCTGCCTGAATCCTTTCTGCCTGGGAGCCAGGAGAGTGCAGTGATTATGAAGACAGCGTCTGGAGACATGGGGATCTGGGTTTCCTCAGCTTGACAGTTTCTAGTTATATATCCTTGGGCAGGTTAGTTACTCAACATTAAAATTGGGGTAATGATCTCATTCCGACATTATAAGACTAAATTGCTTTGTTATTGTTGTTTGCTCTTGTCCGACACCCACTGGTAGGAAGTCGTAGATGAGGTTACATTTAGGGCATTTATAGCTGATTTAGCCCCCAATATTATGAGACTCCAGTTCCTTTAGGTCTTCATATACTCATTTCCTATATTATACATGGAGCGTATAATAAAAGAATTTTCCAATTTAACCTTTTTCCCAGATGGTTAATTGTGAGGACTGATAACTCTTGTGTGCCTCCATAGCGACTCACACATGGTGGGAGACATACAGGGCTTCCTTAATTAATAAGCACTGTTTTCTGGCAACTCCTTGAGCTGCCCCTGGTCCAGACTGTTCCAAAGCTTCTCTCTCCTCTTTGATCAGCAGGTCATGGCTAGACTTCTCCTTTATTCCCAAAGGGTGCTGGCCAACTCTCTGAATTACCTACCATGAATGAGTGTCCCCAAATACCAAGATCCGTGGGGCTATGGCTCTCTTCCTGTATCTCACACCTTCTTGTACTTGGGCTGTTCTCAACCTCATTGAGAGTCGCTTCAAGCACATTTGTGTCTCAGCTCAATTCTCTAGTCCTGGAGATCTTAAGGCATGAATAAACTTCAGAGAATTTATGTAAAATTGGACACAGGCATGTGTCTGTATGTGCATTTTTCACGTTAGAAGGTACGTATTAGATTCTCAAGTTGTTGTTTGTCCTCCCAAACATTAAGAATCATTCACAGTAGTTGATGGTTAGCATTCTACAACAATCATAGAAGCATTGTTCTTTGATGAGCTAGCTGTTCTTTCTTGCTTCTCTTCTAATGAGGATCTATGGAAGCACACTGTTATAAAACCTCAGTTCTGCCTTTCTTTCATTTCCTTATCAGCCTCTCTTCCAACACCCTCAGAGAAAGTTTCACCTTTAGAATAAAATCTTCATGGGATGCTACGATGCTTGCTAGCCCCTTCACCCTCCTCACTCCACTATACCAAACTGTGTCCCTCCTCATCTTCTGAACACGGTTTAAAGATCACTTCCTTTATATGTCTCTAGTGTGAAGTGCATATTACTGTCTTCTATTGTGTTCCCCACACCTTCTTTAGGGCCTACCACACAGTAGGTGGTCACAAATGTTTATAGATTGTGATTATCTTCCTTCTCTTTAGAACTTCTGGACCAGCAGCTGTATGCTTTTTCTCTTCTTATTTTCATAAACTCTGTGCAAGAAAGAGGGTCTCTTTGACTTTTCCTTCTGCTATGGTGGGTGACCTTATAGCTTTTTAATCTCAGGCATGTTTGGAGGATGAAGTGAAACAAAGTACATAGCACTTATCACATAGTGGGGATACATAACTGCTGACTACTATTGACAGTAGTATTCCATAGTTCATGTCTCAGTGAAGGTTATAGTTTACAAGTCTGTTGTACTTAGTGGGGGTGCTATTCCTGTCTTCACTATGCTCTGCTGTTATAGAGAGAACTTTTCACACCAGATTCAGCAGCCAGTGGGCAGGTAATGGCTCCTGGCTCAGGCTGTGGAAGGCACAGGCATGCACACTCAAATGAAGCCTGTCATTGTCAGATGATGGGACCCTCAGGCTATCTGCTGTCTGGCCCAAGCAATGGGAGGAGACAGTAGCTGCTTCTGATGCTTCTGGTAATTATGACAGAGGATGGTTCAATTCCATGTAGGATTCAGGACCTGAAGGGAACAATCTGGGCTAAGTCAGCATGTGCCTAATGAAATTGTTTAGCTGAGGCTGTGGCCTTATCTACCACCAGCTGTGATCTACTGTGTTCTAACAAAGCAACCCTGGGAGACAGTGTTGCTAGGGAAGGGGAAATGATCAGTAAAATTTACTCCTTGCATCCGGCCTCCAAATTGGTATGATGACCCAAGTGCCTGGTAGGCTGGATTGGAAAATAACTTGGTCTCTCTGGTCAGAGGAGCACCACTTCTCTAAGGTGCTTTCCCCACGTGAGCTGGCACTGTCTCAACGGCTGCTGAGGCTGCCTCTTTAACGATTCCCCATTGCTTAATATCGCTCCCACAGCTACCAATGGAAAAATAACCAGGTAGAGTCTCACATGGGTTTCAATTAGATGCTCAATTTACTAATGTGCCACTGTGTAGTTTTCAGTGACTGGAATCTCCAGTATTTATGCTACTGGATCCTGGGCCTCAAAGTCTGTTTCTGTATCTCCCTCTATGTGACATCCTACCCCTTCTCTCCAAGTAGAAAATGGGTTGAGGTACATGGATGCTGGACACCAAATGGTGGCACAAATGATAGTTATAAGATCACCTTTATTTAAGTTTCCTCTATGCTTAACCAGTAAAGGAATGCGGGAAGCTTGGAGGAATGTGATATGGAGGCATTTTGGATTTTGTGAGCTTACACATGTCACAATGAGAGGTGACGGCAGTCACCCTGAGTTGGTAAGTCAAGCCTCTACACCTCCATCAAAAACTCCTTCTTAGAGTATGTGTATATTCCAGTGCACTTTGTGTGTCCATGGGCTTGGCATTCTGGCCCGTGTTATGTAACATTCCCATGCTGGCGTCTCATCAATATGGAATATCAGCTTAGATGCTTGATGCAGATAAGTATTGGGACCACCATTGGTGACAAATAGCCTTACTCTACCTGTATTTTTTCATTGTTTCATGAGTTGTATTGGCTGGAGTGGAGAGGTTGGGGGTGAAGATAACTAATTTCCCTGCTGATTTAATAGAATTGACAGTTGAAAAAAAAACCAATTAAAAAAAACAAGCAAACATGCAAAATGGATTCATTTCTCTTTAAAAGCAAATTGCTTATTGGACTGAATTTGATTGAATCATCTGGCTGTTCTGGCATCATGTAGACAACACATCATAATCTTATGTGTCAAACTAATGAACATTGAAATGAATCAATGGAACAGCTGTTTTCAATGAAGTAAACACTAAAGTGTCATGTAAATGGCAACTCCTACAAAATATCAGGTGATTTTTTTTTTCTTGTTCTCAGCAGAGACTGAGGAGTGAGATTATAGGAAGTCATCTTTACCCAAGGTTTAATGAGATTCTGACATGTTTCCTCAGTGAAGTCACAGAGTAAGTTTGTCAACCACTATCAACTGAATACTGACACTGAGCTCATAGCAGCATATTTAACTCTGTGGGGAGGAGGAAGTATAAGAGTTGGCCTGGTTGGGTCAGCATGGCTCAGTGGTTGAGCGTTGACCTATGAACCAGGAGGTCACAGTTTGATTCCTGGTCAGGGCACATGCCTGGGTTACAGGCTTGATCCTCCAGTGTGGGGCTTGCATGAGGCAGCCAATCAATGATTCTTTCTCATCACTGATGTTTCTATCTCTCCCTTTCCCTCTCCCTTCTTCTCTGAAATGAAAAAGAACAAAAACAAAAACAAAAACAAAAACAAAAAAAGAAAGAAATGAGCTAACCTGGGCCTAGCCTTGGCATATGTGTGACTCAGGGCAAGAGTGCAAATAGAGATGTAAAGGATATAGATCTTTAAAGGTTATAAATCTAGCTCAATATGTTTATATAAAATATGCTCTGTTCTTTTCCCTTGACAAATATAACTTGATGTTATCCTGGAATGCCAACTTTAAATTGAGAACTCTTGGATTTATCATAATTTTGTTCTGAAACTTGATGATGTACAGAGAGCCATCCCTTGGCCCTAGCCCCAGACCTTGGCTTGTCACATTACTCTCCATTTCCAGCTCCTTTCTACACAAAAGCAAATTCCCCAGTTTGCATATCCAAGCTCTATCTACACCCATTAAACCATTGCCTCTGGCTAACCTTTGGGTATGCATATCATCGGTGTGGCTGGTACTAGTTGGGTTGAATCCAGGACTGAAAGGCATTTGGGCATGGAATTCTAAAGTCCTGCATCAACAAAACATGAGAACCTGGGGTTTTGGTAGTCTGGTCCTCTTGGCATGTGGAGCAAGACACAGCTGAACTTGTCTCTAACAGCAGAACTAAACTTGTTTCAACTATAAAGCTGCTTGATTCATATCTCTGCTTCAGCTTTGTTTTCCTGGGTATTAGTTTACACTGAGTCTATCCATACTTGTTTGAATGATTAGCTCTTAGTCACCTGCAACTTGACCCAGCATCCCTCAATTTTCTCACAGCTACAGAATATAACACTCCCTATACCCCCATTGGACAGGACAGGACAGGACAGGACAGGACATTGCTTTAAAGACTTAGAAACATGCTCTTTCATGTACAAGTTGTGTGGTATCAGGATGTTTAGTTAACCTCTCTGAATCTGTATAATGGGAGTAATAACCCTTAGGTTATAAGATAAAGTAAGAAGTGAATGAGGAAAGGTATAGTGTATGTCATGTAGTAGACTCTCAATAATGGTGAATAGTAGTACTAATGGTTGTTGTCGTTTTGTTATTATCATTATTGTTCAAAAATGAGAACTATGGAGTAAGTCTGCCTGAACTAATATTTTGAACAATATTATCATTATTGTTCAAAAATGAGAACTATGGAGTAAGTCTTCCTGAACAAAGGCACATTATTGAAACTATATATGCCTCATAAGGTTGTTGTATTGGAGTTCTCCAGAGAAACAGAAACAAGAGGTTATCTATCTATCTATCTATCTATCTATCTATCTATCTATCTATCTATCATCTATCTACCTATCATCTATCTGTCATTGATCTACCTATATATCTATCATCTATCTATCTATTTAACTAATTGAGAGAGAGATTACAGGAATTGTTTCACCTGCTTATGGAGGCTGAGAAGTCCCATAATCTGTGATCGGCTATCTGCAAGCTGAAAAACCAGGAAACTAGTGATGGAATTCAGTGTGAATCTGAAGGCCTGAGAATTGCAAGAAGGAGGTGGGAGGGGGAGATGGTTTAAGTCCTGGTCTGAGTCCAAAAGTCCAAGAATCAGGGGCTCTGATGTCTGAGAGCAGAAGATGGATGTCTTGGCTCAAGCAGAGGAAAAGCTGACCTCTGTTTTTTGTTTGTTTTGTTTTGTTTGTTTTGCTTCATTCAGGTTGGATGATGCCTGCCCACATTGGTGAGCTGGATCTTTACTCAGTCTTATACAAATAATGATCTCTCCTGGAGACACTCCCACAAGATACACCCCAAAATCTAGGCATCCCTTATCCCAGTCAAGTTGACACGTAAAATTCACCATCATAATTACTGTTAAAATTAAATGAGACAATACACAGAAAGTACATAGACATGCACATAGTACATAACCAATATTCATTATAATGCCATGCCCTCTCGGCCCTGGAAGCTGACCTTCAGCTTGGGTTTGGTAGGAGGAATGTGGCTGTGGAATAAGCGGGTAAGTCAGACCACATGAAGCATCTTTCTTACTTCAGTCTCTTTTTTTAAAAAGATCAAATCTTGCTAAATTAAGGTTTTCCTCTCATGCCTATGATGAAGCATAGTTGTTTAAGGAAAAGACACAAGAACTAGTGAGCATTTTGTGGAGCTGAAGAAGTTTTATAGCAGCTATAACATCTATTTTGATGAACTTGCTATTATTTTATGTTATTCAAACTTCTATCTGCTTTTATCAGAGATTTATGTTAGACATTCAACAACACTTTTATGAGGATACAAAAGCAGGTTTGGAGAAGTGTGTGTGTGTGTGTGTGTGTGTGTGTGTGTGTGTGAATTACCTTTCTTTATACCTATATCTGGAATTCTACATTATGCTAAATTCATAGGTTTTCCTTTATAAGAAACTTTATTTTTACTGTAACCATGGACACAGATATAAGTTAATTTGTACAACCCACCTCTCTTAGGAAGTCTTAGGGAATAAAGACAGGGAGTTTTGGTTGGCCTTAGAAGATTTTTCTTCATCTACTGAAGAGAGCCAAGCTATATACCCCGGCCAGAGTGGGAAGCATCCATTAAGCACAGCCTACTTTATCTAAAACTGAAACCCTGCAACCTAAACCAAGTAATGATGAACTAATTTGAAACACAATGGAATATTTTTTCCTGATATTTCTTCTATGTCTTAAGTCAGTGAAATAACATGATAGGTAAGGGAATGAGTTGACCATAGAAATTTTTTTTCAGAATGGAGATATAATTGTGATGCTTACTCATTTATTTTTAAGATATATTTTTATTGATTTCGGAGAGGAAATGAGAGGGAGAGAGAGAGAGATAGAAACATCAATGATGAGAGAGAATCATCGATCAGCTGCCTCCTGCGTGTCCCCTGTTGAGGATTGAGCCTGCAACCCTGGCATGTACCCTGACCGGGAATTGACCACAACTTCCTGGTTCATAGGTCAGTGCTTAACCACTGAATAACACCAGCCGGGCTGGTACTTATTTTTAAAAGGAAGAATTTTTTCCATATCCTAGTTTACTTATAGAATATGGAATCCTATAACTTTATTTAAAAATAAGGACTATCTGATAATGTTAGGTCAGAGAGGCTAAATCCTAGGAGGAGGAGGTCATGGCTTGTTCAAAATCATACAGCTCATTGATAATAGAAAGCGTCATGAAAATCAAGGGGTTCAGTGTTTCTTAATATTCAAATCCCATTTTGAGAGGTATTAAGTTTAGTTTGAGTATTCCCAGTGTATGAAGTATCTGGAAACGAGTAAGGAAGGCCTTATTAAATAAACCAGTTGGGTGGGCACTTTTGGTAGTGGCTTCCACAGATACATGTGGGTTAGGAATAGGAATATCTAGTCATACTTCAAAGGAGTCCTTCAGACTTGCTGAGCAATGGCCATTTTTGACTTGTGGAAAGCCAACCCAAATGAGTAAGCTGAGAGGCTTAGAAACCAATTGGGAGGATTAAGATAGGTGTGAGCAGTGGACCTCTCCATTGTATTATTTTTTTTAGTCCTTACCTGAGGATATTTGTCCATTGATTTTTAGAGAAAGGGAAAGACAGAGAGAAATATTTATGTGAGAGAAACACATCGATTGGTTGCCTCCAGCCCGAGCCATGACCAGGCCTGGGCCAGGGAGGAGCCTAAAACCAAGGTACGTGCCCTTGACTGGCATCCAATCCAGGACCCTTCAGTCCGCAGGCTGAGGCTCTATCCATTGAGCCAAACAGGCCAGAGCTATTTTTTAAAAATTTATCTAATAACTGAAGCATTAAAAAACTCAGTAATGGGGCTCCTCAACCATTCAAAAGTCTTCTGGGGCTTAAAATTAATTTTAAGGTGATCTTCTAGTTACCGGTTTAAAATGGCTTAGTTTTAGGCTATTCTGTAAAAGCCCTTTAAACTGTGCTCAAGATTCAAAGTAACACATGGCCTGTTAGCAAGGCTATACTTTTGCTCCCGTCTGACTTCTCTGAGCTGGGGAAATGCTAGGACATGTTGAGAAACTTCTCACCTCTTGGAAAAAGCTTTTGGATGAGAGTGGTTTCCAAAAGAACAGAAAAGGCAAGGGTGTTGCTTATGGACAAAGATCTTTCTCCATGGGAAAGTGGGTGCGAACAAATCTAACTCATTATTTTGAAATAATATTACAGTCAGCAGCACAACGTGATATTAACATACACTCTAACCGAGACATGCACACGTCCATGACCCAAAATAGCCACAATCTAGTGGCCAGTGAGCACAGTTTTGTTCTTTCTGTTATTCCAGCATATATTCCGAGGGAGGAAAAAAAAGTGTAAAATAGTCTTCACTGTTTTGGAGAACATGGAAAGAAGGCAGATGGGTTTTAATCACAGATTCTAAAAAGGATTAGGCATTTTGGATGATCAGTACAAAATCTAAATGGTTCAATTTAAAGTATGGCCATAAATGTCTTCAAATTCTTAAAGGGAACAGCTGATGAAATCTGTAGATAATCCTATATGATAAAGAGCTAATATGCAAATGGTCGCCACGCCCTCACACCAGTCACTCTGTAACCACTCTGTAACAGCTCAGACACTCAACACTGGGGAGGGAGGAATGGGGACCAGCTAGGCACAAATGAATGAGAGAGAGGGAAAGAGAGAGAGAGGGAGAGAGAGAGGGAGAGAGAGAGGGGAATGGGGACCAGCCAGACTGTGGCCCAGGAGAGGGACAAACTGCCCACCCCTTGGTCCCGGGCACCTGTGGCTGCAGCCCCGGCAAAGCCGCCGCCCATGGTCCCCTGTGGCTGTGGTCAGCCTGAGCGAAGCTGGCCCAGGTCCTGGGTGCCTGCGACTGGCTGGAGGAGGGAATCCTGGGTCCTGGCTGCAGGGCAAGGCAGAGGTGGATAGGGGCGATCAGGCCAGTAGGGGAGCAGTTAGGAGCAATCAGGCAGGCAGGAAGAGGTGGTTAGGGATGATCAGGCAGGCAGAGGTGGTTAGGGGCGATCAGGCAGGCAGGCAGGTGAGCGGTTAGGAGCCATCAGTCCCGGATTGCAAGAGGCAGTCGAAAATCCCCCGAGGGGTCCCTGATTGGAGAGGGTGCAGGCTGGGCTGAGGGACACCCTCCCCCCACCCCCACCCCCCGCATGCATGGATTTTGTGCACTGGCCTCTAGTTAATTAATAATATTCTGTGTGGCCATGATTTCTGTGTCTGGGTTATGAAGTTATATATCATCCTGATTAAGATTACATTATGGAGATGTTAGAAATAACACATCTCAACACCTACTTGTTGCGTAGAATCATTTTACAGACTTTCCTGAAGATGTTACCAAGCTTCTGTCAAATTCCTCCAAGGAAGGAGAGCTTGCTGCAACATGAACCTCACAATTCCACTTGTGCTCAAACATTGGTTACTGAACATTTTTTAAAAAATTGGTCTGAGTATAACATCTTTATTGCCTCCTTTATCCTGTTACGAAAATATATAAGAAATGGAGCCACTTTGGTATCTCTTTTCTTATTCAGACTAAACATTTGTAATTCGTTTAAATGTGCAATTACATTTGTAATTAGTTCCACTGCTGTTCTCAAGGGGCAGTCCCCAGGGTCCCTTCTTGGGATTCCCTTCAGTTTCTCAGAGTCTTGTTTCTTAATGATATGTTCAAAATTGCAAAGATTGTTATATGTGCTCTTAGTAAGAAGAAGAATGGAAAAATGGAGAGCCTTGAAATCTCCTAATGAGGTCCTTCTGTTTATGAAGAATATGAAAAACCAAATGCTTTATATGCATTAGTTTAAATCATGATGGCCTTCAAGAATGGCTTGCAATACCGGGAAGTGCCAGTTAGGGGAGATCAGGCACTAATGCAAAGACTGGAAGGAAATGTAGTTTAAGATTGAACTACGAATTTCTTTAAAACTTCTTGAGGGTAAAGAGAATATTCTTTTTTGATTTCTTTATATGCATGATACATTGAGGGTGTATATTACATCTACTTTGACCTTTTGGTCTGAGAAAAATGTAAAGTCAAGGAGGAGAACTGTGACTCAATCCCACAGCCTAAGAAAATATATAGTTGTTTTTTTTCAGGACAGTTTTCATGGGAACATCAAGCCCATCCCTCCTGAATGATGGCAGATACTATGTAATGAGAGTGCATGTATTTAAAAGCAGTTTTTAACTCTATTTCTTTTGAGTACTAAAACATATAAAGTTAGATTTCAGACAGGAGCAGAGAGAGATTGTGGGATTGTAGGAAACAAATATGCCCTCCTATTTTTTCTGAATGGGTCCCCTGAATTCTGTCCTGTGTGAGGCAGGTGCACAGCGGTAATTTCAGCAGCTGTCAGATGTCAAAAGGATGAGTGCACGGCCTGAGCCCCCACGCTGCTCCCCGCAGTTCTTTCCCCAGCAGAGGCATTCCTCCTGAATGCCACTGAAGTCACTGATCGGCCAGACACGTTCTCATGTTTATTGCCCATCTTAGGTCTGTTTTATATTAATCCATTCCTAGACAATTAAGGAAGCAATTAGGAGATTGCCAGCACACTAGGGCCAGGTATTTCTTCCTAAGGGCCACCCCAGGTTCATAGTGGCCTGCTTCAGCCCCACCCTACAAACTTCCATCACAGTGAATGGCCAGCCTTGTTTTCTCTCTAATCCTGGCACACACACCACTATATGAGGCCTGTACATCACTTTTCTATCTGGCCACAGTGAGTTTCAGAGCCACTTGACTATCGCTCTCAGTCTGTGTTAATGACAGAGATTGTTCAATGTTGACCACCAAGTAAGGCTGCCTTGTCCTATTCCCAATCAGAAGCAGCAGGCTTTCTGTCTGATTGGGTTTCACACTCCCCCAAATCAGAGGTTTGTATATGAATTTATTCACATTTTAGGAGCTCTCATTCTCCAAGACAGAATGCCAAACCTAGCAATTTTTCTGAAGAAGGTGTGGCCTAGCGAGAAGAGCGTGGAATTGTGAATCAGAGGCACCTGGATTGCAGACCTCACTCTCCAACTTATCATTCAACTGGTGTTAACTTTCTGAGCTCTAGATGCTATGTTTTAAAAATAAAATAATGCGTATATTCATGAAAACAATACTACACACAAACTCACTTTGTAAATTGTAAAATGGCATATGCATATTTGTTATACTCAAAGTTGATTATGTTTAAGATGTCTATCAGTTGAATCTTAGTATGCCACTATTACAAATTGAAGTTGTTAAATGATCTGAATAATTTTCAGGGAAAGAGCCTAGAGGTTAATTAGAGACAGATGGAGTAATGGAGTGACCTCATATGGAGGAACCATTACAGAAAGCAAGTTCACGGGAGGTTGCTCTTGGGAAGCCAAAGGAAACATCACCCCCAGAAGGGGGAACAAGGATAGAGACTGTTTTGCAAAAGAAATGTCTTACCAATTAAACTCAAAAGAACCTGGTACTAGGCTTTATCTTTGTGTAGCCAATTAGAATTGAGATGGTAGGAAAATGCTGCAATTGAACTCTTTATACAGTTGAGACTAAAGCAAGGTGCAAAGAGACAAAGAAGAGTTTTCAAAATTCATTAATTAGTGGCAGGGAGGAGTGTATTCTTGAGGTTTGTCTCCTTTACCTACTTGACCTTAGGAATATTGATTGACCTCTCCATGCTTCAGTTTCCTCATTTGTAAAGGAGGTGATTGATGCATGAGATGATCTCTCTAATCTGACCACTTCTAACATAACTTCTCTTCATCGATGAGACCTTTTTATTATTTAGATTTTCCCTCCTCTTTGTCCATGTTATTGTTTGCATTTTTAAATTTATGTTTAAGGGGAAAAACTATTTTTGTTTTTATATTATAATTTGATATAAAACATAGGAGTTGTAGATCTTCAGGAATTATAGGTTTCTAGACTTGGAGATGTCCATACCCAAACAACAGTGTGGTGTGGATCTGTTTCACCTTGTCCTGGCGTGGAGTGAGGAAGAATCTCAAACTGGTTCTGATCACTCCCAACCAAGTATAAGTGTTAGGTGCTTTCTGTTTCACATGGTTCCTTCTAAGGACTGAGTACCTATGTCCTTTTAGGGACATAGGATAGCTGGGGCTATGGAAGAGGGCATAGTAAATATAGGGTATTTTGTAGGCTGAGCAAAATCTTACAGCAGAGTTGTTGGAGGAGATGATCAGAGGATATGACTGCTGATTGGCCCACACGCTGGACCCAGGCAATTGGAGGCTCTTTACTCAATTCCCTGTCCTTGAAATACATATTCTACCCACTGTTCCCACACTAGGAGCCGCTTCAAGGATGCAGCTTTGAGAAAGTAATGTGTTGTTGAGACCACCTGGACTGTGTATGTGACTAAACCCAGTTTTAAGATTCTGGTAGGCACGTGAGGAGATCTGCTAGCCTGGGATGTAAGTTCCCTTGGTTATTAATCCTGCCACCTACCAATCTAGAGTAGTCTGCCTCTTTCTTTGGTCACTCCTTGCTTTCCACAAATAGGGGTCAGTTTCAAATTTTACCCAGGGAACCCCCAAGGCTGTGAACCAACAGTAGTTGGCCACCACTTCTGTTGGGCAGTTGGTGGGCAATGTTCAGGTAACTGTTCAGGAGATGCTCTTACCCTTTGGTAAAGAGAAGGAAAACTAACCCAGGTGGCAGAGGCACTCGCTGGAATAACCAAGGGCGGCCTGTGGGTGTCCTTGGTTTCCTCAAGACTTAGGGGGGGAATAGGTAGGAGATCCTCTGCTGTGCCTGTCCATGTAACCCCAGTCCTCCCATTCTCCTGCTGTCCTCCTAGTGCCCTCTCTTTCATTACACTCCTGGACAGCAACCTCAATTTTCCCATTTGGGTGGGGCTCTTTAAGCTTTTCATCATGTTTCTTCTGATCTGTTCCTTGTGAATAAAATTTATGTTTTGCTTCTTCAGGGCTTTCCCTTTTGACACAAAATCCTTTTTCAACCTTTTTTTTTTTTAACCTCTAACATTTCAGTTCTCACTTAAACGCTTTGGCTTTCAAGAGTATTGTCTTTGAAACAGGCTTCAAGTGACTACTTTGGAAGTCAAATACTGGAGAGCGACACTTTCTTTCTCTATACTTTTCACCTCTAACAATCCTCATTCTTCCCTAGGCAATGGATGTCTCTGCTGAATGGCAGGGAGTACAAAAAAAGAACAGCACGTTGACAGAATTTAAAGTATTATCTCACAACGTAACTATAAGGCAACTCACAAAGACACAAAATTTGCTGATTCTGACAGGTTGTTTTTAAAGTCCTACTGTGTGTCTAGCATGGGAAATGCTCTTCAGTGAATGAGACACATAATATACCCTCAAGGAGCTAATGATGGTAATAAAAATCCAAGAAACTGGAAAATTGCTATTTCTTACTTTTTCAGAACAAGAATCCTATCTAGTTCTGTTCTATTTGCATACCTCTGGTAATGGAAGGGTGTTTCTGGAAAGCTGACTCCGAAGCAAATGAGTCATATTTAAATGACCTGGAATTACTATCTATCATCTATCTATCTATTTATATGTTTTTATTGATTTTAGAGAAAGAGGAAAGGGAAAGGAGAAGTGAGAGTGTGAGAGAGGGGGAGAGAAAGAAATATGGATGTGAGAAACCGCCATCAAATCAGCTGCCTTCTGCATCTACTGGGCATCGATTCTGCAACCCAGGCATATGTCCTGACCTAAGATTGAACTGGTGACCTTTTGGTACATGGGACGATATTCAACCAGCTGAGCCAAATGGGCCAGGGTGGATTACCTCTTATTTAAATTAATCCTATAGTACTAGTAAATCCTAGAAACATAAAGAGTCAACCACTACCTTGTTTTATAAATTAATTTTTACCTAAACATTAGGTTTGCTTAACACATATATATTCATATATATGGCTATATACATATGTTTATATTCTCATAAAATATGTATATTATATATTAAATCATATTTATTCTCATTTTTTCTTAGAAAGTTAGAGTTGTGTTATTTTCCTTTCTGGGAACAAAGATTAAGCTCATAGATTTATTTAAAAAATTATTCAGCCCTAGCTGGTTTGGCTCAGTGGCTAGAGCATCAGCCTGTGGACTGAAGGGTTCCCGGTTCAATTCCGGTCAAGGGCACATGCCAAGGTTGCAGGCTCAATCCCCAGTAGGGGGCATGTAGGAAGTAGCTGATCAATGGTTCTCTTTTAATTGATGGTTCTATCTCTCTCTCCCTCTTCTTTCCTCTCTGAAATCAATAAAAATACATTTAAAAGTAAAAATAAAAAATTATTCAGTTATTGTGTTACTTCTGCTCACAGTGATGGCAAAATGCTTCACATTAACCACCTAATCTCCAGAATGTTGTAAAAAATAAGTTTATCCAAATATATTTTTAGCTTTATTTGAAGGTCTCAAATCTCCATTAATGCTCTTCATTTATATGGTTTCATTGATAAATCAACTAAACCCTGACCATGGATATAGTCCCAGTTCTTTCCCAGATAATTTAATTATTCAATAGATTAAAAAATTCTGTAAGTGTTGGGAGATGAACAGATGCATATTTTTGTATATATGAATAAGAAATATTCAAATGTGACTATTAAATATTTTAGCCTGTAATTTTCACATTAAATCATTATCATGAATATATGACATTCAATGTTAGAAATTAACATAAAAGTATAAATATACAAAGCAATATATTTAATTATTTAACAAATATTTGTTGAATCCTAATGGTGTACCACAGGCTGTGACAGAGAGGGGGGTGTGCAGTGATGAATGAAAGAATGCACATGATTTTCATTCTTAGTCAACATTTATTGAACATATATTGAGAAACATAATCAACTAAAAGGATATTTTGCAGAATTATCTGTTTTAAGTCTTGACTTCTTTCTTTCAGTTCAGTTTAATCTCATCATCAATCTATTAAATGGGTACTTCCTAATATGTATTGCTTTACTTACTGAAACCTAAATGTTTGTAACCTGAACTGGAATCTAAGTTAATAAACATTTATTGAGTGAATGTTAGTGTTTCTTCTATACTGTGCACTTTGGGAAAAGATGAGGTTTATTCTCTACTTAGAATTTTTTTTAAAAATTCAGCTTTATTAGGTTTATAAGTAACAGACAAAATTGTGAGATATTTAAAGTGTACATCATGGTGATTTGACATATATATACATTGTGAAAAGATTCCCACCATCTAGTTAATTAACGCATCCATCACCTCACATATATGTCTTATTTAGGGGTAAGGACATTTGAGTTCTACTCTCTCAGCAGATTTCAGTTATACAATACAGTTCTATTAACTATAGGCATCATGTTATACATTAGATCCTCAGATCTTATTCATTACAGCTGAAAGTTAGTTTCTTTTTTTACCAACTACTCCCCATTTTCCCTAGTCCCCAGCCCCTGGCAACCACTTGTGTATCTTCTGTTTCTATGTGTTTGACTTTTTTCTTTTTACATTCCACATAAAAGTAATAGAATACAGTATTTATCTTTCGCTGGCTTATCTAACTAGCATAACATCCTCAAGGTCCACCCACATTGTCAGAAATGGTAGATTTCCTTCTTTCTTGTGGCTAAATAATATTTCATATATATGTATATATATGTATATATATATCATATCTTCTTCATTTATTGGTTGATGGACACATTTTTTTAACGAATTTTTATTGACTTCAGAGAAGAAGGGAGAGGAAGAGAGAGATAGAAACATCAATGATGAGAGAGAATCAGTGATTGGCTGCCTCCTGCAGGCCCCCTACTGGGGATTGAGCCCACAAACCAGGCATGTGCCCTCGACTGGAATCCAACCTGGGACCTTTCAGACCACAGGCTGATACTCTATCCACTGAGCCCAACTGGCTAGGGCAGTGGTCAGTAAAATCATGAGTCAACAAAGCCAAATATCAACAGTACAATGATTGAAATTTCTTTTGAGAGCCGAAAACCGACTTCTGTGCATGGGCCACAAAGTTTCAATCGCACTGCACGTGCGCGCCCGCACGTGGTATTTTGTGGAAGAGCCACACTCAAGGGGCCAAAGAGCTGCATGTGGCTAGCGAGCCACAGATTGCCGACCACTGGGCTAGGGCAACATAGGTTGTTTTTATATCTTGGTCATTAAGACAGATACTGCACTGAACATGGAGAAGTGCAGGTATCTCTGTAGTATCTTGTTTTCATTTCCTTTCACTATATGCCCAGAAGTGGGATTGCTACATCATCTGGTACTCCTGCTTTTTATTTTTTAAATTTATACTCCCTTCCATAGAACACAATGCTTCCTTTTTTCCACATTCTCACCAACACATTATAACTTGTCTTTTTTTTTTATCATAGCCATCCTAACAGGTGTGAGGTGATATCTCACTGTGGTTTTAGTTTGCATTTCCCTGATAATTAATGATGCTGAGCACCTTTCCACATACCTGTTGGCCATTTGGATATCTTTAAAAAAATGCCTATTCAGTCAGTGCCTACTTCATATCTACAGGGTTTCCCAAAGATGTATACACACTTTTCTGTAGATTCTATTACACTTTCTTCTGTTTCTATACATTCATGATGGAAGCCTGTAAACTGTCAAAATACTATGACTAGTAATCATTAGAAAATTTTTACCATACTAATTGTAATCCAGGACCAAGACGTTTCTCTGTAGAAATTTTAATTAGAAAGAAATATTTATGTATTCATTTATGTATGCCTTTTCTAATACACTTTGACTTCTTTTGAGAAGTGAAAATAATGTCACTAGAGAAGCCATGTGTTATTTTAGGGTATACAGTTTCTGTGTTAACCATTGATTGCCTCCGTAATGTTGTATTTTGCATTACCACCCCAAAGCTCTGTGGCTTAAAACACTTAGCCACAATTTATTTTGCTCACAAATCTGGAGATTGGCAATTTAGTCTGGGATTGGCTTGGCAGTTCTTTGAGGCTGGGCTGCGTTTACTACCTGGGCATCATCTGGCTATTGGCTGATCTAGGATGGTTTTGGCTGGGATGATTGGAGCTATTTATGATGGGAGCTAGCTAGCTCGAGCATGTGTTCATGGCAATCACAGAGAAGCGACAGAATAAACTAAAACACACACGCCCCTTTCTCAGCCTCTGCTTAATTCACATTTGCTTGCTGACATAGTTGAGCCAGAGTCAAGGGGTGAAGCAGAACATCCCACCCAGAGCAGGAGAGCACTGAAAAGATATGTGGCAAAGTGTGGAAATATGGGGATGGGTGAAAAATGGGGGACATTAATCTGTTACAGTGGCCTGACTGAGAAATGTTATAGTCAATAAGGAAAGAAAGTTTTCTATCACAAACTGTGTCTTTTGCACATGTGGATGGAATAGAATATAGAAAATGATCCAGAGCTTTATTGCTTTATTATTTTGATCTCCACAGTGTTCAGTGTTGAGGGGATTTGATTTGATTGAAAATGATTTGATTGGCCTGGTTAAAAATTTTTATGTTAGAGTTATAGACTATTCATGCTCATTAATTTTCCCTTGCTTTAAAGACTGTGACATTTGTTTTGAATTACAAACCAGTCTTGATTAGGTAAGGGAATAAGCACTTAATAATCAGCTTAGGTACTGCATCCCATAAATATATTTGGTTCATGTATTTTACTAGGGGCATTGGCAGCTTATGTTTAATTATTTATACTAAAACTTCATAATATTCCAATAAGTGTCTGGCCATATATTTGAAAAGAGGAGCAGCATCTTTCCTTGGCTTTAAATCAAAGACTTGCAGTGACACAACAAGTTTTGTGGGAACGTGGTGAAAACTACGGGTTTTACTTTCTAAAGTGTAGGGGCGAGTTTATTACTTAAAATCAGATTCTGAAGATTTATTATTTATGTTCCTGAAAAAATGAGAGTTAGTTACAAGTCTTCTAGATTCTTGGTCCTACTATTCTTTTAGAGGTATCCATAAGAAATGTAAATTTTTATACTCAGCCCTTTTGATTAAAAATTATGTTATGGCTCTGTCAGTGCATAGAGAGACCGCCTGTGAACTGAAGGGTCCCAGGTTTGTTTCTAGTCAAGGGCACATGCCCTGTTGTGGGCTTGATCCCCAGTAGGGGGCGTGCAGGAGGCAGCCGATCAATGATTCTCATCATTGATGTTTCTATCTCTCCTCTCTTCCTCTCTGAAATCAATAAAAATATATATTTTTAAAAAATAACTGTTATGTACATATTTTAAAAAAACACAGTTGAGGTAGGTGAACCAAAATCTTAATGATAAATAGGACCAGGGATTACTTAAACTTTCTTGTGATAGTTTACAAATCTAAACTTTGATTGCTTTATCTGATCAGGGTTAAAAGTTGATTAAAATTCCATTTAAGGCTATTCAGTGTTCCCTTCACTCTGGGGGCTCCTAACTTCCATGATTGATCTTGTTTCATGGTGCCATTCACTTCAAAGTTGTGGGTTATTGTTGAATCATTCATTCTACATCAACATATATTTATTTAGCTTATAGATAAGCTATCTATAAAATTACCTATATCCCTGCTGGACATTCTGTCTGTCTCACATACACATTTTATGCTGCTGTAGAACTGAATTACTCCAGTTTCTCTGAAATGTTTTCTCTCTTGTCTTGCTAGGGCTTTGCTCAGGCTAATTCTTTCTCATCTTCCAGGTCTTAGCATAAATATTGCTTACCCATGTGAACCTTTTCTGACTCCTTGGACACATTGGTCTCCCTAGCACTCATCAAAACTAGAATCAAGTCATTGTTTATATAGCTAAGTAACTATTCATACTGGTGGGTATCCCTATCTAGATTGTAAGCTACATAACAGCATGATCCTGGTTAATCCTATTCACTCCTGGATTTCTCTGCAACTGGCCCAGCATCTGAAACATTGAAGTCTTAAAAAAAAATAGCCTTCTAAATAAATAGACAGAAGGTGGAAAGATGGCTAGAAAGGTGATTAGCTGGACAGAAAAGTGGATGGACTCTCCTCTAACTTGTAAACCTAGCCAGATACCCTCCATGCCCGTGCTCCCTCCTGTCTTCCCAGGCAGGCTTGTATATTTCTCAATTCAGACTTGCTTTGTGCCTTTATTTCCTTGTTCAACAACTATTCACTGAACACTTACTAAGTGGTAGGCACTCTGTGAGACCTGTAGATCCAATGGCAAGGAAGGTGTATGAGGTCTCTGCTCTCATGGGACTTATGTTCCAGTAGGGAATATAAACAAAATAAAAAAAAAATAAGCAAGTCATTAAGATAATTTCAGACAGCAATGAGCACTACAAAGAAAATTAAATGGAGAGAGACATGCAAATATCTCTTAGAGCTCCTGATTTCAATTCTTTTGGATAAATACCCAGAAATGGGATTGCTGGATCATGTGGTAGTTCTATTTTTGATTTTTTGAAGAAGCTCCGCACTGTTTTTCATAGTGGCTGTTTATTGCAGCATTATTCACAATAGTCAGGAGGTGGAAATAACCTAAATTCCATTGACAGATGAGTGGATAAAGGAAATGTGACACACACACACACACACACACACACACACACACACAGTGAAATGTTATTCATTACTAAAAAAATAAAATCCTGTTATATGCTACAACACAAATGAACCTTGAGGACATTATGCTAAGTGAAACAAGTCGGTTACAGGAAGACAATAAATACTGCATGATTTCACTTACAAGAATCAAACTCATACAAATAGAAACTATACTGGTTGTTGCCAAGGATCAGGGGTGGGAAGAAATGGGGAGTTGTTCAATGGATCTTGAGTTTCCATGTGAGATGAGTGTTCTGGAGACCTACTGTACAACAATGTACAGATTGTCAGCAATACTCTACCGCATGCTTGAAACTTTGTTAACGGTAGATTTCATGTTATGTGCTTTTAACCACAGTGAAAAAGTTAAATGGGGTAATGTGACATTGACTGAGGTAATGGGGTAATGTGACATTGATTGAGTGGGTGAGGGTAGTGTGTCTTCTTCAGAGTGGTGGTCAGCACAAAAACCTCTTTGAGAAGAGGACAATGGGCTGACACCAGATTGCCAAGAAGAAAGTGGGAACAGGTCTGAATGTGTAGACCATAGCTGTCCTTTTGACATACAATGTGAACTACACAGGTAATTTTAATTTTTCTGGTAGCCACATTTAAAAAAGAAGCAAGTACCTTAGTTTTAATAATGTATTTTATATAACCCAATATTTTAACAATATTATTTACCATGTAATTGAATTAAGAAATTATTAGTTGTCTATTTTATATTATTACTAGAGGCCCAGTACACAAAATTCATGCACTGGGGGGTGGGGGGTTCCTCAGCTCGGCCTGCGCCCTCTCGCAGTCCAGGACCCCTCACTCCTTACCGCCTGGCTCGCTGCTCCTTTGCGCTGCCGCAGAGGCAGGAGAGGCTCTTGCCACCGCTGGTGCACTGGCCAGCCGTAAGCCCAGCTTCTGGCTGAGCAGCGCTCCCCCTGTGGGAGCACACTGACCACCAGGGGGCAGCTTCTGTGTTAAGTGCCTGCCCCCTGTTG
Organism: Plecotus auritus; assembly: GCF_963455305.1. Lineage (NCBI taxonomy): Eukaryota > Metazoa > Chordata > Mammalia > Chiroptera > Vespertilionidae > Plecotus > Plecotus auritus. The sequence continues at coordinate 144,651,762 of NC_137783.1, read as the reverse complement.
GTCAGTGCACATCATAGCAACTGGTTGTTCTGGTCATTCTGCCGTAATGGTCACTAAGGCTTTTATTATATAGATTTTTGCACAGAGTCTTCAAAATCTAGCAATTATTTTACACTTTCAGCACATTTAAATGTAGAATAACCACATTGCAAGTGCTCAATAGCCACTTGTGGCTAGTGGCTACCTTATTGATTAGTGAAGATATAGGGAAGACAAGGTAGGACAAATGTCCTAAACCAGTCGTCGGCAAACCACGGCTCATGAGCCACATGTGGTTCTTTGGCCCCTTGAGTGTGGCTCTTCCACAAAATACCACGGCCTGGGCGAGTCTATTTTGAAGAAGTGGCATTAGAAGAAGTTTAAGTTTAAAAAATTTGGCTCTCAAAAGAAATTTCAATTGTTGTACTGTTGATATTTAGCTTTGTTGACTAATGAGTTTGCCGACCACTGTCCTAAACTATGCACAGCTTTGGAGAGTTTAAAAAAAAAAAGCAGTCCAGAGTGGCTGGAGAGAAGGGAAGAGTGGTAAGGGGATGGCAAAAAAGGAAGAGGGGTAAGGGGATGAATTGGAGGGAGACAGGTACAAGTTTTCATATCTTCCTTGTAGCTCATGCCATCATATCGAATTCTTTGTGTGCAGAATACACTCCCCACCAGCTTCTAAGCTCCTCCTTGAGGACGGGAGCTCTTTCTCTTTATCCCAGTAGTTCAGGATAGAGAGTAGGTGACATATAGGTATTTAATACATAAATGAATTGAAGGGAAAATGGCTTGTTTAGCCAAGGCAGATTTTATTTTTTTCATGTGTGCCCACCTTCTAAAAAGCCCATGCCTCGGTTTCCTTCAGCATACCTGTTCATGCCAGGTTTCCCAAATTCCTTCTGAATGTATGATCACTGTTAAAAAAGTAATCATCCGGTGAGGTATGCTTCTGAATTATCATCCCTGTTGTGTGCAATGTTTTGGGAAATAATTAGTCGCTGGTAACAATGCCTCATTGAAATAACTGCCTGTGTAGTGCAATATTTTCACCCCACCATTGTTTATGCTCTGTAATTTTCAGCTACCCTAAATCTCCTTTCATATAATATTCTATTAAAGATGTTCTGTTCTGCATAATGGGAAGAAAAGCTGTTGGAGCTTTTAATTACCAGGTACAGCTGCCTAGCTAATTGAATAATGGGGGGGGGGGGAAATAATTGTATTTTTGAGCACACAGGACACTTGCTTTTGCTATATGGCTCCAGTTGAAGAAAGAAAAATATAAGCCTGAGATTATTAATGCTATTTGATGCTATTCAGTTAAATGTCCATTCCTGGCATTTGTGTTATTTTAAGAAGCACAGGATCTTTCTTTTTTACTGTGTTGTAGATCAAATGCTCTGGAAGGAGAGAGCTTGGGGTTTAAGATGTTTGTGATCAATTTCTGTGAAAGGCAGGAGGAAAGGACAGGCCTGGGTAGAATGAGTTGCTGGACTCTGATGCAGACCGATAAAGCCTCACTAACCTGGCAGGGAGCTCTGGGTGAGCATTGCTGGTCAGAGCTGCCCCACATCAGGCTGAAATGGTGGCGTTTATCCCCTGGCCATGCACGGTTGACAGGTGCAGGCTGTTCCAGGAGAGCATGACATTGAGCTAGGAGGCTACAGCTGAGGCTGACCTTGAAGAAGGTAACAGCTGGATCCTGCTGTCTCCAAAGCTGGTCAGCATGTCCTCCTTGAAGGGAAGTCTGGGTAACACAGCTCAATGTTTGTCCTTTGCTATTAAACCCAACATTGATGTTCCTGTATCAATTTTCCACTGTAATTAAAACATTTTATCTTATTTGTAGTTTTGCATTTAACTTATTTAGCCTCATGAGTTAATGCATAGCTTTATTTTATGTTGTATAAATTTACATAACATTAGAACTAAGGTAATATAGGCCAAGAGGAGAGGAAGTCCATGAGAATTTTTTAAAAAAGAGTTGTTTACATTATTCGAGTCTGAACAACACTGATTTTTAAAAAGTATCTTTTATTGATTTCAGAGAGGAAAGGAGAGGGAGAGAAAGGAGAAGGGAAAGGGAGAGAGGAAGAGAGAGGGAATATATATACATATATTCCCAACAAAATTGTACTACCTGTGAGTGAGGCAAAGAATTTGGTTTGTTACCAAAAAAGTTGAGTTGAATAGGATGCAGGGAAGCCAAGAAATATATGAAATGTTCACTTCATTGGTGAAGGTAGTTATATAGGTTTTTTTTAAAAAATATATTTTATTGATTTTTTTACAGAGAGGAAGGAAGAGGGATAGAGAGTTAGAAACATCGATCAGCTGCCTCCTGCACACCTCCTACTGGGGATGTGCCCGCAAGCAAGGTACATGCCCTTGACCGGAATCGAACCCGGGACCCTTCAGTCCGCAGGCCGACGCTCTATCCACTGAGCCAAACCGGTTTCGGCAGTTATATAGGTTTTTAAATAGACATTTGGTGTAAATGAGATGCATATCGCATATTGATGCTGCTTATTTAATCTCCAGGGGAAATTTTTTACATGGGAAAATATACAGAAATGATGGTGATGACCGTAGAGAGATATAGATAAAAATAATTGGGCAGTTGCTCCATTTCTGGTACTGTTCCAAGTGCCTGATATGTATGAACACATTTCACCCTCCCAAAATCCTAAATAAATGGTTGTTATTATAACCCTCACTGAACAGTTGAGAAAACTGAGGTACATATATAGAGGTTCAGATATTAGCACAAAGAAATACAGCTAATAAGTTGCGGAGTTGAGTTTAAAAATCAGAAAGCTTGCTTTGGGAATCTACCTTCTATATATTCTAAATGTGCAGGGAATTTGGCTCATTTGAGATTTAACAAGGAACAGTTTACTTTCATCATTACCTAAGATATGTCCCTGGTGCCTTTGAGCTACCTGTACAGAAATTGCTAAGTGACACATTATCTCATAATTGTGCCGTATTAGGCAAACCTCTCTAAGAGTCAGTAACTATTTCTTTTTTTCATAGCACTTGGTTGCGTTTGTGAGCTGAAGTTGAGTGTTTATTGCGTTCTGATTGCCCAAAGCTACAACTTCTCTTCTTTGGCAGTATAACAGATTGTGACATGCACTCCCCAGCTAACAGGTTATTAAGTGCCGAACATTTTGTAACCAATGAGTAAAGCTTTGTAAGAAACCTCCAATGCCTGAGAATTTCTTATCATTTTCATTTGCCAGCCTCTCCATCCCTCTGAGAATTGGTGCCTTTTTCGTAAAAATGGGGTTTATTTATGTTCTGTTTGCTGGGCTGAGGTGTTGGATCATGTGTGATAATGGTTTTAAACATGTTGTAAGAGCCAAAACCGGTTTGGCTTAGTGGATAGAGCGTCGGCCTGCGGACTGAAGGGTCCCAGGTTCGATTCCGGTCAAGGGCACGTAACTTGGTTGCGGGCACATCCCCAGTAGGAGGTGTGCAGGAGGCAGCTGATCGATGTTTCTCTTTCATCAATGTTTCTAACTCTCTATCCCTCTTCCTTCCTTTCTGTAAAAAATCAATAAAATATATTAAAAAAAATAAACATGTTGTAAGAAGTAAACATGTAAACTAGACAACCTAGAAGACATATTTTATTAACAGTAAGTATGCTAAGGTCTTATTTTTGCACGCTGCACTTTATGAAATTAGTCATTTCATTTATTCACTCAACTAGCCAGTCATTCCAATCTTACCATCTACCTCCCCAAAGAGTACCAGGTGCACAGGAACATGCAGTGGAAACCAAAGCCAGCTCTTGTTGTCCACGTGCATAAACCCAGCAAACACAAAACAGTACAACGGCTGTGAGGGTTAAATTGGGGTTTCTCTATAATGGCCCTACTGGCACTCGAGACAGATACTTCTTTGTGTGGGAGTTGTCCTATGTGTTGTAAGAGGTTGAGCAGCATCCCTGGCTTCTACCCATTACATGCCAGTGGTACCCTTCCCCGTGAATGTGACACCAGACACAGCCAACTATCCTCTGAGGGGAGGAGCAAAATTGCACCACTTGGGAACCTTGATTTAAATGAAGGGTGCTTGGCTTCCTGAAAGACGGGATGGCTAAGCTGAGACCTGCCTGGTGAACAGAAGTCAGCAAATTGAAGAGAGTAGGTAAAGGGGAGAGTTTGTACAAGAATACCAGAGGCAACATCCTAAAGGTCAAAACATTAGGGGTTATCTTGGTTTGGTTTTGCATCTGAAAGCTGGTGAGAAATGGAGAGTCATTAAGTTGTTTTACTGCATCCAACATTCACCTAGTCTTTTTGTACTAAGTAGGAATAACATTTTCTCTCAAAGAGGAAACAGTCCATCTGAGCCCTGTGTTAAGTGGAATAGCATTAAATAGTCTTTAAATTTAGTGGATATACAAAAGAAGAGTTTAAAGTACCAAGGAAGGCAAAGTAAGAGGAGGAAGTTACTACGATTTCTCAACAATTAAGAAAAATTGGGGTTTCTTCACAAGCTAGAATAATCAATGATTTTTATAAGCAAGAATAAAATGAGTGCTTATTATGATGGCAGAAATGTGAAAAACTTTAAAGCTTAAGGATTCGTAAGAAATAAATTATAACTATTAGCACCATTGCTTCTCCTCTGTGCTACAAGTAGGGCGGGATTCTCCAGACTGAGGTAGCCTAGAAACTTCAGACTGTTCATTTGGTAATTATGCAGGTTCTTTTCATGAACTGACAGCTTAGACATAGACATCTGGATCTCGATTATAGCGCAGGGCCCGTCTTTTGGAAGCACAGATTATTAGATCTCGCAAGGAAACTCAAGAGCATGTTATGCAAACCCAAGTCCTCATGTTTCTGTAGGTTCAAATAGCTACACATTAGCAGAGTTTGGACTTCATTTCTTGACTTCCAGTCCATGTCCACTGTTCACCATGGTGTCCTTCCCATATTCTAGGAACCCTCGTTTCATTCTATCCAGTGAGAAGTGTTTTTGTTCTGCATGGGGCCAGTCAAACCCTGGAAAGAATGTTTAGGGGATGCATTTAGTTTCTGGGTTTCTTACAAAAATCCAGTGTGATGACTACTTTTAAAGGTAGATGTTCATTGGTTTTTTAATGTTAAAAATTTTTGGTTATCTTATATACTATTAAGTATGCTTATTTATCCTATAATAATATCTTATTATACTAATTTCTCCTGAAATGGCAAGGTTTCTGGGCTGGTTATAGAAAGATATTTAACAAGCTCAACTCTATATTTCTTTAACTTCATTCTCTGATCTCTCTCTCTCTCTCTCTCTTCTCTGGATTGGTAGAAATCAGGCCTTGGATATAAATGTCACATTCATTTTGCTTCCTGGCTTTGTGCATGAAATGAAATGAAGTAGTAATTATTAAACCCTTAGACTCATTGGTTAGAAGTGCTTTAAGGGGGTTCCCTCCCAAGAATCTTGGCTAAGACACATTAACACAAGGGGAGAAGGACCTCTTTTTTTGTGTGTGTCAGTTTATTTCAAGTTTTATAACATTTAAAAAAATACGTTTTTATTGATTTTGAGAGAGAGAGGAAGGGATAGAGAGATAGAAACATCAATGAGTGAGAGAAACATCGATTGGCTGCCTCATGTGTGCTCCTACGGGGATTGAGCCTGCATCCAGGGCACATGCCCTGACTGGGAATTGAACCAGTGTCCTCTTGGTTCATGGGTCAACCACTGAACCATGCCAGCTGGGCATCAAGTTTTATAAAGTTTTGTCTTTTAAAAAGGACTTACTGTTTATTTCACTAAAATCTACTCCCTGTATCTTCAACTTTGTGGTTTTAGTTTTTCCCCTTGGGCATTAAGCATACTTCTAATACCTCTTCAATGTATAGCAATGTTATAGAAGCTTAATAATGAAAGTTCTAGAGGCAAGCAGAAATACTTTTGAATTTTCCTCAACTTTATTTCATTGCTAGGAACTTAACAGAGTAATTACAATAATATTTTGGAAATATTGAACTAATGTATTTTTGTTCCTCATTTCTCCTGCCCAGTTTTAACCATGAATGGGTTATTACTACACCCCCATCCTGATAAGTGCATAATAATTGGGGGCTCTGACCACTCAGGGATTAATGTCTTAGCAACCTAGACCAGCATAAGTGGTACCCAAGGATGCAAAGAATATAAAATGGATGTTAAAGGAGATATATGATAAACATCAATTAAAGCCTCAGAATTAAGTGCAGTGGTGGAGATAAGTCGTTTCTATCACTAACTTTCCTATTGTAAGTTTTTCTTTAGAAATTATGACCAATTATTATTTTAGAGAAACCACAAGAGCTGAAATATCACCTCCTCAAAAACCTCTGTGTAAATATCCTACCTAACATGAAGCCAATCCCTAACACTCCAGACTGCTTATTTCCTTAATTGCGTGTATCCAGCCTGTAATAATCTTGTGTGCATCTGTCTCTCCCAGTCAACATGCAATCTTAATGACAGCATTGATCACATCTGTCTTTTTTTCCATTTCACTGCAGTGCCTAGCACAGTACCTGCTCCATAGTAGTTATTCAACACATATTTGTAGAAAGGGTAAATGAAGCAATGAGATGAAGATTTAAAATTGTTCTAGTTCTATCTAGATCTGAATAAAAACCCATGTCAAATTTAGTGGGAAAACCAGCCATTTTGTTATGCTTACAGATTCCATAGGTCAGGGATTTGGAAAGAGTATAGCAATGATAGGTTGTCTTTAGTCCATGAAGTCTGGGGATTCAGCTTGGGTCACTTAAAGACTAGGAGTGACTAAAAAGGCTGGGATCTGGAATCATCTGTCTGATAGGTGGTGTGTGCTATTGACTGGGATCTGACACTAGATGGGAGTATCAATATTACATTATAATTAGACTATGGGATGTGAGATGTTATTGGAGCTATTTTTGGTAAATACAATCTTTCCCAGATACATGCATAATGTTGTGCAATTGTTTCAGATTTTTATGGCAGTTTAAGAAGCAAACATCTGGCTTAGAGAGAGTCCTTATTTTTGCCCCAGAATTCTGTGAACCTCAGATTGCTACATATATATTGTATAGTATTTAAAAGTTTCGTTTGAAAGAGAAAATAAACTTTCCAATGTACAAATTTCAGAATGGATGGCTCTTGGTTATTTTAGGTCCCTACATTCCTAAGTGGTTTAAGACTATATTAAAAACAAATCAAAGTTCTACTTAAATATTAGTAAACTCTAGAATCTATGGGGAATGGATGTATTGCCTTCTGAAACTAGGCCCAAGAGAGGCCCCATTCCTTTTCAGTTGCGCTTTGTGTAGGAGCTATCCTGGGTGGACAATGGCGTTTGCTTGGTAGGTTGTGTGGCCCATCATTTTTCCCTCTCAATGAAGCTTAATCTCAAGTAACTGAAAATTATCCAACCCAAAACAAACCCGTCAATGTATGAACTGGGTTCCAAATGATATCATGGCTGTTTGTAGTTTCACGCACACAACTATATCCGCATCCTACGAATCAGGAAGACTGTAAGGTTCCATCTGTACTTTCTGTATATATAATCATGGACAATGGTATCTATTCTTCAGGACATCATCCCACAATATACAATAAAATTCTGATTCATCAACCAAAATAAAAAGATTAATTTATTTTCTCTAGAAATTAGAAAAATAGTACTCATTCAGCAAATGAGTTACTGCATGTTTTCTATACTAATGAAGTTCATAGTACTTTTCAGAATGATTGGAAAGGCAATGAAACAGTAATCAGAACATATTATTATTTAAAATCATCCATTCTCTCAGTCCTTACATTAATGTTTTACTAAAATACATCATTAATTAATAGATAGCTGTCAAGTGATATAGGGATCATGTTTTCAAGACTTTGCAAAGGACAAAATGGACTAGCAGTCAGGTGAGAAAATATTTGTTTTTCCAGCAGTGGTGATGGATTGATGGATTTGTCCTGTTCAGATACATCCATGATCTTTTATTAATGGGTTCTTTTTTAATTTTTTTTATTATGTTAATTTTATTTTTTATTGTTTAAAGTATTGCAAATAGTAGTACATATGTCTCCCTTCCCCCCGCCCCATTGTGAATGGGTTCTTTTTTAAACAAATATTTAACTTTACCTTCTTTCTTACCTGTCTTGGAAATTTCAGTAATCTTGAGGTGGGGGGTGGGGGGACATTGCCAACCAATTATGTTTCCAAACTTGTAAAGGTCAGAGATGTACAGGCTATCAGAGGGAGAGTTGTAAAAGCCATTAGCAGCCCGATACCTCATTTGGTGGCTAACAATCAGGGAGGAATACCAAATGACCTCCTCCACATTAGTCCTCTAGAAGTAAAGGATCTTAATGAGAATAGAATAATGTTATCAATTTCTGCCTTACTCATTAAACTCCAAAAGCTATAATCTAGATATCTCCTTGATTTTTATGCCAGCCAGTATAAAAGAGATGCAGCATATAAAAAGGAAGAAAGTAGTAAAATGAAACCAAAATAGAGCATGGGGTGGTTTATTCATGAAAATATATGTATTATTTTTAATTTATGAAAACTTAATATACTAAACCTCACTCTGACTTATCTTCCCATTATATGTCACTAGTGTCCCATAGGAAGGCCACAGGTAAAATGCCAACATGTCCACTCTCAGAATATTTCTACACTTCTACTTCTTCATGATTGCTCTTATTAGCAGGGAAAGGAATTCCAGGAAGAAAGATCAACATAAGTAAAGACTATGGTGCAGACATGTTCATGGAAGGAGAGGTAGTTTGGAGTAGAAAAATACGTGGGTTGTGAAATGGGATGGGAGTCAGATGAACTGTGAATAGGATTGGATAGGAAGAGAATCATGGAAGGCTTTGTACAACACAGAGAGAAGTTTGGATTTAATCGGTGGGCAATGGGAGGCCAATATATTTTCTATATACTGGAGAAACAGACCTTTTTTTTTAACTTTTTAAGATCACTTCGACAGCAGTGTGGAGGATAGATGTTAAAGAGACAAGTAGAGGCAGAAAAAACAGTTTGGGGAATGTTGTAATTGTTCAGTGAAAGATGGTTAGAATATAAGCTAATGGAAATAGGAAAACAGCTATGATAAATTATGAGTAAATAAAAATCGGACTTCTTGGGGGTGGATATTGTATCTTCTTCTATACAGCCTTAGGCACTTAGGAAAGTGTATTGTTAATACTTGCTAAATAGAATTGAACTCTATAGTAGTATAAGAAAAGCCTTCGAGCATTGAATAATTTATAATGTCCCCTTGTAAACTAAAGGCAAATTTTGGTCTACAGCTGAGACAAAAATCTTTGCATTATATGTTTCATGAATTTTTGCTTGAGAAATTGAAAGTATTTTTATGTGAACACCTTAATCTGCACTAAAACTGCTTTATTTCACTTTCTGAAATAATATATAACAGAGTTACTTTATATTGAATATGTCTATGTGAAACAATGGCTGACCTAGAATCATCCTAAACCAATAGACTTGTGTAATTGTTCTTAGAAATTAAAGGCCTATAGCACTCTGATTCTTCTTGGACCAAGTGACTAACTGAATGAGAATGAAACTCCCAGATTAATGGAAAGATTGATCTTTCCACTTAAAAAAAATCCTGACACTGGTAGAATTAAAAAAGGCCATACCCAACTGGCGTGGCTTAGTGGTTGAGGATTAACCTATGAACCAGGAGGTCACAGTTCAATTCCAGGTCAGGGCATATGCCTAGGTTGCAGGCTCGAACCCCAGTGTCGGGGGGGGGGGGCATGCAAGAGGCAGCCAATCGATGATTCTCTCTCATCATTGATGTTTCTATCTATCTTTCCCTCTCCCTTCCTCTCCAAAATCAATAAATATATATACTAATACACTGAGTGGCCAGATTATTATGATCTCTGAATGCATGCACCTATATTAGAGGACCAGTGCATGAATTCGTGCATGGGTGGGGTCCGGCCAGCTGGCCAGGGGGAGGGGACATGGATGGGCGGTTGGCCAGCCTGCCTGCTGGTCAAACTCCTGGTCGAGGGGACAATTTGCATATTAGCCTTTTATTATATAGAATATACACTAAGTGGCCAGATTATTATGCATTCTGAGATCATAATAATCTGGCCACTCAGTGTGTGTGTGTGTGTGTGTGTGTGTGTGTGTGTGTGTGTGTGTGTGTATAATATATATTTAAAAGGCCAGAAGCCATTCTCCCCACTTTAAAGGCAATCCTTAACATGATTCGAGTACTAACTAGTTACTGTAGTACTAACTAGGTATTAAAGTATACCTTGATATTCCTTTTGGAAGAACAAATAGCTTTGAGGCAAGGGTATGAAAAATCCATTGCATATTGATTTAGAAACTCAGAATTGAAAATATTTTCAGTTTCTTCTACTAAGTCATAATGGATCCATTGGTTTTCTCTTCCCATTTGGGAACAAGGTCTGGCCACTGAACTTGTAACCTTAAGCATTGATGGAGCAGTATAATCTATAATAATAAAAGTGTAATATGCTAATTAGACCAGACATTCTTCCGGACGTCCTTCTGGATGAACTTCTGAATGAAGCCAGGGCTGCGAGGGAAGCTGGGGTCCTGGGTGCCAGAGGGAAGCCGGGGGAAGGAAGGCCTATTCTTGGATCCGGCCTCTAGTAGCTTTATAAATGGCACCATCTCTATAATGTCTTTTGCAATGTGACAACACATCTTTTGACCAAAAGATAGAATCTAGTTGTCCGCTAAAAACAGGTCTAGCCTTATGACTTATTTGGTCAATGATAATGTTTCAGTTCTGAGCGTAGGTCTCAAGAGGCCTATTGAATTTGCGTTCTCTTTTGGACCCCTTGTTCTGCATGACGTCAAGCTCAGGCTAACCTGCTGATGATTACAGATCATCTGGAGGAGAGATAAATCATGCCAGGCCAAGCCATTTTAGATTAGCCAGGCCCTAGCTGACAATTTTGGCCCAGAACAGCAATCCTCCAGCCCACCCATGGACTTGAGAGCATAAAAAGTGTTTATGACTGTATGCCACTGAGATTTTGTGGTTGTGTTGCACAGCATGATGGTGGTGAGATAGAACTGATTTGGCCAGGATATGCATATAGAGAAGAAATGAGATCAAGTCATTTATAGGTCAGGGATCAAGACTTGATCCAGGTTCTTTAGGTAAGTAGAATTAATAAGTCAGTCCCAAAGATAAAGGTGTCTGGTCCTCCGACTGAGTCAAAGATATTCAGATCAAACCAATCAAGCAAGTGGCTTATTTCCCTGTAGAGTCTGACAGTCTGAAACCGTAGTGAAGGATACTAATGAGCATCAGGTAGAGTTTCAGTTTTGCCATTTACTGGCAGTTGCAATTGCAGCTAATATTTATTAAGAATTTTCTATGTGCCAAGATAATCTTATTACATGTAATGCCCACAGAATTTCTTCTCGGTAGATACAATTATTCTTCTCTCTTTACTGGTGAGGAATAAAGGTTTAGAGAGGTTAAAACGTTGATTAGATCATGTAGCTACTAACAGGGAAAGTCAGGACACAAACTCAGGTCTATGCCTCCAAACCACCCTTTCATTAACGTCTCTCTAAGCTTCATTTTACTCATGTATAAAATGGAATGATAATGCTTATTCTCAAGGTTTGGGGCAAAGATTAAATAAGTTAATGCATGGAGGCATTCAATCATTAGTGCTGTCATAAATTTCATTATGGTTTTATCCTCAGAGCTCCAGATGTACTTGGCAGGCTACATTCTCTCTCTTGGAAACTTTGCAACTGCCTTGATCCTCATGGATTCTGGAAATCATTCTTTTCATTACAAAGAGTTTTTGGTCATCTTTTTATTTGCAGAGAGAGCCCCCTGGCATCCTGACCTATAATCTGGCAGACTGGTCAGGGGTGATTCTTCCTCTTCCCTGTGCATTGAGACATAGATTTTCTGTTAAAAGGAAGATTAGTTATCTCCTCTGGTGATGGGAATTGCCAGGATTTATAAAGAAGTGTTAGGGATAAACTAACACATGATAAAATGTGAAGACTGATACACTGAAAACAAGTTTTCTCCTGTGGGTAGTGAAACATATATTTTTCTCCTGTGTATATTTGAACAAATGCTTTGAATACATCTCTGTACTTGCAGCCAAGAGAGCCATAAGCAAACTTTTCATAATTCAGTGGTTATAACCCTTGCTGGATATTATAATTGTGTGACCAACTTTCAAATAATGCAGCCTGGACCAGTCTCCGTAATTATTCAAGGGGCACCTCTGGATTTCTCATTCTCATCTGGAATCCCTAGATTCTCTTATGACAATGTTATCATTGTCATCATAAAAACAAACAAAAAAAAACAGCAATAATAACAAAAACCTCTCCAGATAATAGCCATGGCTAATAACCACTGATATAATGGAAGAGCAAAAGCATGGAATGGATCACCCATTTACTTCTGAGGCACAAAACTCATGCAAGTAGGTCAGCTTTCTCCCAAGCTGAGCATCTCCGGTTGTCACCTGGAAGTGTTTTAAGAAGCTTTGGGTAAGAGCTACCAAAGGATGGCTGCTGCTTTCTTGGACCCGATTTTGCTCACGTGGTCTCTAAGCTGAGCATTTGGAAGGCAGAAAAAAAGGGGATGACAAGTGAGGATATTCAAGTCACCAGCAATGCTAAGGTGCATTCTCCTGGGAGTCACTTGAGAAGAAGAGATGATGAGAAATCATAGCACAAATTATGCAAATTAAGCATTAGAATGACTTAACTCAACCTAATTGAGTATTAGGCCTAGACTAAAGCCACATTCTTGCTGAGCCACTTCTTACTGACTTACAGATTTTAGTTTCAAAGACAATAATTAAATCCTTCTCACAAAGTCAGCTCTAAGAACTCTCCTAATTAAAAATGCCTACAGCACCCGGTTCAGAAGTAAATCATTTCTGGTTCTGTGTCTCACTCCCATGCATCTGTGGTCTGAGAAACTTCTGCTCATTCTATGATTAAGTTTCTGCCCCCCCCCCCCTCTCCTTCTCTCTTTTGGCATTTGCACTATTGCCTTATGCCCCTACTCACCCCAGACGCGCTGAAGTGCTTGGCTCTATAATGTGTTCAGCATTTCATTAAATTTGAACCCCCTTCTCAGCTCTACCTGAGCCTTTAAAACATCCCCAACACAAACATAATCATCATCCTAATATATAAAAACCCTGGGTCATAACGACCGAGGCTCCACCAACTGGAAGTCAGTCCTGCAGTCAGTGCCCCAGCACTGACTGCTGAGGGGGGCTGTGAATCAGGGCCAGAGAGACGCCTAAAGAGAGAAGCAGGGACTGATCCGTTGCCCCTGTGGCAGCTTTTGTTCAGCTCTTGCCTCTTTCCTCTCTCCCAGTCTGGCCAGCAGCTGCGCCTCCATTTCTCTCCAGGCCTCCACTGGGGCTGCTGATCAGCCTGGCCTTTCTGATCAGGCCCCATTGATAGGCCCAGAGATGCTGACTGGCATAGAAACTGACCAGTCAGAACCAAATCTGGGTCAACTGTGAGGAGCCAATGGCTGCCTAGGAGGTGGAGCTTTTAACACTGACTGGCATAGAAACCGACCAATCAGAACCCAATTGGCCTGCAGAGGAGGGCAGTTGGGGGCAAGATCAGGCTGGCAGGGGAGGGCTGTTGGGGGTGAGATCAGGCCAGAGGGGAGGGCCGTTGGAGGTGAGATCAGGCTGGCAGAGGCAGTTGGGGGCGAGATCAGGCCAGCAGGGGAGAGCAGTTGGGGGAGAGATCAGGCTGGCAGGGGAGGGCAGTTAGGGGTGATCGGGCAGGCAAGCAGAGGCAGTTAGGGGCGATCAGGCAGGCAGGAAGGCAGGCAGGTGAGCAGTTAGGAGCCAGCAGTCCCAGATTGTGAGAGGGGTGTCTGACTGCTGGCTTAGGCCCAAACCCACAGGGGTCATCCCCCAAGGGGTCCCCGATTGGAGAGGGTGCAGGCTGGGATAAGGGAACCCCCCCCTCCATGCACGAATTTCATGCACTGGGCCACTAGTGTAATATATAACACTTATTGATATTTACTGTATATCAGTCATTGTTGCCATGGAATTCTTACAAAGAGTTTATGATGTAGGTCTAATTATGGGTGAAGTGACTGAGTCACACAACCTTCCTATGATTTTTCCATTGCTTTCAGGTTAATGCTGCTTATTCTTAACATGGTCTCTCAGATGTTTCATATGACCTGTTCATTCTCCTCTAGTTTCTCATTTATCATCCAAGCTCTTTATTGGGGCATTGTGTTTTTTTCCACCATCTCTCTCTTTCTAGTCTTCACATAGTTTTCCTCTGCCAGAAACTCCTAGTTCATTCCTCATCCTCACTTGCTTGGCTAAATCATTCTTACAATCAAATCTCAAATTAAAATCTTTCCTCAGAGAGAACGTCCTGAGGCCCATGTTAATATTTTTTTTCAAGTGTGTTTTCCAGATCATCAGTCTGTGTCAGTTGGAAGCATCTATTAATATTTAGCTTTCAGAACTTTCCTCCAGACCTACTGAATAATATGTGGTCTTTAGGCTCAAAAAATTTACATTATTATGGAAAAAATTGGCAAGAAACTATTTGATTTTATTGTAGTATTGTAAGAGTAAATAGTTCCTCCCCCCCCCCTCTCTCTCTCTCTCTCTCTCCCCCCCCTTTCCTTTACAGTTAGCAAATGTCACCATGGAGATAATATATATAGGAAAGAGGATATCTAATCTAATCTAGAAGGGGCAATCTGAGAGGACTTCCTAAAGAAGGTGACACACAGTTTTAGTTTTTTAAAGTAGACACCTGAAGAGGTGTAGAGAGATATTTTAAGCAGAGAAATATGAGACAACATAGTGTGTATTTTGGTACCTGTGCGTAGTTCCGTACAGCTTAGTCAGGGACTACAAGAATTAGATCATGAAACTCTAAGGACTTTGAGTTTTATTAATAAACCCCGTGGGACATAGTGAATAGACAAATATGTGATTAGCTCAGATCCATAGAAATTTGCAATTAAAGTAAGATTTCTATTTTGCATCTCTATTATTATGAAATAAATGTTTGGTTCTGATTGATTAAATGGAGCTATTAAATGATTCATTTACTTATGCATGCCTATATTTATATATTCATTCAACACATAGTTTTGAACACACACTATATATTAGTCACATTCTCATATTTTATTTAACATTCACAATGTTCCTGTTAATTAGGTGACATTTTTTTCCGTTTTTATATTGGGGCTCAATGAGGTTTAATTACTTGATTAAGGCAACATAAATCTTTACTAACAGAACAGGTATTCTGATCCCAACCTTCTTGCAAATTTTTCTCTCTTTAGTTTCATTTGGCAATACTCAGAATTCACTTATTCAGTCACTGAATATTTATTGACATCTATTATGTGCCAGGTCATATTCAAAGGGATCTTTATTACATTGGGTAGAAGAGAAAAGAATTCTGATCTTTTTGACATTTAGATACTACAGGGTATCTAAACCTCTTTTTAAAAATTAATTAGTTAATTATATTGTTTAAAGTATTACATATGTCTCCCTTTTCCCTGATTGACCACTCCTCCCTGCCATTCAGTCCCTCTAGGACAAGCCCCCACCACCCCAGTGTCTGTGTCCATTGGTTATGCTAACGTGCATGCATACAAGTACTTTGTTTGATCTCTAACCACCCCCTCCTCTGCCTTCTCTCTGAGTTGGACTATCTGTTCAGTGTTTTTTAGTCTCTGGATCTATTTTTGTTCATCAGTTTATGTTGTTCATTATATCCCACATATGAATAAGATCATGTGATATTTATCTTTCTCAGAGTGGCTTATTTCGCTTAGCATAATGCTTTCCAGGTCCTTCCATGCTATTGCACATGGCAAAATTTCTTTTTTATAGCAGCATACTATTCCATTGTGCAGTTTTTAATCCACTCATCTGCTGATGGGCACTTAGGTTGTTTCCAAATCTTAGCTATTGTAAATTGTGCTGCTATGTACATAGGGGTGCATATATCCTTTCTGATTGGTGTTTCTGATTTCTTGGGATATATTCCTAGAAGTGGGATGACTGGGTCGAATGGGAGTTCCATTTTTAACTTTTTGAGGAAACTCCATACTGTCTTCCACAGTGGCTGTACCAGTCTGCATTCCCACCAGCAGTGCAGGAGGGTTCCTTTTTTTCCACATCCTCGCCAGCACTTGTCATTTGTTGATTTGTTGATGATAGCCATTCTGACAGGTGTGAGATAGTACTGCATTGTTGTTTGGATTTGCATCTCTCGGATGATTAGTGACTTTGAGCATGTTTTCATGTGTCTCTTGGCCTTCCTTATGTCCTCTTTGGAAAAGTGTCTATTTAAGTCCTTTGCCCATTTTTTTGATTGGATTGTTTATCTTCCTTTTGTTAAGTTGTATGAGTTCCTTGTAAATTTCGGAGATTAAACCCTTACCTGAGATAGCATTGTCAAATATGTTCTCCCACGCAGTGGGCTTTCTTATTGTTTTGTTGATGGTCTCTTTTGCTGTGCAGAAGCTTTTCATTTTGATGTAGTACCATTTGTTTATTTTCTCCTTAGTTTTCATTGCCTGAGGAGCTGTGTTGGTAAAGATATTGCTAGGACATATGTCTGATATTTTGCTGCCTATGGAGTCTTCTAAGATTTTTATGGTTTCCCGTCTTACATTCAAGTCCTTTAGCGATTTTAAGTTTGTTTTTGTGTATGGTGTACCTTGGTGATCTAGTTTCATTTTTTTCATGTATCTGACCAATTTTCCCAGCACCATTTATTGAAGGGACTATCTTGACTCCATTGTATGCTCTTGCCTCCTTTGTCAAATATTAATTGAGCATAATGGCTTGGGTTGGTTTCTGGGTTCTCTGTTCTGTTCCATTGGTCTATATGTCTGTTCTTGTGCCAGTACCAGGCAGTTTTGAGAACAGTGGCTTTGTAATAAACCTCTTGTTAAAGAACTGATTCCTATTGGCCCAGCTATCTCTTCCCAAGTGCAGAGCAAATGAAGTCTTGGTGGTAGCAAATAGCACAGGGCAGTCCATTCTCTCTCCTATACACAGCATGGTTTTCCAAGGACAGTCATGAAAGGTAGATGCTAACTTTGTCAGAAAGAGATTAGAAGGGAGGGCGAGGCTTAGACTTTGATATAAAGAGAATAGAGGGAAGGTTATGTAATGATAATTCTGTTAACTACTAAATGGTTACTGTTAAAGCAAAATGTCTTCACATTTGGTAGAACAATCTTTACAGAGCCTAAAGGAAAGGGCTTGAAATATACATATTTTCTGCTAGAGCATTGCTGGCAGGTCACCTGTCATTCCAGGAAGAGTTAAGCTTCGTTTTCTGTAAGAACAGCCAACATTCCAGTTGCAAAATGTCCATAGTGAATTTTTAATGTGACTAGTACTTCTTTGTGAAGAAGATACCTCTCCAACCTCAGTTTACTCACTTGTATGAAGGCATAAGTCCCAACCAGAGTTCCAAACTCTTTGAATTGTAGAGATCAACTAAGATTATGCATATGGAAATGTTCTGGTTGCTTTTGAGCACAGGTAAGGGATAGAAAAGAAGGATTAGTGATTGCTTTCCTTAGTTTAAATAGGTATAGGGGAAAATTGACTCAAATCCTCAGAAAGGACTGAAACCAGATTGGCTCTAGGACCTTGGTAGTGAATAGACAAATATGTGATTACAAATCTGTGGGCCTTCTTCCCAGATTGTTTCAATGAAAGTGGCCTACTAACACCTATCAGTCTCTTTGACTCTCCTCTTTTTAGTTCTAAATTCAGGGGAGCCCGAGTATGATTAGTCCAACTTGAAACCAAATGCCACCCTGGGTTCATCTACCACAGCCCACCTCACAGGGTGGTGGACTTCAGCATGGTTGCTAGGAGCTAACATTTTTGAATAGCGGGAATCACTTGAAATCAGATACAGTCCCAAGGATGCCTCCTATCATGGAAAGCAGGGCATTTCCTATTGTATATGACAGTGGCTTCAGGAAGGGAGCCAAGATGTGACGATCTCTTCTTCCATCAGCAGTTTTACCTGATGGTGGGAGCGCCTTTAAGTTTTTGCTTAGACAGCAGGGATCCTTAACATGCAATCTACAGAATTAATGGTCAGCATAGAAATGCGGCTCTAATCAAACTTCTCTCTATAAACTTCCATTATCGGTGCTTATCAGGGGTGAGATGAAAAGAGGAAGTGCAGAAGTGGCCAGCTCAGCATAACCAATTATCTCAAATATGCTGAGAAGAATAACTAGGAAAGGGGAGTTAATGAATCGTCACAATAGAAAAACCATGATAGTTTTAAAATATGGATTTTGTTTATCTTTGAAATTGCAGTTTCCAGGAGGCCTTTAAAGATAGCCTAGAAGCTTATAGGAAACTAGAGGCCCGGTGCACGAAATTCATGCACGGGGGGGAGGGGATGTCCCTCAGCCCAGCCTGCACCCTTTCTGATCTGGGACCCCTCGAGGGATGTCCGACTGCTCGTTTAGGCCTGATCCTACCCTAAACGGGCAGTCAGACATCTCTCTCACAATCCAGGACTGCTGGCTCCCAACTGCTCACCTGCCTGCCTTCCTGATTGTCCCTAACCGCTTCTGCCTGCCAGCCTGATCACCCCCTAACCACTCCTCTGCCAGCCTGATTGATGCCTAACTGCTCCCCTGCCAGCCTGTTTGCCCCTAACTGCCCTCCCCTGAAGGCCTGGTAACCCCTAACTGCCCACTCTTGCAGGCCTGGTCCCTCCCAACTGCCCTCCCCTGCTGGATATCTTGTGGTGGTCATCTTGTGTCCACATGGGGACAGCCATCTTGTGTGTTGGAGTGATGGTCAATTTGCATACTACTCTTTTATTAGATAGGATTGTCCCGCTCTTAAGAAAGAAAATGCACTCATAAGGTGGCATAGTAGCTAGCAGTGCTGGTTCTGGAAGTTCTGTGGCTTTAACATAGTAAACGTATGGCCTTTGTCAAGTGTCTTACTACCGTAAGACTCACATTGCCATTTGTGAAGTGAGATTTGCAGTATTGTGCAGTGGGGTCATGAGAATAAAATAAAATCACATAATTAATGTTAAGCATAATGCTGGGCATGTAGTAAAGGCTTAATAAATGGAAGCCGTTGCTGTTGCTAATATCATTATCTTGCAATTATTTTGTAATGCTATGATTTTTAAGGCACAGAATAATGCATTCTCTGATAGAAGTCAAAACGTACTGTAACAGTATTATGGGATAATATTAACAACTAAAATAAATGAGCTACCTTCCCATGTATTAACATAGATGAATCTTAAGAACATAATGTTGAGTGCAAAAGCAAGTTTCAAAATATATATTCAGGATGATATAACTTCTATAACATTTAAAAACAAACACATGATGTAATTTTTATAGAGGTTAAAATTCCCATGCTAATTTTTAAAATTTCTTAGTTTTCCTGTTTTATTAGTCAGATATAATATATTTTTATACTTTGGCAACTTAAGCTTTCCTTTATTATTTATTTATTAAAAATATGTTTTTATTGATTTTTAGACAGAGAGGAAGGAAGAGGGTTAGAGTGGTAGAAACATCAATGAGAGAGGAACATCATCCATCAGCTGCCTCCAGCATACCCCCTACTGTGTGTGGATTGAGCTTGCAACCCCTGCAAAGGCCCTGACTTGGAATGGAACCAATGATCTCTTAGTTCCTGGGTTGACACGCAACTGTTGAGCCACACCAGCTGGGCTAAGCTTCCCTTTTAAATAACATATCCAATCATATCCTTTATCTTTCTATTATTTTTATTTTATAAAGATTGTCAAAACTTTTAGTATATTCCAAAGACTGTTTGCTTATGATTTTTAGCATTGTAAATATCTTCTCCTTATCTGCTTGAGTTTTAATATTTTTATGATGTGTTATACATATATTTTTGAATTCTAAAGTAGTCAGATATATCTTCTAAGGATTATAATTTTAAAAGTAATTATGTTAAAGGGATATTTTTAAAATTCTAGATCTAAATTTTCTTCTAAAAATTTAAATAAGTTGTATTTCAAATTTAGGTTTGAATTTTTTTTTAATTTTATTGATTTCAGAGAGGAAGAGAGAGGGAGCGAGAGATAGAAACATCAATGATGAGAGAAGATCATTAGTCAGCTGCCTCCTGCACGCCCTCTATTGGGGATTGAGTCCGCAACGGGGGCATGTGCCCTTCACCGGAATGGAGCCTGGGACCCTTCAGTCTGCAGGCCAATGCTCTATCCACTGAGCCAAACTGGCTAGGGCTAGGTTTGAATTTAACTGATATAGAATTTATTTTTATTTGTAGCCAAAGGTAGAAAATATAACATTATTTGTGTATGTGTGAATAATCACTTGCTCCAACGCCATCTATCATGTGTTACCTCTTCTGTTTTGTGTTCTATTTGTCTGTCCCTGGCCCACCAGCACACTGACGTAATTATAATTACTAAGTCTCCATAACAAGTCCTGATAGCTGAGAAGGCAAGCTACCCACATTAATCTTCTTTAGGAGTGTTTTGGCTGTAATCCATCATTTACTTTTCTATGAGAATTTTAGAATCCCTTTGTCAATTCTGTAGGAATTATGCAGCCATTTTTATTTTAATTCCTTTGAATTTATAGATTAATTTGTTGAGAATCAATATATCTTTGTGATTTTGCATTTTTCATTCTCTCAATGGATGGCACATCTCTCTAGTTATTCAGGTTTTAATTTATGTATTTAAGAATAATATATATATATATATATATATATATATATATATATATATATATATATAATCTCCAAAGGTCTTTTACCTTTTGTTAAATACTAGGTATCTTATAGTTTCATTGTTATAGTGAATAACACTTTAAAGTCATACATTTCTAATTGTTGATGCATAGAAATGCTATTGATTTATGTGCTCTGAATTTATATTCTTATTTTCCTCTCTTACTAATTTAACTAGAGGCCTGGTGCACAAAAATTCATGCACTTGGTGCGGGGGGGGGTCCCTCAGCCTGGCCTGCACCCTCTCACAATCCGGAACCCCTCGAGTAGGGTCCCTAGGTCTGTCCTGAGATCAGGGCTTATCGGGCTTTCCTTCCCCGGGCTGCAGGCAGCTGGCCCCACTTCCACTGCTGCCACTGCTTGCCATCTGTGCAGTGCTGCCCCCTCTGCCCTGCCACCAGTGGCCTCCCTCTGCAGGCGACAGGCTGGGGTGCAATGGCTAGGCTGGCGTGGGCCTCCCTCTTTCTTTGCTGGGGGGCGGGGCCAGTCCTGCGAGGGGCTGTCTGCCAACCTGATCACCCCTAACCACTCTGTCTGCCTGCCTGATTGCCCCTAACCGCTTGTTTAGGGGCAGAGCCAGCCCGGTGAGGGGCTGTCTGCCTACCTGATCTCCCCTAACTGCTTGCCTGCCTACCTCATCACCCCTAACTGCTGGTCTGCCTACCTGATCACCGCTAACCACTCTGCCTGCCTGCCTGATTGCCCCTAACCACTTGCTTGGGGGCGGGGCCATCACTGACTTCTGGTTGGTCAGCCTCTGGTCGTTACTGGTTATTAGGACCCAGGGTTTTTATATATTAGGATAATTTGTGTATTTAGATTTTTTATGTCAACATTTGTGGCCTGGAATAAATGTCAGTATTAATTCTTCCTTTCAATACATATATTTTTCTTGTGGTGCTATATTGGTCGACACCTTAAGCACAATGCTAACATAGTTGACATCTTTTTATGCCTCCTGATCCAAAATTGAAGACTTGCTCCAGCAACCTAGCAAAGAACTAATGACATCTTTACTATGGTACATGCTTACCATTTCTTCTTGGTGGACTCAACCACTCAGTGTGAAGGGAGGGGCAAATTGAACACCACTCCTTCTGGATTGCTCTGAACCCCTGCTCAGAGCCTCAGGAAAGAACATTAGTTTCCAGTCCAGGATTTCTGTCTTCGAGATTTCTCCTCCAGCAGTAATGCTAAAGAAGGTAGATACCTATGTGATATATTAGTAAACACAGTCCACAGAGCTGGTGAAAACCCATACCTGGACATTCTTCACGAATCACAAACTCATACACAGTTCCCCCTCTTGGCATCATTCATTGCTTTCAGCTTAGTCATAGCTCATCCCTGGAGGCCTGGCCTGAAGTTACCTCCACATGGACTGCAAAGGAGAGAGACGTGGTTTTCTCAATAATAAAGCCAGCGAGCTGTTCCTGAACCAGGGTAAAGAGTCAGACAGGAAGAGGTCCTTCAGATGCCCTACTTGGGGCACCCCTCACCCTTCTCCCGACACACACGTGTGCTAGGGCTGCCATGCTGCCTCTGTCAGGAAACTAGGTGGAGAGTCCATACTCTGTCTTCTCATCTATCCTGCCTCTAACCTGACATCCCTGGCAAAATGACATTTTAGACCTCTGTTGTCTTCTGTGTGCCATGATTGTAATACTGCGAACATGAAACCCCTTTATCACTGGCTTTTGTTTGACTTTTATGCCCATCCTTTTTCAGAGTAGATATCAGAAATTTGATTCTCATTTTTTAAAACCTAGCAACGATGGAATCAAACTTCCAAGATCTACTTGACACCTAATCTAAATTTATACCTGATAACCGCTGCAGGATTCAACTGGAGATTAGATTTTAGGTCATTTGAAATAAGACACTTTCTGATAAAATTCCAAATTGTTTTGTTTATGCCACTAATTGCATTATATTTTTATCAATTCCAGGGGATCATATAGGAGACCTTTGACTAACTGGAAACCAATTAACCAGCCCTTTAATTACTGAGTTTTACTTTTGAAAAATAATAAGAGAACAAAATGATATAAGAAATTTGGTTAACAAGCGATATCTAGGGGAATACCTTAGCTAAAACAGAAAAAACTAACATTCTATGTTTTATATGTCGAAAATTACATTTCTGGATTACAAAACATAAAGATGGTATGATAAGTCTGTATCTGAGACTAATTAAGCATATCCTCATCATCAGTATTGTTACATTCTTGTACTGAAGCTGAGAAATAAGCTAATTTTTGAAAAAAATTGTAGTGTTTATTGTAAAACAAACAAATAAGTCTTGAACACCTTAGTCAATGAGTACTACCTTAGCCATGGTATCCAATGAACTAGTATCTGTGTCCTCGTACATGCCAGTTTATAGCAGTTTTACTGTATTCACAAAGTTGTGCTTTTAACAAAATGTGTGAAAGTAAACCAAGAGTGAAGTTGCCAGTATGTTTGCTCACTGAAATTTAAATGTGTGTCCCCGTGTCCCAGTGATCACTTTATTGTCACCGGGATTTTTATAGCCCTCTAAGTTCTAAACCATTATTACTTTGGGGGGAAATCAAGTATTAATATTTTTAAAAGCCTGTATGCAGTCTGTTTCAGTGCTAAGGTGTCTAACTCCTTTACCATCTTAAACCTCTCTTCGAATCCCTGTTTTGATTGCTCACTCATTTAAATCTAATCCTTGGGATCATTTGATCTATGCCTTGGAACACAGAAAGGATTTTTATTTATTTTACTAGTCCAAAAAAAAAAAAACAGGATTAAAGCAGTGCTTTGGGAAAGTCTGTACAAAATCCCCACCAGTGAATTTAAATATTTGAAGGTTTTTTATTCATGTGATAGGGCACATCTCAAAGCTAAGTTAGTTGGAGCCTGCTTTTATATTATGGCCCCAACGTCATAATTCTATGTCTTTAGGCAAATCTGTACTTTGTATTTAACCAAAAAGTATATCTAATAAGCAACTTTCTGTATTTAAGTTTTTCTTTCATCCAATGAAAACTTGGCTTTTTTTTTTCTTTTTAATTCTGACATTTCTCATTACTCTATTAAAGTAAATCGGGCCACATGTTCCAAAGTCATCATCACCATCAGTATTATCTTGCCACTAAACTGGATTTCTGTTTCCTACTATTGAGCCTAAATTTTATGAAGCAAACAAAGTTTTCTCACTTAGATCCTCTCTAGCCCTCTTGCAAGGTCCCCACATTCAACCATCAGAATAGCAGAGTTGTTTACAGAGATGAAAACTAAGGGATGGGAAGGACATTTTATCATATCTATTTCATGCATTCTTAAGTCACCTTGACCTGATTAGCAGAAACAGATAAAATGAAAACTTGAAATTTCTTCCTTGCCAAAAATTACATTCATGGCATCATGGGAAGGAAAGGTAAACTTGGATTTGGGGATTGTTGGTTCATGTACATTCTAAGTCAGGAGTATGCCTTGGACTGTAAAGATCTCTTCTATACAAAGAAGTATTGCTTTTCTAGACCCACAGGCTTACAAAAAAGCTTACCTGGAAACATTTTTATAGTCAAATAATTCCATTTCGTAATATCTTCAACATATCTCAGAAACGGACCACAATGAGGAGACGTGTGGTGAGAAATAGAAGTACTTTGTTCTTCATGGTTCCTTAAGGGGCTGCAAGAGCCCAGGGCAGGCCCTCAGGTAAATTCTTTATGCAGGGAATCCTATGTAGGTAGGAAATTTATTATTAACATGAATTAATATAATCCCTTGGGAATAGCCAAGTCTGAGCATGGTCAGTGCTTCCCATGTCAGCAAAAGGACAGCTGTGTTTACATGGTCTCTGCCAGCCTCATCCTGACCCCTTCCTGCCTCTACCCTTAGGTGTCTGAGCCTCTCCGTTTCTCTCTCTCTCTCTCTCATATAATATAATACATACATTTTTATACATATATGTTTGTGTATATGTATGTATGTGTACATACATATGTTTGTGCTGTATTTTCAATATGTGGTTGGGAATCTGTGTATGCTTAAGGTTGACAAGTTATATGTAGATTTTCAACATCAAGGCGGGTTTGTGCCTGTAATCCCCATGTTTTTTCAAGGGTTGACTGTGTGTGTGTGTGTGTGTGTGTGTGTGTGTGTGTAAAAGATATGCTGCAATCTAGATTCTTAAAATGTTAAAAATCTATTCAGAAATTTCATTCCTGTTGAACCTCCCTATAAAGACCGCAACATATTGTAAGGGTTCTGCACGTAACAGTCCCAGGCTTTCCAACAGACACTCCTCACACCTGATGTATACAGGTAGTTCCATTATAGGATTCCGACAAGAACAACATAGTCTCAGGTCACTCTACGTTACATAACATTTTCTCTGTGTAGTTTCTCTGAAATAGAAAATATCGATATTTCTCAGTCTTGGTTGTTTTGAGGAGTGGGAATACTGACCTATAAAATTAGTGCCTGTGCTGCCGGGCTGGCTCACAATCTGCCTTCATCTCTGAAAGGTGCACGCTGCAGCCAACATCTGTAACTCCTGGAACTTGTCCCTGAAGAGCAGTGCAATAGTGCCCAGGTGACCCTGAGTTATAGTCACCAGTTCCTTAAGCTGTAGGACAAATTGCAGCTGTACCCATCAAATGTGGGTTCATGTGAATGGAGGCTGGAGAATGTGAAGAAAATCTGTCAATTACTGCAGGAGAGGGTAAAGGAAGGGGTGTTGCCTGTTATATTTCAGAGCATGTATAACTCAAGTGTTCTTGAGTGACAGTGTTAACACTGCCAACCCTGGAAACATTTTTCTGTCTTTTGATTCTCTCATCATTGTCATATGTCTGCATGTGTTTGTTATGTGTTTATTTCACCCAGCTGAGGATAATCAGGACAAAGATGTTTCTGACAATAGTTTTAAACTGTAGGATCCTTGGCTAACATGGTTCATACCATTCTAAGCTTTAAAAATGAACCACCTGGCTTTATAATGATTCCCCTTTCTTTGAGGGACCTTGGAGATACAAGGTTAGTGATGGGTTTTAGCATCAAAATACTTAAAAGAATATTGGCTGGATAGCTCAGTTGGTTAGGGTGTCATCATGATAAGCCACAGTTGTGGGTTTTTATCTCTGGTCAGGGCACTTACAAGAATCAACCAATGAATACATAAAGAAGTGGAACAACTAATCAATGTTTTCCTCTCTCTCTCTCTCTCTCTCTCTCTCTCTCATATCTCTCAAAAAGTAATAATGAAAGAATATTCATGTGTAGAAAACATGTAAAAATACTTTGTATCCACCTAGGATGTTGTAAGACACAAGGAAAATTGCTATGGAAGTTCAGAACATAACTTTTTATCAGTGGGGAAAAGTCATGAAAAGCTTCATGGATGAAGGGGTATTTCATCCAAATCTTGAAAGTTGAGTGTGTCTGTAAGATAAAGAAAAAGGGTGACTCTGAAGACATTCTTATTAAAGAGAACAATTTGAGCACTTTAAACTAGGAGTTTTAATTCCAGGCATAAATAAGACTATCAGCTCTACACAGTTGCCCTGAAAGTGAGGATAAAAGATCATGCAGCCCTAACCGGTTTGGCTCAGTGGATAGAGCGTCGGCCTGTGGACTCAAGGGTCCCAGGTTCGATTCTGGTCAAGGGCATATATCTTGGCTGCAAGCACATACCCAGTAGGGAGTGTGCAGGAGGCAGCTGATCGGTGTTTCTCTCTCATTGATGTTTCTAACTCTCTATCCCTCTCCCTTCCTCTCTGTAAAAAATTAATAAAATATATTTTTAAAAAAAGATCATGCATATCTCATTTCCCCTAAACAGAAGACCTTTTGCCATGTTTAACGCATGGGTACAACCTGACGGTTTAGTAGAAAAATCTATATTTTCTGTTCAGTATTTCAAATTTTTATTGTATAAGATAAATTTGATCAATTATTTTTGGCAGTGATTAAAGAAATTATATAGCAGATTTTACTACATATTTCTGTAATAAAGTTAAATTAAGCAAATGTACCACAATACAATATTGAGTTTGTCCTTCCAATTGAACTTTCTGTTGTAGAATTGAAGTCAAGGGTAACAAAGAAGAAAAAAAATGCCACTGAGCTCACTTCTGCTCGCCCAGGTCTGTGAATGCAACAGCCTTGGGCACTGGGATATGTCAGCAGTATTTTGGCAGGAATTCCAGTTAGCAGCTACCGCAAGACTCTGAATCTGCTATGAATGTGACCCTTGTGTCAAAAAGTAAAGGTTATAAGTCACTTACTCCTCCTGGCATAGAAAAATCTGGTGGAGGAGAAAAGGGACCTTGGAACCTTATTTTCTTAACATGTAGAGCAACCTGTGCCTTTGCAAGTAGCTGAAGTATTTTTGGGTGGCAGGTAGAAATTTTCTAAAAGAAATGTGGAAATGTTTATGAAAAACAGCCTCTATAGTCTTAAACAAAAACCTCCATTTGTTTGGAAGAAGGGGGCACCTTCTCCTTCAGTTCACTTGGCATCAAATTAAATCCATATTCTCATGCTGTGATACTGGGCTAGTGCCATCTATTAAATTAACTGGAAAATTTGGCAGCTCCCTACTTTAGCGCATCATGGGCAAGAAGCTTGCCTATCTCTATGGAATAGCTTGAGTGGAGCCCTTTAAAAATTCTGTTTAAAAAGATGGAAATAATCCAAACAGTCAACCATAGTAGAATGGATGAGCATTCTGTTTTACTCCCTTGATGAAATGCAATGTATTCCTTTAAAACGCTATTGAAATTCGATGTTCCTGCTCATTATATTAGGGCTAAGGATCAGGGTAAAAATAGGAATTTAACTAAATAAAAAGTCAAGCAAACATCCAAAGATTTGTGTGCAAAAACAAATTGGAAGAATATATACCAAAATACTAACCATTGTAATAATGCACTATGGAATTTTTAATTCTTTCCTCTACTCTTATGAATTTTGCCAACTTTCTGTCATGTACCTATATAGTTTCTAAAAAAAAAAAAATCTTTCTTAAAAATTTTGGTTTGACAAATGTTAATTGAATGCACTAACTTTACTAATCTTTAAACCGGTTCTCATCTTCTGAGAACTAGTCTTTGGAGATTGTGATGGCATTGCTGGTGCTTCAGGTATGTCCTTGCACACTTCTGCCCAAACGTATGGCGATTCATTGCATACATTCAAGATGAGATTGTCCTCTCCCCCAAAATGTGTAATCTATATAATAAAAGCCGAAGCGACTGTTACAGCGGAACTACCAGAATGACAGGTTGCTATGATGCGCTCTGACCACCAGGGTCAGAAGCTCAACGTAGGAGCCCCCTGGTGCTCCCACAGGGGGAGCGCTGCTCAGCCAGAAGCTGGGCTCATGGCTGGCCAGCACAGCGGCAGTGGCGGGAGCCTCACCTGCCTCCGAGGCAGCGCTAATGAGCAGCGAGCCAAGTGTGTAAGGAACAGCGAACAGGCCGGTGGTAAGGAGTGAGGGGTCCCAGACTGCAAGAGGGCAGAGGCCAGGTTGAGGGAACCCCCGTCCAGTGCACGAATTTTGTGCACCAGCTCTCTAGTATTAAATAAGTCATTTTAAGGAATTGCCAGAGATGCAGAAGATGGTCAAAGGTTTGCATCAGAATGAAAGCATCCAGGGCGGATTCATAAAGAAACGTGATTTGAGCTGACTCTTAAAGACCGGTTAGCCCCATTTGGAAAGCCAAAGAAGAGGGATCTGATTATTTCACACCAGTGGCATAGCATAAGTGAAAGTTGGAGTGGAGATTTCATTTGGGGAGTGTGAAATAGAACTCTTGGCCTATTTATAGAATGCTTGCAATGGTCTTTAGAGTTCAGATTTTATCCTGTAAGAAATAGGAAGTTAGCAACAGCTTGTGAGCTGAGAACTGACTGGATCAAATTAAATTTTAGAGAATATTATTTACAAGATATATTGGGGAAGAAATCATTTTCAAGTACAGAGACCAAGCACTCTGCTATTATATTATTCCAGGTGTAAGGGAATGTTTTTGTTTTATTTTATTTTTTTTTAATTTTTATTGATTCTCGTGAGGAAGGGAGAAGGAAAGAGAGATAGAAACATCAATGATGTGAGAGAATCACTGATCGGCTGCCTTCTGCACACCCTCCATTGGGGATTGAGTCCACAACCCGGGCATGTGACCTTGACCAGAATTGAACCTGGGACCTCTCAGTCCGCAGGCCTACACTCTATTCACTGAGGCAAACCGGCCAGAGAAGGGAATGGATTTTGATTCAGTAGTGAGAAGATGGAATTAAAGGGATATATTTAACAGTTATTTCAAAGGAAGAACTCAAAGGACTTTTAAATGGATTGCATAATAAGCATGTTGTGTGGCGTGTGTGTGTGTGTGTGTGTGTGTGTGTGTGTAGTGGGAATGATGAAGGTGAATTTTGTATATTGTGTGTATGTAGTAAGTTGATAAGATAAAAGTAAAACGAAGTAAAGATGGTACTATAATTTTCTTGTTGCATAACTGAGAGAAGACAGTGTTCCAAGTGACAGGAATAGAGGGAGAGAAAAATTATATGTGTAGAAAACATGTATAGGAATGAATGTACAGTGAGTGAATACCTAACACTTACTGAGTATATATTATGTGTCAGGCACTGTTTTAAGCCTATATCATGTAGTTTCTCATTCCACCTGTGCATAAAAGGAGAATGTTAGGTACCATTCTGCTCCCTATTTTATAGATGAGAAGATGAAAGAACCAAGTCATAAAGAGGCTAAGAAACTTCTGCAGTTGAGGTATTGGAAACATTTGAGTAGAAATAGTATAAATATGGGATGAGTTTTTGGAAGGAATAGAAGTGAAGAGGATATACATATTCAGTGATGTTTCAAGTTCTGGACTTCTGAAGTCCATAGGCTGGTTTGATGCCCTGGGTATGGAAATAAAGTCATTGAACCAATCCCATTTGAAACACTAGAGTCCAGACCAAGATAAAAAGGAGAAAGTGATATGGTGCTGGCCTTGCTTAAATTGATGTTCTTAATTATAATATTATTGATCTTCTGTAAGAAAGCTTGGGGCAGAGCAAAATTAAAATTAATCATTGTGAACATTAAAATCAATGAGTGAAAATTTACAGTGTTAACTCATAGAAATCACTTCTCATTACTTATTTCATCACACACTTAAGGTTTAAAAAGGAACCAAATATTTATTCATTTCAAATCTATAGTTCATTTTATAAGTGTACCATAAATATTTTTAAGCAATACTCAGTTAAGAGCCTTATATTATTGACCTTCCTGTGAGTGGATGATTTAGTATTTTAAAGAGATTTGAGGTTTTACAACTGTGTTCTATGAAACCTTATTTAGTAAGTATACCATGTGCCTCATAACAGTGCTGTTGTCAGATAAGTCAGGAAAATGCTGACTTAAAGAAACGTAAGGGTGTTTTGTTTTGTCTTACAGTGGCATGTCTTGAAACTATTAACATGCTAGTGTAAATTGTGAATCATTAAATTGGAAATAAGAGTAAACTGATTTCTTCACCAATCTCTTTTTATGAGGTCCATCCTAATGAACTTGTGTTAAATAATGCTTTAGAAAACACTGATAAAGATTTTCTATAATAAATGAATGTAAGTATACTATAGTCAACTATATGTAATATGTATTTTATAATTACCCTAGAAGCCCGGTGCATGAAAATTCATGCACTGGAGTGGGGGGTGTCCCTCAGCCCGGCCTGCCCCCTCTCACAGTCCAGGAGCCCTCAGGGGCAGGAGGCAACCCGGTGATCAGGGCAAGGCGACACCCCATCACACCTCAGCTGCTGCCACTGCCGGCAGCGCAAGCCTCAGCTGGCCCTGGTTACCTGATCCTCGGGTGGCCTGGATGGCTGGGCAGCCGCCGTCCAAGGCTTGCCTGTGCATCAGGCCAGCCCTGGATGGCTGGGGGACTGAGGGGACTGGGGACTCTGGTGGCAGGTATGTGGAGCCCGGCCTTACTGTGCACCTGCCGCCCAGGTGGGGCTAAGGGGACTGGGCTCTGCCATCTTGTGGCTGTGGGCACCACCATCTTTGAGGGCATGGCAGTCAATTAGCATATTCCCTCCTTATTGGCTGTGGTGCTGCCATCTTTGAGGGTGGGGCAGTCAATTAGCATAGTTCCTCCTTATTGGCTGTGGGTGCCACCATCTTTGCAACGGCATGAGGGTCAATTACCATATTCCCTCTTTATTAGATAGGATATTAAACTATATGTAATATGCATTTTATTTATAGAATGACATAGTGTAGACTACCATCTCTATTATATAAATAGAATAATTACCTTTTCCTATAAATAATAATTAGATACCCTTTATGTGTATAATTATTGTTATGATTATAATTATAGAAAATATAGGAAATTATAAAGAAGGTAGTAATACTATCTCTAATCCCCTCATCTAGAGAGGATTACTATTATCATTATATATAATTCTTTTTTTGTTGTGATTACACTGTATATTAATACTTTTATTCCATTTTTTTCACTTAATATTAGAACGGATTTCTTATTCCATCAAAACAGAGCTTGAATATGTAAATTTTTATTTGTTGTGGTCTCTGGAGGATTGCCAGCACATGCAATGGAGAAGAGATTAGATTTATTATGAAAATATCCAAGGTTTAAATTTTAATCTTTGCTGCTAATTACCTGCATAAACATGACCTTGTCACTTAACATATTTGGGTCATAATTGTTTCTCATTCATTCCTTGAGGTAACTGCATAAGGTGATTGCTAAGGTCAGAACCAGTTGCTAAAGCCTATTATTCTATTTTACCCCATATTATAT
Organism: Plecotus auritus; assembly: GCF_963455305.1. Classification (NCBI taxonomy): domain Eukaryota; kingdom Metazoa; phylum Chordata; class Mammalia; order Chiroptera; family Vespertilionidae; genus Plecotus; species Plecotus auritus. The sequence continues at coordinate 144,620,105 of NC_137783.1, read as the reverse complement.
CAGACTACAGGGATGTCTAAATTACCTAGTATTAGAAAGTTATTAGCTCTCTGGGAATTTTTTGGCATAGTTCTAACTAATAATCAATTACCTATCGATATTAATTAGATGAAAGGTAATATTGCCTATTAACTGTTGTATTTTCCATTATAAGTGGAAAGCATAGGACATTTTACATTAAATGTAGAATGTCAGTTTATGCAGTCAGCTTAAAAATCCTAATTCTGAGTCTGTTTTATTTTGTTCATTTGGTTTTCTGTTTTGTTTTAGATTCCTAATATAGCTGAAATCATACAGTCTTTGTCTGACTTATTTCACTTAGTGTAATATTCTCTGGATACATCCATGTTGTCACAAATGGCAAGATTTTATTCTTTCTTAGGATTGAGTAATATTCTATTATATGTACCACATATTCTTTATCCATTTATCTATTGATGGACACTTAAGTTGCTTCCATATCTTGGCTATTACAAATAATGCTACAATAAACATGAGGGACAACACAGAGAATATAGTCAATAATATCGTAATAACTTTGCATGGTGATAGATGGTTTAATAGACTTGTCATGGTGATCACATTTTAAGGTACATAAATGTCAAATCACTTTGTTGTACACCTGAAACTAATGCAATATTGTACATCAACTATACTTCAATCTTTTTTAAAAATGTTAATTCAAAGAATTAAAATTTCTTATTAATCAAAAAATTTTTCTTTGCTTTTATAGGGTAATGGATAATTAATTATACCTATAAATTATCTGTAAAAAGATGGGTGAGATGTAGATATATTTGAAGTGATTTACATTTTGCTATTTTCTGCCAAATATTAGATATATTGTTTGATTGATCAACCCTTGATTGATCCTATTTGGTAAAACGTGAGGCTGAGTTTTAGGAAAAGTAAAACATTGCCATATTTGTTCATGTCCTCATTCCCTGTTGTCATCTCCCATCCCCCCAAAAAAACTTGGTTTTATTTATGATTAAAGAGACCATGCCAAGTCAGAATTCTATTTTTGTAGTCAATTGTGCTGCATTGAATCATCATTTCTCTTTAAGTGATTAAAAAAGTTACCTTTTTCAGTATGCTTTCCTCATATGCTTAGATGATCTTCCTATTGTTCAGACTAGATCAATTAGCCATGTAATTAATTAGATTAACTGTTTTACTTGACTAATCATTAGTTTTTAATTTTATGGTAATTTCCAATTACTGTTCATGAATATCTACATAAAATAAAATGCTGGATGATGGGCAAATCGGAACCTGGTGAGTGTTTCACTGACTTAGTCTTCCCACTTCCTCCATCCCCATCATGTGAAGCTCTCACTTAAAAAAGATTGGCAGTTTGGGGTAGAGTGTGCAGGAAATTATACAGATTTAAATACAATTTCTGTGATCTTGATTTTTAAGCAGAGTTAAGCATTTTGAATTTATTTAACAGTGTTTTAACATTACTGACAGGCACAGATGCAAGGTTAAGGGGAAGGTAGTACAGAGATCAGTATGGTGTGCTCTGAGCAATTCACATGCAACTGTGAAGTGGCTCTTCTTGAACAGAGAGAACTGCACCTACATTCTTCTCAACCTTCTATTTAAATTAATATTTCCTGGGCCACGTTGTTCATGATATTTAATGTTTTCTTTATGGTGCTTTTTCATAGTGTGAGTAAGGTTACATAATTATTGGGACCCAGTGCAAAATTAAAATGCAAGGTACTTATATCAAAAATTATTAAGCATTTCAGGACAGTAGCAACAGGGCAACAGGGCAGTAAACCAAGCTAGGTCCTTGCTCTGCTTGCAAATGCTGGTCCTGCATGACTGCACTGTCTCACACCCTTGAAACTGGCCCTGGAGGGGACCACATTATATTTCCCTTCCTAGTATAAATCTAACTCTAACCGTAACTCCTAACCCCAACCCTAACCCCAAACCTAACCCTTTAAGTGCTGACACATATTCAGCTTGCTGTCCATGAAAATTTTGTCTTTTGGTCACTAAGGACCCCTACTAAACTGACCTGTATGGTTTATATTTCTACCTAAATGCTTATTTCCACATATATCTCTAATAAACAATTGTGTTAGCTTGTATCCACCAACAGCTTATCGAATTCCTTTTAGTATTGAATTTTGTCATCTAAGATTTTCTTTGATCATTACTCCAATGTGCTACCGTGTTCCCTGAAAATAAGACAGTGTCTTATATTAATTTTTGCCCCCAAAGACACGCTAGGTCTTATTTTCAGGGGATGTCTTATTTTTCCATGAAGAAGAATACGGTACACATTTATTGTTAAATGAAAATAAAGGAAATTTATTACCTGTATACGGTACGGTAGTACGGTAGTTGTCAACACAAACCAGACAAACTGTGAATCCTACAGTATCAAGAATTTACTCATTTATTCAATGACAATCATGTCATCATCTTCTGGAACATCATCATAACAATCCAATTCCTGAATTTCCTGGTGAATTTCTTGTGACTCCATTTCTTTCAGAATCAGTGGACCAAATCTCTCATGTTTAGCAATAGCACTGTCTTTAAATGAGTACTTCTTGTCAAGGTAGCCTGCTCGCAGTGCATTTGCAATGCAACTGTCAGTGATTTTCTCCCATGAATTCTTCACCCAAGTCACAACTTCTTGCAGTTTAGGTTTCACAAAGTTTCCACGCTGATTTCTCTCCATTCTATTTTCAATGTAGTCATTAATTTCCATGCGCAAATTGTCTTTGAATGGCTTGTTTATTGCAATATCAAGAGTCTGGAGATAGGCCGTCATTCCTGCGGGAATCATTATCTGATCTATTTTTCTTTCGTGAAGAAATGTCTTCATGTCTTTAGCGCAGTGAGTGCTGGCTACATCCCAGACTAGCAGACCTCTTTGGCTCCCTCGCATAACAAGCGGCAGCATTAAATCGACCCACTTCCTTATAACTGCTTGTGTGGCCCAGGCTTTTTCAGTTTCAAGAATAAAAACACCCCAAACACGTTCAATCTTTTCCTTCTTGCCCTTAGAAATGATTAAAGGTGGGATTTTAGTGCCATCTAGACGAATTGCCAAAATACAGGAAACAGGTGCACTTTCGTAAGCAGTGGAGGGAATGTACGCTAAGGAGGCACCCCGCTGTTCAATTGTTGTTTGAAATGATTGGCCCATAAACACTGCAGTTTCATCCATAGCAATCATGTTGGAAAGATTGTATTTAGAGAAGTCAGCATCATCAATAAAGGACTTGAATGCAAGTGCTTGCTTAATAACTTGAGTATCTTCCAACCTAAACAATGTTGGTAGATCTTCTTAAAGACAGTTCACTTCACTGAAGGAAATTATCCAGCCAGTGTTGTGATGCTTTGAAGTCTTCGGGGGCTATGTCAAACTGGTGCCATTGCAAGGGCAAATTCTTGAATCTGAGCCCTATTCACAACCAAAGCCTTTGCTCTCCTGTCAACAACCCATTTACAGATCAGGTCTTCCAGCTCGGAAAATAATGGTTGCCGACCTGATCCACACTTGCGCTTTTTAGCATTTCCCTTGTCCACTTGTTCAATGAGGTTACCATACTCTGCTCGCCATTTTTGGACCAATCGGATACTCAACATCTTCTCTTTGCAGAAAGCAGTAAGATTTTGGCCCCAAGAGTCTCCCACGATTCCTTTCTTGTACTCCATGGAGTAGCTTTTTCTTTTTGCACTCATTCCTAGGGGTAAAAAAAAAGGAATTGGGGTATCAAGGTGGGGGGAGGGGGATCACTCAAAATGACACAGGGGGGAGCAGAGGGGGGAATCAAAATGGCACAGGAGAATCAGAGGGGGGATTACCATTTTAGTAACCCCTTTTGATCCTCCTGTGTCATTTTGATTGCCCCCTCTGATCCTCCTGTGTCATTTTAAGTGATCCCCCTCCCCCCACCCCTGTGCCACTGAACACCTTCACCAGACATCCCCCCTACCCCTTTATCAGACATTTACCCCCTGGGGCCTGCCTGGGGACTGTCACTGGGCTTGCTGGGGCCTGGATCTGGGCTGGAGCAGGGTCTGCCACTGACTGAGAACCTTCAGTCATCATGAAGGTGGCCGCGAGCATCAGGTAGTGTCACCAGAGACAGACGAGCACTCACCACCTTCGCCGCGTCCCGTCCCGTCCGCTCTAATCCTCCTGTTCTTCTACACGCATCTGGGAAAGTCTCCTGCTCTCTCCCGCCCTGCTTCATCGCTCACTCCGACCTCTGCTCCGCCTCCACACAGCAGTGACGTCAGGACTCAGCGTAACATAACTGGTTGCTAGATGCCAGTCGGGGCAGCCCTAGCGACCAGTTTACGGTAAATTAATTTTCATTCTGAGACAGAGCCTGGGGCCTTATTTTCGGGGGATGCTTTATATTTCACTCAGAAGGAAACCTGTAAGTAGGTCTTATTTTCGGAGGATGTCTTATTTTCGGGGAACACGGTATTATAGATTATATATATAAAAGGCTAATATGCTAAGTGTCCTTCCCACTGTCTGACCAGTCGCTATGATGCACACTCACCACCAGGGGCAGACGCTCAATGCAGAAGCTGCCATGACACACACTTGCCATTTACAGAGAAAGTGTGGCATGGACCTGGCCGACAAAGCAACACTTGGCTTCCCCCAAGTGGAACACAGGCCCCACCACCACCCCAGAGTGACACGCCACCAAATTGCAGCTGACGCTGCCGAGATCCCATGGCCAGCCTGGAAATGGTCGCTGTGGGCACTGGGCAATGACGTCACGCAGCAACACCTGGCTTCCTCTCCCTAGCGACTACCCTCCTTGCAGTTTCTGCAGCCCAGGAACACAACTTGCTTTATACCCAGGTGGAAACATTTACACTGTAACCAAATGTCTGTGAAGTGTTTTCCCGTGCCTCATCTCATTTGATCCTCACAGAAGTCCTAGAATAGGTAGATAGGAGACTCAGTGGAATCCTATTTTCTTTTCATTATTCAGAAAACAGAGATTTAGAAACTTGACCTACTGAAAAGAAGTAAGAAATGGTGGAACTTGAAAATGACTTCAGGTTTTCTCACTGTGCCGAATATAGTCAAAGACTGCTGCAGTTAAATATTTCACCCTTTGTTCTCCCTGTATGATCTACAATAATAATCTGTTTTGTGGTGATATTTACTGCTGTGTTGCTGACAATTACCTGAAAGAGAAGTTGGGGTGCTTCACTGGGCTGGAAAAAATTTAGCTAAATCAGAAAGCAGGTTTAATTAAGCTTTTTCTCTCTATATAAAAGGCTAAGTTGACTCACACGCATGCGCAATACACATAAAGCTCTCCCTGGCGCCAATCGCATGCGTGTGTTTCCATCTGTCATTGTCGATTGTGAATTTGGCTGACACTTCTGTTATAGAGAAAGGGCGAATAGCGATATTAACATATTTCTTCTAAGTAATTTTCTTTCAATGTGCACAAATACATGCACCAGGCTACCAGTACAATTAGAAAGAAACTATGAAAACTATCATAAACTCTTGTGCTAAAACTTTTCTTTGCATCATTAAACACATTGAAAAACTTTGTAATATATTAGGCAGCTGGAGGCACTAGAAAATTCTCATTAATTATTCTAAATGTTTAAGAGTTGGGAATTTGCCTTACATATCATTGACCTGGTCTGTTTCTAGATACTTAAAGCTCTGAAATTAATATACATGTAGTTATGGTAGGAAGCAGTTCCAGGTGAGTTCATTAAGGTTTGGGGCACAATGTCTAAAAATTACAAATGTACCTTCAATTATGCTCTTAATTTGATTTATTTGGTACAGCAAACCAGGGATGTTTCAGTTGTATCAGATCATTAGGTAAATGATTTCAGGGGTGGAGTTTAAAATTAATGATATAGTATTTTACTTCCCTTGAGATGGCCATGGGAGCCATGACTACTTTAGGCAGTGCAGCAAACCCAGAGCTAACTCCTGCTGTCCACGTGCTGCGCTCATGGTCTCTGAAACTACAAAAAAGAGAGAGGAAAATCCCATTGGTATGGCTCAGTGGTTGAGCATTCACCTATGAACCCAGAGGTCATGATTTGATTCCCTTTCAGGGCACATGCCCAGATTGTGGGATCGATCCTCAGTGTGGGGCATGCAGGAAGCAGCCGATCAATGATTCCCTCTCATCATTGATGTCTCTCTCCCTTTCCCCTCCTCTCTGAGATCAATAAAAATATATTTTAAAAAAGAGAGAGAAAAATGTGTTTTTTTTTTTTTTTTTTTTTTTACCAACCTTTTGGAGATGAGAAAATTGGGAGCTGGAGAGGCAACATGAATTTAATATAATTTTCTTTCTTTTTAAAATATCTACTTCAGTTTTATTTTTAATTGAATTTATTAGGATGTCATTTGTTAATGACATTATATATGTTTCAGGTGTAAAATTCTATAATACATCATCTGTAAATTGTATTGTGTGTTCATACCCCAAGTCAAGTCTCCTTCTATAACCACTTATCCCCTTTTATCCTCTTCTACCTCCCCTTTCCCTCTGGTAATCCCATCTCTATGAGTTTGTTTTATTTTTTGCTTAATGCCTTCACCTTTTTCACCCAGTCCCTCAGAATCCCTCACCTCTGACAGCTGCCTGTCTGTTCTCTATATCTATAAGTCTGTCTCTATTTTGCTTGTTAGTTCATTTTGTTCATTAGATTCCACATATAAGTGAGATCATATGGTATTCTCTTTCTCTGACTGGCTTGTTTCACTTAGCATAATACTCTCTAGGTCCATCCATGCTGTCACAAAAAGTGAGATTTCTTTCTTTTTCTTTTTTTTATGGCCAAGTAGTATTGCATCATTCTATTGTGTACACGTACCACAGTTTTCTTACCTACTCATGTACTGATGGGCACTTGGGTTGTTTCTAAATCTTGGCTATTGTAAATAATGCTGCAATGAACATAGGGTTGCATATATATTTTTTTTCAAATCAGTGTTTTATGTTTCTTCAGATATATTCCCAAAAGTGGAATTGCTATGTCTTAAGACAATTCCATTTTTAATTTTTGAAGTAACTCCATACTGCTTTCTATAGTGGCTACACCAATCTGCATTCCCACCAACAGTGAACAAGGGTTGCTTTTTCTCCATATCTTCACCCACATTTGCCGTTTGTTGATTTATTGATGATGACCATTCAGACACATGTGAGTGATATCTCATTGTATCATATAATTTCCATGTATTACAACCTTTTCTTTTTTTTTTTCAACTATAAAAATTTAAAAACCATTCTTGGCTTTTAAAAAAGTAGGTGGTATGTTGGGTTTTATCCTTAGACTATACAGTTTGCTGACCACTGTCATGATGCATTCTTTAATAAATAGCTGAACAAAAGAAAAAGTGAGAAATGGATGGCTAAATAATTAAAAAAGTGAATGAATTGAATGTAATTAATGCTATATAACCTGGAGAGTAAATGGATCATTATTCAAAATTAAATTTTAATCACATCAGACCTAGTTAAATTTTGCTTAATTAATGTCTTAATTCTAAAACCATTAAGGGTGCAGATAGTGTTTCAAGTAAATAATACATAATTATTATAGGAAATTAGGAACATTTAGAAAACTAGAAAGATTAAAACACTAGCCCTGTCTAGTGATAGCTATTATTAATTTTCCAATATGTTTTTTTCATATATACTTGTGGTCATACTATGCATATAATTAATCTAATTAAAAATTTTAATATAACAAATAATTTCCAGTTATTTTAATATTTTTCTTAAACATTTTAAATGGCTTAGGTGTTAATAATATTCTATTATGTAATGACTTCTTTGGGCATGGATTGTTTTTTCTTATTTATATACTTAAGTATGTAATTATTTTAAAATTAAAATTTAGCTCTATTTTTCAACTTGTTGGTCAGAGCACAGATATATGTCAAAATCTTTTTGATGCACCCGGCCAGAATGGCTCAGTGGTTGAGCACCGACCTATGAGCCTGGAGGTCAGGGTTCAATTCTGTGGTCAGGGCACATGCCCTGCTTGCAGGCTAGATCCTGAGTGTGGGGTGTGCAGGAGGCAGCCAATCAATGATTCTTTCTCATCATTGATGTTTCTCTTTCTCTCTTCATGTCCTTTCCTCTCTGAAATCAATAACAACAGATTTTAAAAAATCTTTATGATTCTAATTGCCTCAGAACCTCATTCCCTAGACTTTTTCTCCGATTTGTACTACCTCCCCTGCCCCCATTTTTTTGTCCCATTCTTCTGTTCCAACCTTATTTGGGGCACATGCATGGGATCTAAGAGGCATCAAGCTTGCTTTTACTGGTTAGTACTGAACTGATATCCTGGCCTATGTGGTTCATACCCATTGTAGTGACCCATGTTCCAAAATCACTCCTGTTTGTTATTTTATTTTATTTTTTTTGCCTCCAGTCCACTTAAAACTGTGTTCCAGCAGTAACTTGATTTAAGTGAGTTGACAGGAGAAAACCATTTGATAGAAGAAGCACTTTTGAGAATGTGTTCCAAGGAAACAGAGCTCCCAGCATTGGCATGATTCTTCTCTAACCAACCAGCACCCACAGTGCACGGCTGCTCACATGACAGTCCTACCTCAGGCTTAGCAGCAAGAGCAGATGTCTCTCCTGGATCATGGTCCATGCTGTGTCCAACTGTGCCTGCCCAACACGAGTCTCCATGCAACGTTGAGAAAATCCAGCTGCAGAATCTCTCTTCCCTCCGGTTCAGAGCAGGTGATGTTTTCCCAAGCCCTTCCAAGACAGTGACAGCCAGCAGGGGGCTCTGCTGTGCTTGGGAGTTCCTTTGCCCTGAGGGTCAGGCTCTGTGCCCTATTTAGAAATCTGTGCATGCAAAGTGTCCTCTGACATGTCCTTCATTCTGTCTGGCCCCGCATGTTCAGTGAAGGCAGACCGATGTTTATTCCTGTCTGCTTGGCCCCTTTGGGCCCCATGCTCCCTCTTTTGCTTCTAGGCTAAGTGTGGCTCCTGCGATTTTGCTGAACAGAGAGCTCTCTGTGACGCTACCTAGGCAGCCCTCTGCGGAGAAAGTCTTACTAAGCAAACTACACAGGTATTTCATCTCCGGGAATTGCCCCTGCCAGAGTGAGGCCCAGAGCCCCTCTTTCCAGAAAACACCAATGTCCATGCTCTTACCAATTCCCCGCCCCCGCCCCCCACCTCCTTCCCTCAGTCCAGAAAATTATCTTTCTTGAGTGGGTTGAAGGGAAGACTGTAGGCAGTGCTTTCGCTACTAGTATTTCTCCCAAATCATTTGTTTCTGCCTCCAGTACTGTCTTTCCTCTAAGGACTTAGATTTTTGGAAACCAGCTATAGGATGCCAGCTATTTTCTCTCTTTTTCACATCCCTCCCTAAGGCACTCCACACAGAAGAGAACAGTGGCTTTAATTGGAGCAGTCCAGGAGTGGGAGGCACCCAGCCTGCTGTCTGGAGGAAGACACTGCATCACATCTCAAAATTATTACCCTCCTATATTTGTTTAGCTAGACTGCCCCTAATTTATTACTAGGATCCTTAACCTACTTAAAACATTGACAACTGTAAGCATCCATGGGATGCATTATAAGCAGTGCTCCTTTGGAGCATGATGCTTGGAAAAACACTCATATGTATGATATCACTTCAGGGTTTGTCCTGTAACAGAAACCTAAGCAGTATTATTTGTTTCCTTAATTTCTCCCCAGACACTGGGGCGGTGGGGGCTTGCCCGGGGTGGGAATGGCTGGGCCAGTGGGGTTCAATTGGGGAAAAAGGAGACATATGTAAAACTTTAGACAATAAAAAAAAAAGGAGCCAAGGAAAGTGAATAACAAAAGGGTGAGAAGCAGCAAGGGTTGAAGGTTTATTAATCTTCACAGCTCAGGAAGCTCTGACACAGAGGCTATATTGATTGAGAATTACCATGTACCACGTACTGTGTTGACCTCATATACATTTATTCTAGATATTTCATCTTGGCAATGGTAGACCCTATTCTCACAAGCCAATCTTTACCTCTGAGGACTTCTTGATACTGCTCCTTATGGGTCATGAGTACAGCGCTATCCATTATAACTTTCTGTGATGAAAATGTCTATCTAGTACTGGCCAGGTGACGCGGTTGGTTGGAACATTGTCCTATACACCAAAAGGTTGCAGGTTTGATTCCTGGTCAGGGCACATACCTAGGTTGCAGGTTTGATCCCCAGTCGGGGTGCTTATGGGAGGCAACTGATTGATATTTGTCTCACATCAATCTCTCTTTCTCCCTGCCTCTTTCCATAAAAATCAATAAAAACATATCCTCAGGTGAGAATTTTAAAAATTTCTATCTATGAGTGGGAGGTGAGGAGACAATGGGGGAATAAGGATGCATATGTAATACCTTAATCAATAAAGAAAAAAACAAAAAAAAACCCACTAAATTGAACTGAAATAAATACTTCCTCATTAAAAAAATAAAAAAATAAATTCTATCTATCCAAAGTGATACTTTTAAATTTAAATAACCTCAAGTGGTTAGTGGCTGCTATATGGTACACACAGCTCTGGGATTTTCTTCTGAGACTTATCAAAATAACTGATCAACTAATCTTTTATGAAATTTCTGGTGCTTTTAGAATTTCTTGGTTTGGAGAAGTAGAAAACAGCACAGGATAACTTGACAAAACATGTGCTGGAAAGAAAGAGTGGTCTAATGAAACTGAAAAGAGATAATGCTTGTCTTGTAAAGTAGTGAAAGGTTAGACTTATTCCAGAAAGTTAGAGAACAATTCTCCCAGTGGCATCTTATACCTGCAACAGTAAGCTTTTGATCACTCATGGGGGTGAATAAGTGTCATATGTTTCTTCTTATTATTTTTATTTGTTTGAGATTCCAAGTTGTAGAAGACTATGCTTCATTGGATAAATGTGTGTGCCTTTCCTTTGAGGTGATGAGAAAATTAAGGCTCTTCTTACTTCTGCAAGGAAAACAAGGCACCTGTACCAGGCACCTGCATTTACCACTTACTGTCTCTACATACAATGGGTAGAGACAGCTTTTTATATGGATTGGTTGGTGCTATCAGGTAGATGAATAAATGTTTGGTTTCTCTCAGACTGACAGATGTCTCCAGATCTTGAGGGTTAATAAGACAGTTTCATCAAGATGAATAAAATTACCTAATTAATGAAGTATCTAAGTCATTCAGTGTTCATCATTCTGGGAAGTTACTGAATTATGCTGAATTGATAAATATCACCACATATGAATCCAAGATTATTGATCTCATTTTATTTATTTATTTTTTAATTTCTTTATTGATTAAGGTATTACATATGTGTCCTTATCCCCCATTGCACCCCCAGCCCCCCACTCATGCCCTCACCCCCCTGTTGTCTGTGTCCATTGCTTAGGCATGCATACAAGTCCTTTGGTTGTTGATCTCATTTTAGAGATGCTATTTTAATTCTTATGCTGGAGTCTTCCAAAAATGTCATTAGTAAGTAATGGAAAGGATATAGATTGTTATTCTATAAATAAATGGACATAAAAAGATTCAGAAATTGATTCTAGTGAATTATGGAGTAATATAAAGTGTATATTTCATACTGAATTACAATTATTACTTGATTTGGCTTAAATATGTGAATCATACATTATGCTCTGTTTAGAACATGCATTTGGAATGGATGTGATATCAACCCTTAGGGGGACAAATATTTGTTCCTGGGGTAGAGGGAGAACAATTTACTATTTTTAAATACAGCACAGATATAGAAGCAGTGTATATATAATATCTGAAGAGTTAATATTTTGGAGGAGAGGATGTGTGCAGGTAATAAAATCTAGAAGAAAAAGGCATAATAATGAAAAAAAGATTGAGAAACACTATTTTAGAGCTTGCCACCAAGATAGGTGTTAAATTTTAAAATGCCAAATAATGCAACCAAAAGTCAAATGTCTTCCATCTCTTATTGTTCTGTAAGGATTCTCTGTGGGGTACATATTTCTACAAAAGCAATTTGTGACACTTATGTGAATTATCTTTCTCTGGCATTTTCTTTATAGTTGGAGATGTCAAACAGATAAAGAAGTCTTCTCTCTAAATGCTTATCTAAGAATTCAAGGGACTTGTATGACCTTGGGACTCAAGGGCCCCCTAAATATCTTTCCGTGGATTTTCCTCTTTCTCCTAGGAGGCCTGACCTCTAGTTCAAGGAGTATAAAGAGTACTACTAATAACTCTCCATGTGGAAGGCATTATGATAGTAAAAATGACTCTGATCAGAGTTGGGAGATTTACAGCTCCATCTAGAAGGCTGACCTCCCAAGACTCTGGATTTTACTCTGTACTTGTGGGCTTTGCCTTTTATGATGTTTGTAGTCACTTCATCATTTAACATTTTGCTGTGTGGATAAAAGAAACTTTCTCAGAAATTAGTTTATCCTCCGAAAACCCCTTCATCTTGCATAAAGCTTTGTCCATGTGTGAATGTGAACTGAGTTGGATCAGTTGGGAATAGATTTCATGGAAGTCCTAGAAACTCCCTAAAGTATATCTCAGTGTGCAAGATCTCGGGTCATTGGAAACCTGGGATTTGAGTGCAGACAGAGTTATATATCTGAAAACACATAGTACTTAGATTTAAAACTGAGATAAGGCTATTCTTTCTCTCTGCCTGGATCCCTTCCTTTTCTACCTGTGGAAGTTGGCAAGAGTCTGTTAGGAGATGCCTGCTGATGTTGCTTCCAAGTCTAGAATCTGAGAGGACTTTTGAAATGGGGGAAGATTAGGGCAAGCGAGCTGATGTGAGCCATGCTTCCCAGAAAGTCCAAATTTACTAAAATATGGATGAGGAGGGACTCTTTTTTGGCTGATGGAAGTCTGAATGGTTGTGGGAATAATAGTAATAGTACTACTATCCATAAAGCAGTTAATGTTTATTGAAGATTTACTATGTGCTTTTTGTTCATCATCTCCTTTAGTTCTCATAACTTTACTACCCCTAGTTTACAAATAAAGAGGATGAAACTCAGAAATTTAAATAACTTGCCCACAGTCACATAGATGGAAAGTTTTAGAACTGAGACATGAAGTCAGGTGCATATCATTAGGGCTATACTATTCTATAGGTAAAGGGAGTGAGAGCCAGAGCAATCCTTTGGACTGTGTATAAGTTAGCTATTGCAGCAATAATGCTTTATAACATCCATCCCCAAAGTCATGGATTTATTTGTCTTGCTATTTGGTTGTCAGTGCAGCAGATGAGCTTGACTTGACTCCAGTCTTGTCAGTTTCAGGTGTACCCCATGTGTCTCATTCTGGGGCCTGTGATGAAAGATCAGAAGCTCTCTGGGACCTGCTTTTCTCATGGTGATCATAAATATGTAAGCACACGAGCAGATATGCATGATATATCTTAAGGCCTTGACCCAGAACTAGCATACTATCCCATCCTCACACTTTACATTGACAAAAGCAAGTCATATAGCCAAGCCTAACAAGTGGGAGTGAGAGGGAGATGCTTGCGGTAATGGGAGGAACTTCAAAGACAAATAGCAAAGGATGTGGATAAGTAATTCTAAAGCAGGATTCAGATGGGCGTGAAGAATTGAGAACAATGCTATTATCTACTACAGATAGGCTTTCTCAATTACAGACCACAGGAGAGCTGAGCCTTATTCCTTTCCTCTTTCATACTCAGTTTAAATGAGAATGAAAATTCCAGACATTCAAATAGTTAATGCTACTCTGTTAACCACAGTGTATCTTTGTAGACACAAACATAGCTTAATCATTTGGCTTTCCTTGTAACACCTAATTAACTATGGATGCTCACGCTTTCACAACAATATTCCTGTTAGGCATGCAAAGCCTCCTAATTCAATTTTCCATAGTGTCCAGCTCCATTCCTCTTCTCAGAGTCATTTTCTCATGTGCTTACTTTCAAGTTTTCTAGAGCCACTTGCTCTCTGTGTCCACCCTATCCTTGTCCACCCCTCATTGTACTTCCACATTTATATGAATTCTTAACCACTTCTTATTCTTTCCTAAGTTATGAATCCTATTTCTTATCAGTCTCCTCTCTTTCTTCTTGCTTGCCATTACTGGCTTTATTGTTGATCTTTACCTTTCTCTTTGCTTCTGACCAATCTTGCAATATTCTTTGCTACTAGTCATCAAAAAAAGGCTTCACTGATTGTTTTAAAAATAAAATTGGTGAGAGTGTGGAATTAGAAACCCTCATAACAGATATAACTGGTGAAATGCAACTCTAAATGAGGAAAAAGGTGCTGAGCCAGGGTCTGAAACCACAGCGCAAACCCTGTCATTTTCTTACTTCCTAATTCTAAGCAACCCTCATGCTATCTTTGGGTTTCACTTCTTTCCCTATAAAATATGAATAAAGGGCATATGCATGACAGAAAGATACATGTAAAAAGATAATTATTACTTTTCCTAATATAAAAGTTGGAAAAAATTCATAAATATGAAGGTGATTAAAGAAAAGTAGCATGCCCATGTAATGCAACCATAAACATTTCTATATAAATTACAATAGAAAGACAGCTATGAAATAATCAAGTAAAAAATCTGGTTTATTTATTATCTTCATTTAAAAGTTTAATGTAGCTCTAGGAACTGAAGCTAAAATAGTGGAAAAAAAGAAGTCCTGCTCTCATATTTTACAGCCTCCTGAGGGAGATCTGATAAACTAAGTAAATGAAAACAAAGCTATGCAGAGCAGGGCAAAAGTAAGATGACAGTTGTTCATAGGGAAAATAATACAATAATTAATAAATAATAATACAAGAACAAGCTGTGGTTTGTATCTCACAACTGTGAACCTACTGTTTTGCCACATCCTGTGTGTTAGATGGTGAAATGTGCTCAGGAGAAATAAAATGAGCTGTGGAATGAGCTGTGACCCACGGCAGACATTGACAGTTTGGATACTGTGGCCAGAAAAGGCTTTCTGTGACAGCGCCTTGTAAGTCTAAACTAGGAGGCATTCTGGGAAGAGGGAACAGCAAGGGCAAAGGCTGTCAGACTGGATTGTGCCTGTTGCGTTGAGACTAGCGTAGGGTGAGGGAGGGAGGGGCGGGAGATGAGGGCGTGCCAGGTAGCATTTTGTCACTCAGGATTAGGGCTCTCTGGCTTTTACTGTGAGTGAGGTGTGAGCAAAAAGGAGTGACAGGCTCTGCTTTATGTTATCACAGAATCTCTCATGTTGCTATTCCGAGAACTGACTGAAGGGTGTCAAAGAGGTAGCTGAATAGCATTTGTCAGACTGCTGCAGTAATCCAGATAAGCCTCAATGGTAGCTTGCACCCCGTGAGGGCCTGGGGATGATTCCTGGACATATATTGAAGGCAGAATCAATAAGATTTGATGATAGAAGAGTTGGTTATGAGAAAAGTCATGATGACTTAAAATTTTTTTATCTGAGCACAAGGATAGAGTTCCTTTGTATGAGAATGAGGACGTCTGCAGGAAGAAATTACTGAGAAGTAAGTATTTAAGTCTCATTTTTACATAGTGTACATATATATACACACATTTATTATGAAAATTTATTTCATTTTATTATTTATTTTCTAATATATTTTTATTGATTTCAGAGAGAAAGGGAGAGGGAGAGAGAGGTAGAAACATCAATGATAAGAGAGAAACATTGATCGGCTGCCTCCTGCACCCCCTTACCCCCCTGACTAGGGATTGAGCCCACAACCCGGGCATATACCCTGACCAGGTATCGAACCATGACTTCCTGGTTCATAGGTCAATGCTCAACCACTGAGCCACCCCAGCTGGGCTATTATGAAAATTTATAGCAAAAGATCTGAAATGAGGTACATCACCTTGATTAAAGTACTTACATCCTGAGGGTATAATCATGGAGAGGTGAGGATGGACCTTTCTCTTTTTATTCTGAGTTCTTCCATATTGATAGAATTGTTTACAACACACTTGGGTCTATTCATTAATTTCTAATGGATGACAAAACATTCCACTTCTGGAGTTCTGGAGTGGATCAGTTTTGAACAAAGCCTGTAAAGCTTGCAGAGATATACACATGCAGATCAAGGCATTTTCATGATTTATGAAATACATTATGGCCATGATTTTTAGCCCACTTCTTGGTTGTGGAAATTGAATGAAATATGGGCTAATAAAATATTTGTGCTAATCACATACTGTATTTGAGAATATGTCTTCCTGACTCATTCCAAGATGTTGCTGAGAACTGAAGAAGAAACCATAAGCCAAGGTTTAATTTACTAGAGAGCTTCTCCTCATTGGCCTTGGCAATGCTGAAGGCTCAATCAATCCTCTGCAGGTCAGCGGGTCTCACCCTGAGAAAATCTCAGTAGCAAACAGCTGACTTCTGTCTTCTCTGTGGTCATCCAGGGAGCAGAACTGACTAGCAATGCTCAGTGCATCCTGTCTGGCTAGGATTAATAGACTGAGCTTCTTGCCACTGACTTGCTCTGTGACCCTAGACAAGTCATCTGAACTCACTTGCTCTCTCTTAATTGGGAAAAACACGAGGAAACCAATATCAGTTTCCTGCATGCTTCATGGATAGATTATGGGAGTGTCAGAGGTACAGTAATCCCTTAATTAACAGATTCGTTGGGAAGAGACACTTTGATACATTCATTTCAACAATATCAAACTTGAAAACTCCTGCAACTCAGAGCTGTCTGCTTTTGCAGCATTACAACAACAATGCAGTTGCATAATTCTTTTTGTCCTTGTAAGAAGTAAGGTTTACGTTTGCCATCAAAGTAATGTGTAGGGTTAAGGCACAAAACCAAATTTGGAAGGCACCAAAGTATAGATTAATGATATAAAGAGGAGTGTCATTCATTACTTTCACCGTGCAAGGCTTTTTTAAACTTTTTAAGGTCAGTTCCCTCTTTCCAAATGCCAAGACCTCCCTGCTATTACTCGACAAGGTGTATAGGTCCCAAATCATTTTCTTGAGATGACAGGTGTGAAGGGGAAATCAGAACAAAATTTGCTACAAACAGACCTCCCTCCTGCTGGGATGGCAACAGGTGAAATGCTGGAAGCTGATGATTGACAGGGCTCTACCAGGGGTCCTCAAACTTTTTAAACAGGGGACCAGTTCACTGTTCCTCAGACTGTTGGAGGGCCGGACTATAGTTTAAAAAAAAAAAACTATGAACAAATTTCTATGCGCACTGCGGTCCCAGGACGAGTCGGCTGCTAAGCAGGACAGGCAGCAGCACAGGCGGGCTGGATAAATGTCCTCGGCGGGCCGCATGTGGCCCGCGGGCTGTAGTTTGAGGACCCCTGCAGAGACTCATGTGGTTGGAAGTTAGCCCTTGAGTAAAGGTAGGGGGCGGGGCTTGGAAAGCAATGACTGAGCAGAGAGAGAGAAGTGCTAAGATAACGTTGCTTGCAGTGGGCTCTCACTAGGTCCTACCCAATGGGACTTGTACTTCTTGGGTCCTTCTCTTGGTAAATTCCCTTACTTAGTCTCCGAGCCCCTCTGTTTGGGGAGAAAACTCCTCCCCATCTCTCCGTGTCTCAGAAGTATTCCGTCACTCTTGTTAAACTCTGTGTGCCTCTTGTTCTTTCACAAAAGTCCTCATTCCACTTGGAGGAGAGAGAGTTTGGGGGGCATATCTCCACTCTATATGGCTCTGGTGACGGTGGAAGGCAAAGAGGAGATTTAAGATGTTTACCTCACGAAGCTGTTTCCCTCCTTGACGTTCTTTAAGAGATACAGTAAATATTTGAATGGATGGATGCTTTGGGCAGCCAGTTAGTATTCTCTACTCTAGTGGACAGTCTGCTGCTGGCCCAGATCCGTGGACTAAAGGACTGACTTTCCCAGCTCTGGAAGGGGTGCTGCTGGGTAGTCCTCAGCCCTCAAACCTTTCCAGGAGTCGCTGTCAGATGGAAAGAGGCTTTCACACAAGGCCACTCCTTCCGGGGGGAAGCCTGAATCTAAGGACTGCTTAATGGGGATGTGTAATGGCCAAGTCCCATTGCCTCAGCTTTCAACAACTCTGAAGCATTGTCACAGCTTCAGGAATCTCTGTAGAGTTGATGGTAGCCTCATTTTGCTCAGTCTTGCTTCCTTTTTGCCTCCCATGGATGTTGAGTTTGCAAGGACTCTCCAGTCAACTTCTTGCATGCAAACCTCTGTCACATAATTTGTTTTAAAGGGAAACTTATGTGCCATATCTACTAAAGTTGAAAAGAGGAATATTTATGTTCTGGCAACTTCAATAGTAATTATATTCCTTAGAGACACTTGTATATGTTTGCATCAGGATACACGTATGAGAATGATACACGTATGTCATAGCATTGTAAGAGCCCCAAACTGGAAAATCTAAATATCCATCAGTAGCATAATGGATGAATATTGTGGTAAAATCAGACAAATACTTAAATAATGAAAATAAAATTGAAATACAGTTCTATATATCATAACATGGAAGAATCATATCTATGCATACACACACACACACACACACACACACATATATATATATATATATATATATATATATATATATATGTATATATATATATATATATATATATATATATATATCCTTGTCTCAGGGAAAGAAGCAAAACATTAAAAATTTACCATAGCGAAGAATAAATTATGCTGTTTTAGAGATGTATACATAGGGTTTTAAAACTATAAAGAAAAAGAAAAGTAACTGACCAGCATAAAGTTCAGCATTTCAGGATAATAGTTATTTTGAAAGGAAAGGAATTATAATCATAAGCACAGGCAGGGGGCCCTGCAGAGTGAATATTTCTATTTCCATACTGAGGCGTATTAACATAGATGTTTACTTTGGACTATCAGACTACACTTTTAAAATGTGGCTCTATTTCAGGAAGGGGGCAAGGGGCTCAGATTTAACTGGTTTACACACCCCCCAAGAGATTTTCTGGAACCCATTTATTTTGCTGAGAGTATCCTAGGAGAATCCATAGATCTTGAGACCTCCCCAAGCATGAATCACCATAAAACTGATTTTTCTTTAGTCATAGATTGTCTCATAAAGAAACAAAGCATCAGGTTTGAAATATAAAGCTGTTTCATGCAATCAAATTTAGGCGGAAATATTTTGTTCAAAACACTAATTAATAACAGGATTTTAATTAAGAATATTTTTTACATGTATGTATTACTTATGCCTTGGTGACCCTTTCCCATAACGTGGGGCTGTCCTGAATGTCTCCAAGAAGCCCAGCTTCTAAATGCGGCGATGCTCTTGCTGGCTTATGTAGGAGAACAGATGGCTGGCTTTGCTTAACAGTTCAAGGCTGCAGAACACACAGCTGGTCTGTTCTTCCTCGGTTGCACCCGCTGGGCTCAGTTGAGACCCATTGACGGAAGTGTTGTTCCTCCCCCATTGGAAAAGGAAATAGGCTACTGAAAAATTTCAGTGCCATGACCTCTTTCTCCACCATCAACCATCATCCAGCCTTGCCTAGAATCACGAGAGACCATGACTTTGAATTGTTGTCTTTTCATTCATTTATTCATTCAGCACATTTAATCAAGTGTCTACATTGGCTCAGGCACTGTTCTTACAACTAGAGGTATGTAGACAAGGAGAAAAGTACGGAGAAAAATGCCTGCCTCTGTAGAGCTTATGCTGTGGTCAGGGACTCTTCACGTTATTCCCCTTTACATCTGAGGAGAACCAGGGCAGTGTTAAGGCTTACCTTCCAAGCCTATGTGAAAAGCCTCTGTTTAGAAACACAGAAATAAAGTGGGGGACTCTGCTTCTGGCTCCATGTCTAAATGGATACATAAATGTTTCCCATGTCTTCTATGTTATTTCTAATTTCAATTATAAAGTTTCTGGCAGAAAGAAACATAATCAGGCCATGAAAGCTTACAATTAATAAGATGGTGAAGTCATTGTATCCGGATTTTAAATAACCTGTTTGGAGCCTTCTTCCATAATTTATATCAGAGTGAGTTGTTGTTTTTTGTTGTTTGTTAATCCTCACCTGAGGATATTTTTTCTATTGATTTTTAGAGTGAGTGGAAAGAAGGGAGGAGATGGGAGGGGGAGAGCAAGAGAGGAACATTGATTGCTTGCTTCCCAACCAGGGCCAGGGATCAAACCTGCAACCCAGGTATGTGCCTTTGACTGGGAATTAAGCCTGAGACTCTTTAGTGCATGGGCCCATGCTCTAACCACTTAACAATACCAGCCACGGCTATCCGAGTGAGTTTTGAAATGTTTTTCAACTTTTTTACATCTCAGGAATTTGGAGTCTTCAATGTCTAGGACATAGGACTGCTCTGAGGAATAAATGGATTTAAAGTGCATGGTGCCCAGGGTGCACATTGTTCGTAATGTCACCGGCATCCATTTCCTGCCTTCCCAATGCTAACAAGGCCCCCAGGGATTTCCCAGCCACTCTATTCCAATAGATTTGACATCCATTTCCAGGGTCAGAGTTTGGCCCTGGTTAGCTTAAGCTACTGTCCATCCCATTTTTCTGGACAAAGATATTGATTTATAGATGGCCCATCGCTCAGTTTTGGACATTTTTTGTGGGTTCCAAGAGTGAAGATTTCTTACTCTTCTGCATCAAGTCCCTAAAGAGATACCCCTTACCTTGCTGCATGTGAATGAGGAAGCATAGTCGTTGCTGGCAGTCATTGGGCAAGGAAGCTGATGTTCTGAGAAACAGAGAGAGAAAGAGTACAATTCGATCTTTGATATTGAGTTATGGGACAGACCTCTTCTCTGAATATATTAATTACATAAACCAGTGTGTTGTCTTTATTGTCTAGGCCTGTTGGTTTCAGTTTTTTTTGTTAATCCAATAAAAGAAGTTCTGAGTACCTAAACACATAAGAACTGTTCATTAAATGTAACGTATTTTGAGTCACACAGCAAAATGTTTTAATTTAACTGAGAAAAAAATATTTGAACTATCAATGAATTTTTTAGGAGAGATATCCCAATACCTGGTATTCTAGTATTTGGCCTATAAATTGGCCTATATTTCACTGTTATTCATTTTTCTTCTGGGATGTAATAATAAAAAAAGAAGGCCTAATAGGAAATACATGGATTTACATTCTTTAATTTGCCATACAAATTAAAAATGTACATATCTCAGTTTAAACTTAGCCACATTCTACTACTGTGTCTACATACCTCCCTGCTGCCCTCCTATTTTGCTATAACCCTCTTTCTTGCTCCCGGAAAATGTCTCTAAATCCCAGAACCTGTCAGGCTTCACAGGCATGTAATTTTACTCTAGCTAAATTCTAAACACTAGTAATGGGTGAATTTGACATGGAGACCGTGAAAGAGTCTTATCTACAGCGACACAACTGCTACCACCCTAATATCTATTAAGTAGCACAGAATTACAGTGTAACAACTCTCAAATTGCTTGTGACACCTGCATGAATACCAAATAGATCCGTTATGTTCAGCCTTATTACAAAATGCACTTTCTGAATTTTAAATGATTAAGGCTCTTACAAATTAATAGCTACCATGTGAGTTTTTAATGTACATATGTTATTTAAAGATCACAGTTCATAACAAGCAAAATAGAAACAGACTCATAGATACAGAGAACAGACTGACAGCTGAGATGGGTTTGCGGGGCTGGGTAAAAAGATTTAGGGATTAAGAAAAAAAAAGCCACACACACACACACACACACACACACACACACACACACACACACATACACTCATAGACACAGACAATAGAATGATGATTATCAGAGGGAAAGGGAGGATGTGGGGGGACAAGAGGGTAAAGGGGTGGATAAAGGGTCATTGAGGGAGACTTGAGTTGGGGTGGTGTACACACAATACAGTGTACAGGTGATGTATTATATAGAATTGTGCACCTGAAACCTATATAATTTTATTAACCAATGTTACCCCAATGCATTCAATAAAAAATAAAGATCACGGTTCAATTAAATGTGGGCAATGATGCAAATAATAGTGCCACTTACTAGAAAGTGTACTACTTAAAGCAATAATCCTAATTTTGAAAGCTTTCAAGTGACATTATTTTAAGTAAAGAAAGTATATCCCTATTTTAAGTGCCACATGTCATTCTCCCCATTTCCCTGGAGATGAAGTAAAAAAATAAATAAAGAAATAAAGAAGGAAGAAAGAGATGAATGTCCATATTATGCAGAATTTGCCTTTTGGAAATCCATTCCCCATTGCACTAGCTGGAATTTTATAGAGATATAAATCACAAAGAAATAAGAAGCCAGTAATGAGAGAGAAGTATATTTGAAATATAGATGCAAATTCTGACCACCTGCTGAGCAAAAGTAGTCTGCAGAGACTGTCCTGGAAACCATGATGCCATTAGCATCTTGTAAGCTCTAAATTTACAGCAGAAGAATAGAGGAATTATGTCTGCAGAATCCCAAAGGCCACTCTGATTTATCTCTCAGCAGAACGTTTCAGCCACATCTCCATAAATATTTTAACAGGAATTTAATTTTCATTTTAGTCACACAATAAATCTTTTTATTACACACCATCCTTTTGTCCTTAATGAGTTGCTTTTGTCATGCAATTTGTGTTTATTCTCCTTTTGTGTTTGATAAATACAATTTTAATATACCAAGGAACAATGGTTTTATGTACACGAGAGCCTTGCCATGGGCTGTTTAATTTTAGTCATGAATTCTATTTATTTTAATACGATTTCTACTACAGCTACCAATTGGCTAATACGTAACTCCAGCATTTGTTCTTAGGGCATTAGGGAAATCAGGGCAGTGAGGGGATGTGGAGTTCAAGTAATGCTGCCTCGGTGCCCTTATTGAATACGGGTTTAGATGCATTGGCTCCATTCTCCGTCTTATTGTCATATTGTTTTATCAAGTGGAATGTGAGATTTGTGGGCAGTGTGGGTCTGGTGGACCCTCACCTTCAAGTTTCATGTGTCACACTGGTTTCTTGACTATGGTGACATTGTATTACCAGTGATGGTCAATTTTGTTGACCATACCCCACCATCAAGAGGACAATAAAAGGTATTGTCTTTAATACATTTGCTGAGGAAACTTACAGCACTCTATCAATGCAGAGTAGATTTATCCTGGAACCAATCCGTTCAACAAATTTGTTGGTTGTGGTCAAGATAATAAATTTGCCACTTGCAAACAGGTCACCCAACTGGTGTGGTAGGCAGTCATAACTATAATCTCCGCCTGTGTCATCTCCCTTTACTCTTTGTTTGAAAATATTTTTTTGCCACAAATTTTTACTTCAATATTCAGAACAAAAGAGCTTAATTTTGAGGGTAAGAGAGACTTAAAAAACATAATACAGTTATCAAAGTACAAGTGTCAAATGGCAGAGTGCAGGCCAACACAGCCAGAGGTGTAGCTTTTAAGGCCATGTTTTTATTACTAAGCAAATGATAAAAATTATTGTTTTTATTCAAGGCCCTATATAACATTTCCCAAACATCTGCTTTTTCTTTTTGGTTTGTTTTAGTAGTTTATTATATGGTCTGAAATCCAACAAGTATCTTTGTTCTTCTGTATGCGACAAACATGAGTGTCTCCCTGAAAAAGCATAGTGACCACAGAGCAACAGACATTGGATGAGGGAAATGGAATAGCTGAGACTTATTGGTCCTCTTATTACTTACCCATGGTCTGCTGTGGCTTTTTCAATTTCTTCTTTATTAGTACTTCTTAATCTGTTGTTTGAATTTTCTACAAAACATGTCCTTCCCATAAAGAAAAATTGCTTTCTTTCATTTAAACACAATACTTAGGTTAATAAACTCAGTGTTGTTTATACCTTTAATCGTTTTAATCTCTCTTCATTAGCTCTGTCTGAATGTTTTCACTCCATTTTTGCATGTGAGCCTTAGCTCCATATTGAGGCCCAGATTGTATGCTTCCCTGATTGTTCACTCATTTATTTATGCACGTACTCATTCGTTCATTGCTTATCATGAACCATGCACAGTTCTAGGCACTATGAATTCTGCTCTAGAAGAGGAAACATCCCTCCCTTCAACTTTCTGGAATCATCTCATTCATTCATTCTCTCTCTCCTCCTCTCCCTCCCTCTTTCTTTTTTTATTTCATACTACACTATAAGTTCTTTGAGATTATAATGTTATTTGATTTATCTTTGTATCTCTAATAGTTTCCAAGAGAGCATCTTGCACATACTAAGCACTTGAAAATGTCTCTGGAACAAGCACGGCGGTTATACTCTTTATGAGGAAATGGTTTGCTAAAACGCAATTTTCTTAGCCCAAAGCTTTCTCTTACTTTGTTCAAATTAATAAAAAAGATACATGTAGTTTGCTTGAACCCAGATTTTAATCATCAATGTATAATATGGTGTACTGGTTTCTGTTCTGGAATCCACCATTTATTAGCTCTGTGATCTCGTGCCTCAGTTTCCCCATTGTTAAATTACGATGTTGATAGTTCATAAGTAACTGAGTCAGTTACTATTCAAATGAAATGGGCTAAGTTGTGCAAAAACTGAACTTAATGCCTGTTACATATTGAATTCTCAAGAATTCTCACTACTGTTATTATTTTTAATAATGTTATTTTTAATAATGTTATTATATTATTAGTTGTGGTTATTAAGGCTGTTAATAATAATATCAGAGGTTTTGACTTATATTCAAGCTCCTCTCCAGTTCTCTGATGCAGCAAGGTTATCTGTTCTTGGAAGTAATGGTGTCATAGGCTTCCCCTGCCAGTGTATACCTTCCTGTATTTAAGTTATTTTAAGGTACCCAGCATCCTCGTTACAATTGAACTTGTCAGGTTTAATCTTCAGCGCAGCGTTTGGGCTGCCACAGGATGCCACAGGGAGAATAAGGTAGATGGGCTTCTTTTATGATCACATTCCCCATGATGATCTTTTATACTCAAAAATAATAATAGAAAATATTCCGCCTTTCACTTTTGTTAAAATCTGAGGAAAATGCCATTTCTGTTTTGATTACCGAATCTCCTGTTTGTTCATTTCTTTTTCAGATGTTGGAAAACGATGTGGCTTTCAAACAGGGAGAAAACCGAATTGGGCTTTAAACGGGTCATGTTCCTGGAGAAAGGTACCTGGGAAAGGTAATAACGGTAATGAGAGTTTCGTAAATGAAAAGCATGATGGAAGTGTGAACAGCTGCCAACCTCTACCCTTGGCTCCCTGACGCAGTTCAGTGAGATGGAAAGCAAACATTTCACACTTCCTGCCCTTAATTTAATGGAAGGTTGGCATGCGCAGTTTTCACATACTCTCTCTTTGGGTTGTGGTCTGAGATCCAGTAAACCAGGGGAGGGAGACACAGATGCCACAGCAGTAGTGACTATTGAGAGAGAGTGTTCAAATGTTAGCTTTGGGCTTCCGTTCTTTACTTTTAAATGTAAAGCAAACCTTCGGTTGGTTGGTGTTTGAATGATGCATATTTTCTGAAATATGTTTTGCTTCTCTGTTCACTTTACCCATGTCCCAGGGCAGGATGTAGAATAACTGATCTCATCCTTTAAAACACAGTTTTTGTAACCTTGATACTAATACAATTCTGGGCCAGATAATTCTTTGTTCTGGGGACTGACCTATGCATTGTGGGATGTTTAGCATCATCCCTGGCCTTTACCCAGTAGATGCAAGTATCAACTCCTCAAAGTGGTGACAGCCAAAAGTATCTCCAAACACTACCAATGTCCCCTGTGGTGAGTGTGTTTGCGTGAGGGTGGGGGTTTGCGGGGAGGGAGGGAGCATGATCATGTTCCAAACACTGGGCTTGGAGCTTTACATCCAATCCTTAAGTAACCCTGAGAAGTAGGCATTATTGCTTTCAGTTTTACAGACAAGGAAACGGGAATCCAGAGAGCTTAAGTAATTTCCCTGCAGTTACACAGATTGTGAAAGATCAGCTTTTTCTTCTTTACTAAGTTATCCATTCTGATCCTTCTCTTGACATAGAGACAGAGTGACTGAATCTTATATTTCCAGTTTTAAAAAAAATAGGCAAATTATGGAAGAAAAAGAGGTACATAATTTCTGATAGTTCCAGTTTAGATTATAGAAAGAAAAACATATATAATGTAATGGCCATCATGAAGTATGAAATGGAATAGATATGCGGACGTCAAGATATTATCACCAATTAATACTTAGCTCATTTTGGGACACTGTGATAATTGTTCCTTTCAAGATATCAAAGTTCCTTTACTAAGTAGTTCTGGTACCACTCAGACTGTAAAGAACAAGGAGGCGTGAAAACCAATGCAATGCAGGATCTTGGGCTGGATCCCGGAACAGAAAGTGACAATAGTGGAAAGCTGGTGATATCTGTAATTTATTTCGTAGTAGTGTGTCAGTGTGAATTTCTTAGTTTTGATCATCATATAATGGTTATGCAAGATGTTAACATTAGGGGAAGCTGAGTAAAGGATATATGGAAACTCTGTGCTATTTTTGCCACTTTCCTGAACGTTTAACACTGCAGTTGTGCCTTGAATAACATGGCCTTGAACTGCACAGCTTGACATATCCTTGGACTTTTTTTCAATAAAGATACTCAGCCCTCCATATCCCTGGGTTTAGCATCCACTGACTCAACCAACTGTGGATCGAAAAGCAGTGTTTTTGTTTGTGTGGAATCAATGGATGTGAAGGGCCCATGGTTCTATATATTGTTGTTCTATGCCATTTTATATGAGGGACTTTAGCATCCAATGCTTTTGGTATCTGCACAAGGTCCTGGAACCAATCCCGCACAGATACCAAGGTCTGACTATAGTTAAGTTTTTGGGGAGTCAAAAGTTATATGTGGATTTTTTACTGCCTTGTTGTTCAGAGATCAACTGTATTTAAAATTATGAAAATGAAATTTATTAATAATGAAAACAAAATCTGTTAAGCAGCAGGAGATCTGGGTTCCTGTCTCTATTTTACTACTTCCTACTGGCATTTTACAGTTAAAATCTATAAATTTTATTTGTTTCAAATATGAAAACAGGTGCTAATAATAAGTAATCAATTTAATGGGTTGGTGCTAGACCAGATAACCTTGTAAGGTTGCTCTGATAAATAATTGGCTATATATCTTTCATTCATATATCTAATTATATGTCTGTCTCTTTAAATACATGCACACACACAGAACTTTCTGTTAAAAAAACATTCAAATGAAACCTTAACTTTGGTTTTTAACTGTAGAGTGTGAAATGAGTATTTAAGAATAGTGAGAATGAGTCTCAGTGGCTGAGAGGATTTAGTATTACATTATTCAGCCATCACCCTAATGCAGGTTTCTTAGGCAGATGAAAGATTATAGGAGGTTGTACTCATAATGAGGATGAGACCATGTACTTAATGTTCTAGAACTGGCATTAAGAAATGCAAGTATATCACAGCCCAATTCTGCCAGGATATTTTCCCTTGTAACTTCCCTTTGAAGAAACTTGAATCAAAGGAACTTTATTTGGAAAGTTTAGGATTCCTTCCTCAGCACATCATTTATCTCAAGACATCCCAGTATCTACTTCCAAAGTTCACATGGGAGGTGCTGATGTTGAATCAACACTTACTATAGGGACAGTATAATACTGGATGCATTCCATAGGTCAGTTAATGTCTGAAGGAGTTTTAATGATGAAAAGACGGGTATTAAGTATCTGGGAAAAAGTGGTTGCTGGTTTGAAATAATAGTGAGACCAACCAGACCTTCTAACAAAGTTCCTTGGGAATGATCTCACTAAGAGTTAACCAAGGATTACATGTCATGATCTTGCAGAAACGTTTAAAAGTTGTATGTCCTATTTTGGATTGCGACTAATATTCTTATTTTAATTTGGTTGACTGCAAAGATGTAGCCCTGATACTGATAGAATATAAACAGGGCTTCCTTTGCAACAGCAGAGAAGCAGGTTTCCACGCAAATGGCCGTTGGTGATGCCAAGTGCAGTTGTCGCCTTGATACTGTAGGCAATGAGGATTTTTATATTCCATAATAATATTACTTTTGGCTGTGGCTTCTGAAATTCTGAGCAGCTTCATATTGATGACTGAGCTATTTCTCCACTCTGTCCTACAAGGCAAACAGAAGAAATGAGACCTCTATAAGAATGATCATATTTTACCCCTTAATGAACCTTGGAGTTCCCGAGCTGGTGTATTACTTAACTTCTCTGGCCGTGGCACTACTTGTTTCCCCTTAGCTTTGAAAAGATTTAACTTTTTCTTATTTATGGTCCTTATGCTGCCTTTCTTCTATAAATTTCTCCATAGTGTCATTCTAATGTTGTTCCTCAATTGAATTCAGAATTGATATTTTACTTTTTATAAGGGATCAAAAAAAGGATCAAATTCACTTAATATTACTTTAGAAAAAGAGCATCACCCCAAAGCCTGTCATCTTTTCAAACCAAACTGAATCTATAATCCTCTCCCCACACCCTAACCCAGCCGTGGGCAAACTACGGCCCGCGGGCTGGATCTGGCTGTTCTATCCAGTTCTCTTGCTCTCCCTTCCGCTCCTTTACTTTGAATTTATATTAGTTCACACAAACACTCCATCCATGCTTTTGTTCCGGCCCTCCAGTCCAGTTTAAGAACCCATTGTGGCCCTCGAGTCAAAAAGTTTGCCCACCCCTGCCCTAACTCAATGTCCAATTTCATTTGCTCTTTGAAATATGAGTTGAGAATGCAGTGGGCCCTTGCATGAATCTTTACAGGAGCCTTCCACCAGACCCATCTCTGTTTCTGGCTGTCAGAGTTCCAGTCTTCTGAGTTACACCAAAGGCACAACAGGTACAGCTGCCAAGACCCCCACTAAGACAATCATGAGATTAAGGTATTATCCTATGTTTCCCAAATGGTCAGCTGAATGAGAAGTGCCTCCTTGAAAACACATTAAGCAAGTGTGTTTTATCACCCCCAATGAATTTAATAAAAAATACAGGATTTGAAGATAATCTTGAACAACAGCAGGAATCTCCAGAAGAAAGTAGCCATGAGGAACAAAGGAGATCTCCAAACCACTGATACAGTACAATGGCCTCTTACAGCTCTCTGATGTGCTTGTGGTAGAAACCAGGTGTGAGCCACACCCCTATGGGTAAAGGAAAGTCTTCCCCCACATAAGGAGATATTCTGATGTCAGTCATCCCAGGAAGAGGAGGGTCCTAATATGGAGGATAGGGATTTGTAAGATAAGTCTCAAATAGCAGAGAAGGAGTACAGTAGGCTTTCTTTTCCAAGAGTAATTATTTTTTTGGATTTGGATTCTAAAGATTTAGAATATGTTCAAAAATAAGCTCCGATGGGAAAGATAGTCTCTGCCAAGTGAGATTGCTGTGATCTGGACCTCATGGGAGTGGGCTGGGCTAAGTGGGCTCCTATCAGATCAATGACGTATATTTGCCTCAATTGAACTATCTCTGTAAACCTGAATCATTAGTAAAGTCTGGTTTAAATGTAAAGTCTTGGCCAATTATGCTGTTGAGATTTAAGGAAAGGGTCAGTTCATACTCAGGAAGGTGAATCTTAGTGATAACAGTGTTGTTGTTTTTTAAAATATGTGTTTATTGGTTTTAGGGAGAAACAATGATGAGAGAGAAACATTGATTGGCTGCCTCCTGCATGCCACCTACCGAGGAGTGAGCCTACAACCTCCTGGTGCAAGGGACTAAGCTCAATTGACTGAACTACAGGGATCAAGGTGAGATAATAGTCTTGTCCCTAAACAGAAGTAGGAACTATAATATTTAGCTGTTTCTTGCCATCTGTGAATTTTTCTCCTAATTGCCATCCTTGGAGTACCCGGGTTTGAATCTCTCCAAGAGAAAATGAGAAACTCTGTGTACTAAAAGTGAAATAGATTAAATTCCAGTTTGCACCATCTGAGTCCCTTCTCAGTCTACTCTAAGTGGATTCTTTCTCTGTGATGAATTAGGACTTGACTTTATCAGCTCCTCTCAATTATTTATATTTCATTCTCTCTCCTAGTTCTTTAATTTCTTGCTAGGATAGGTGATGCATTAGGTTCTTGGATCGTAGACAGGGATTAGTCCAATTAGGATAATTACAGTTATTCTTTCATCTTCACATTTTATACAGGGACTTAATCTTATATCTTGTCTCTGCTCCCTCCTTTTCTGTTTGTATTAGAAACCACTGGATCAAAGATAAAATAAATATGCATTTGATAGTTCACTAATTCTTTTCCTCATTGTTATTTTTTGTCTTCCAATATTCATTTTGTATTGGTGTGCTAGAACTGGCTGGCCCATAAGGGCCTACTGATAAATATTCAGAAATTTCACAAGCTGGGTGCTAAAATATTAATAATTTGAACTTGGCCCTGGGAGGAGTATTTCCATAACCATGGGAGTTGGAAATTGATAGAAATCAGAGGTCTTTTCCCCTTCTTCCTTTTTTCAAGAGAGCTGACTTAACAATACATCACCACATTTGGTTGTCGGCACCATAAATGTGGCATAAAAATTAGTTTATTGTATTTTAAAGGGGACTGATTTTTAAGAGTAGGTGACAGAGTGGGCAGAGTTCTGGGTGACCAGTCGTCATGTCCTAATTCTTTTCCTGACAAACTACCTGACTTTAGGGTAATCAGTTCACTTCCTGTTCCCTCGGTTTCCTTACATACAAAATAAATGATTGAACCTGATCAATCATTTATTTTGATCAGTTAAACCCTGAAATTTTATTAATAGTAAAAAAAACCCACTTCCCATTAAAATAGTCATGGAAAAATAACTGAACAGTCTAGGATGGAAAGGATATTAAGGAGTTTGTAGAGTGAGAAGAATTGGCACTTCACATCATGAAGACGGTAAAAGAAATGGCATCAGATGAGATAGTTACTATGTAGAAAGAGCCCATTGAAACAAGAGCATATGGAGGATAATGTCTGCGTATTCAAATTTGTGCCAGGTTTTGTGGTTTGTTGGATGCTTTTCCATAGACGTTAGAAGGAGAAAGACTGCAGCTGTGAAAACTCCCCTCTTCACCTTGGCTGAGGAACTCTCCAAGAGAGCAGATGGTTCTGAGTTTCAAGCCATGAATCATTGTCAAGGGATTTCCTCAAGCTGCCATGAGCAAGTACAGTTGACAAGCCTCAATGGGTAATATTTTTATGACTCTTGGTGTCAGTCACATTCATGCCCTTGCTGCTGGGATCAGGATTACTGTTCATAAAGCTACAACTTGGAAACCAAACAGCAAGAGTCAGCAAATTATTTCTATTTAATGTCTAATGGATGTTTCAAGACTTTAGTATTTCTCTTTCTAATGTTCATCGGTCAATAAAGTTTCAACAATAAAGATCAATTTAAAAAAAAAGAGAGGAACCATTTCTTTCTCTTTATTTATTTTGTCCAATTCAAAGCAGACTAATAGGTAAATATTTATCGATTTTGGTGCCTTTCTTAGCTAATTTCTGAAAGCCATTATTATTAGTAGTATTTTGTTGATTGTAGTGTCTGATCTAAATTTGTTACTTTTTATAATGTAGGTAGATAAGTGAGCATTTGGCTTTGACCTGGATTATAATGTATTTAATTCTAATGCTATGCTTCATAATCTATAATAATAAAAGCATAATATGCTAATTAGTCCGGACAGCTGAATGACCTTCCAGATGAAGCTGTGGCAGTGGGGCCGGGGTAGACGCAGTTGGGGGCAATCAGGCAGGCAGGCAGGGTGGTTAGGGGAGATCAGGCAGTCAGGCAGGTGAAGGTTTAGGAGCCAGTGGTCCTGGATTGCGAGAGGGTGCAGGCCGGGCTGAGGGACCCCCCCAACCTTACCCCGTGTATGAATTTTGTGCACTGGGCCTCTAGTGAATACATATGCTATGTGGTGGAATCATGATGAATTAATTTGACTCTATTTAAAAAATCTTAAAACAGTGGGCCCTTCATATAAGTTAGAATGAGATCAAATTGGTTCTTTCTGTTAAAACTCAAATATACTTTTGTTGTGTTGATTAGACTGTATTTCAGTTTCCTTACTTTGGCTAACATCACTTGCAGTAGCTTTAGCTGAAATTCTACCTAGAATATCTTGCCTATTTGTTTTTTATAGAATGTAATAATTAGAATATGATTCAATGATTATTTTAAACATTTTCCATTGCAAAATATCTTGGATCATTAGGTTTCAGAACCAGAAATCTAATAGAGGACAAAGTGGTCCAAATTAGAGGCTTTCCCCACCCCCCTCTCCCTGTACTGTGGAAAAGTAAACATTTGATGGATTCTAAGTGTCTTCAGGAAAAGGGAAAAAGGCTGTTTCAGAAAGCACATTCACGTTTTACTTTTGCAGAATTTAGTCTGGAAATGGTTTCATGTTGAGTGCTTCGAAGAGCACTACTTTTTCTGACATGAAGGGTGGGGCGGTCAAGGGCAAAGAGCAAGGGATTTGAGTCAGCTCGATCTGCTCCATCCTTTGAAACTATGTGACCAATTACAAATGATTCTGAGGCACTTTCCTCACCTATGCAATCCTATCTAATAAAAGAGTAATATGCAAATTAACCATCACTCTGCTACACCCACAAGCCATGCCCACAAAGCCATGCCCACCAGCCAATCAGGAGCAAATATGCAAATAAACCCAACCAAGATGGCAATGGCCACAGAGAGCAGGAGGGAGGCTTGGGTTTCCCCGGCAATGGAGGAAGCCAAGCTTTCCGCCTGCCCTTGCCAGCCTAGGCCTCCACTCAAGGCTACAAAGTTTCAATGATAGAAGATACATAAACCCAAACAGACATGGCGGCAGCCACGGAGCTGGAAAGAGCAGGAGGCTAGGGTTGCCCCTGGCGATGGAGGAAGCCAAGCTTTCCACACACCCTGGCCAGCCCAGGCCTCCTCTTAAGGCTACAAAGTTTCAATTATAGAAGATACATAAACTCAAACAGAAATGGCTACTGCCATGGAGCAAGCAGAAGGCTTGGCTCCGCTCCAGGCTACAAAGTTTCAATTGTAGAAGATAAATATACCCCAGATACCAGGGCCTCCACTTGGGTCACCAGGGGGCGTGGCCAGCCTGCAAACCACCACAGGTCCCTCGCCCAGGCTGCCCCATGCCCAAGGGAACCCCTACCCTGATCCGGGACACCCTTCAGGGCAAACCAGCTGGCCCCCACCCATGCACCAGGCTTCTATCCTATCTAATAAAAGAGTAATATGCAGATTGACCATCACTCCAACACACAATGTGGCTGCCCCCATGTGGTCAAAGATCCTGCCCCCATGTGGACACAAGATGACAACCACAAGATGGCCAGCAAGGGAGGGCAGTTGGGAGGGACCAGGCCTGCAAGGGAGGGCAGTTGTGGGCAATCAGGCCAGCAGGGGAGGGCAGTTGGGAGGGACCAGGCCTGCAAGGGAGGGCAGTTGTGGGCAATCAGGCCAGCAGGGGAGGGCAGTTAGGAGGAACACAGGCCTGCAGGGGAGAGCAGTTAGGGGGGACCAGGCCTTCAGGGGAGGGCAGTTAGGGGCAAACAGGCTGGCAGGGGAGCAGTTAGGCATCAATCAGGCTGGAAGGGGAGTGGTTAGGGGGTGATCAGACTGGCAGGCAGAAGCAGTTAGGGGCAATCAGGAAGGCAGGCAGGTGAGCAGTTGGGAGCCAGCAGTCCTGGATTGTGAGAGGGATGTCCGACTGCCCGTTCGGGAGCGGGCATAAACGGGCAGTCGGACATCCCTCGAGGGCTCCCAGATTGGAGAGGGTGCAGACTGGGCTGAGGGACACACACCCCCATGCACGAATTTCGTGCACCGGACCTCTAGTAAGGAGAATAATATGTACCTCCATAGGTGGCAGTGTGATTGTGAGAAGGCAAGCCGGGTGGTTAGAGTCCTCGGATTTTATCTGGCATGTGGTGGGTCCTCAGTAATAGTAGTCACCGTTCGTGTTTTCTCATTGTGTTTCTTTTTTTACATATTCTTTAAAATTTCAATTACAGTTTACATTTCATATTATTTTGCATTAGTTTCAGGTTTCAGCATAGTGGTTACACAAACATTTACTTCACAAGTGCTCCCTCCCCCATGGTTCTGGTACCCACCTGGCACCATACACAGTTATTACAATATTATGGACTCTGTTCCCCACGGTGTACTTTACATCCCTGGCACTACGGTATTTTGTAACTACCATTTATACTTCTTAATCCCTGCATCTTTTTCACCCAGTCCCCCAACCCCTTCCCCTCTGGCAACCACCTGGCAACCATCAGTCTGTTCTCTGTATCTATGAGTTTCCCAAACAGATTTCTTGATAGAGCTCTGTCACTAGTGAAAGTTATGACCTTGAGAAAGGTCACATGGTCACTTGTCCTTTCAGTGCCTCAGTGTTGTGTGTAAAATGAGGAGCTGAAATTAGATTAGCTATGGGAACCAGCTCTGAAGAACAGTGATATTGACAATCATCCTTAGAAAAAAAGAGTTGCACATTAAACTTAGAAAGAATATCTCTGGACATGTTAGAATATCCTAGGTAATTTACCTTGCTGATTAGCATATTAAATATGATTAAATACGGTTTTGGTGAAGAAATATGTTTTAACTTGATATGACCCAATTTTCCAAACATTTGACAAATCCACCTTACTGAACCTTTTTATGTAACTCAGTTGGGAAATGCTATATAGCATGTGTCCCATGGTCCCTTACAATTCTAATATTTTGTGACTTCTGTAACTAAGTAATTGGTGGAATGTATGAGGTGATGGTTTACATGGAGTACCACTTTAAAAAAATTTATTTCATGTAGAAAAATTATTCCTTAATAGGCCATTAGGAGGACATGCTTGTGAATGAAGGTTAGGTTTATGAGTGAAATTATAACAGTTTTTATATAGATGCCAGGGGCTTACAGAGGAACATGCTCTAATTGTCCATTAATGCTTTAATTTTCCTTCATCTGTCAATTAATTTTACCTAAATAGCATTTGCCAATAGATTGCATATTGCCAACTTGTATAGAAATTATTTTTAAAAACACATGTCGAACTAAAAGCCCTCAGAGTAACATAGTATATATGTGCATAAAACATATGGAATATACATGTTATTGCTAGAAGGTTTAAATTTATTCACTGTGATGGCACCAGTGCTTTTCCCTAATTATACCACTTTTTTTTCCTTCATTTCACTTTTATTTCTGTAAAGGGTGTGATATAAATTGGATGAAGGATGTGAAAGGTAAGCCATTGCAATCATAGCTGTATGGCATCTTCAATTTGCTAGAATAATTTTCACCTGACAGTTTTTCAAATAATTATAGGATTCTCTGATTGAGCCTATGGACTCTGTGCTTGTGTAGAGGAATTTTTGTGTGATCTCTTACTGCTTCTTCTAGAAAGAGGCTATCTCTGTGAGAAAGATAGGAGTATAATTGCCAAGATAGGCACTTGTTCCTGCAGGCTCTGTGGCTCTTCGTCATTCCAGCCCTGATATAGCATTTATTCCTTCCTGCTCAAATTGTTTATCCCAAGGAAGTCACAACTCTTGTCAGGTTGTAAGTTTCCTTCCTATGTATAATAATGGCTCCCCTTCCCTACATGCCCCGATGTTCTTGGTAGGATGGGGAAAAGGGAAGTGAAAGGTTGGGAGTACTTACTGTGTCTCCCCCTGCTTATCTCCTACATCTAATTCATTGTTCATCTCTTGATTATGCCTCCTAACAAGTTCTCAAATGTTTCCCCAGGCTTGATTATTGGCTCTATCACTTACTAGCTTGTTCAGATTGCTTAATTTCCTTGGATCTCATTTTCACATCTAGAAAATGCACACGCTGAAGCTGTAAACATCAGAGGGAGTGGGGTGGGTGGATGAAAAAAAATCAGTGAGATAATTTCTTCAGTTGCTTAGTGTGGAGATTGACAGATAGGGAGTATGCAGGAAATATGTACTGTCTTCATTATTTAAATTGTTAATTTTGGTTTTAATTATACGTTGACTCTTAACTGGTGTTTCTGAATTAAAATCTCTTCTTTCCCCTCTTTAAACATATCCTCCATGGTACTTCCAGGATAACCTCTTAAAATATAAGAAATCCACCATTTGAAACCCTATAATGGTTCCTAGTTTCCTATAATATGGAGCCCAAACTCTATGGTGTGACATATTGTGCCCTGTAGGACCTCTTGTCCAACACCAAGCTCCAGCTAAACCACTCACAGTTACATGTTTGAACGTCTGTGTCTTTGCACATGCTTGTCCCTACCTTGAATGTGTCAGAAACTGTGTTCTACCTCTACTGTTCACACTGCCACACTCTGTCCTTCAAGATCCAGCTGCTGGATCACTGACTTGCCTTCCTTCTTCCTCTGTGCCACACTGTACCTCATGTAGACTTTTATCCTAGTGCTTCCTATACTGTATTCCAATTATGAGTCATTCTCTACCTACCCCCATGCTCTCAAGGAAAGACATTGGTTCTGGTTCACCTCTCTGTCTCAGTCTCAGAGATGATACTTAATGAATGTTTATGGAATGATTGAATGAATGGGTGTTATTATGGAATACAGTGTGCTTTGCCTCCTAAATTCCTAAACAATTAGGGCCCCCAAACACTATATACTGGGTAAACAGTAAATACTCAATAAATAATGATGAATTAACTAATTAGTTAGAGTTTATATATCTACTTATGATCTGTGAAGTTAAAGGAAATTAGAATCACTTAATTGGAAGTACCAGATATGAAAATATTATTGAGTTAAGCACAAAAGGGTTGAAACTAGAATGAAGTCACATTCTACTATCATTTGCATTCTCCCATTTTCCCACACTTCTCTGATTTTTTTTAGATACCATAATTTAGAGGTCATAATTCATAATTACTTAAATATATGAAGTGTACTTGCCACTTGGAAAGGTTAGTGCTATCATAGGATGTGTAAATCTTCTTACATGAAAAAGATGACATGCAAAATTATAATACAAGTCAAAGTTTTATAAAACATTGACTTGGATATACTTGCCTTTAAAGTAATTTTAGTTTAATCCCTCATTTGAGATTCAATCCTTATTTATGTAAAATGATCAAGCTGATAATATTTTTTGTGTCATTGATGAATGGAACAGTGGAAATAAGGTCAAATATAGAATTTTCTTCCCTTTAGAATCACTGAATATTTTACATTCCACATTACTGTTTTATAGACTTTCAATGACTAGATAAATAGGACCCTAGGTTTTACATTTCTGAAGCTGTTACTAGATGAGCAGAGATGTGCCTATATTGCCTAGGGAAAAAGGATGGAAATGGAGACATAACCGTAGAAAATGTAGAAAAGTAGCCCGCTCACTCCCAATGAGCACTGGTGGCAAAAGAACAAAATCAGCTTTGATAGCCCTGACCGGTTTGGCTCAGTGGATAGAGCGTTGGCCTGTGGACTGAACGGTCCCGGGTTCGATTCCAGTCTAGGGTATGTACCTTAGTTGCGGGCACATCCCCAGTAGGGGGTGTGCAGGAGGCAGCTGATCAATGTTTCTCTCTCATTGATGTTTCTAACTCTCTATCCCTCTCCCTTCCTCTCTGTAAAAAATCAATAAAATGTATTTTTAAAAAAGTCAGCCTTGATAGAGTCTTGGCTTTGGACTTGGTCTGAGTGGAACCAATACTTAAGCTTAAAAGTGAGGGGCAGGGGGAGAGTTTATGTAAATCTTTTGCCATAATTTTCCCAAATGGTTTTTTTTTAATTATTTTTTTAATTGTTTGAAGTATTACAAATAGTAGTACATATGTCTCCTTTTTTCCCCCCCATTGACCTTCCCCCAGCCTCCCCTTCCCCCCAGTATATGCCTTTACCTGCCCCCCCCCAGTGTTTTTTATCCATTAGTTATGCTTATATGCATGCGTACAAGTCCTTCGGTTGATCTCTACAGCGCCCCCCCTCCCCCCCGCAACCTCCTCTGCCTTCCCGCTGTAGTTTGACAGTCTGTTCAATGCTTCTTTTCCTCTGTATCTATTTTTCCCCCCATTTCATTCCTTTAAAAAATCTTGCCTCTGCAGACTAGAAATAAACATATAACAAAAAATGTTTGAGTCCCAATTTCTATGTCCAACAGTTCTGAGTCCCCATTTAAATGTCAAACAGTTCCTTAAGTGTACATGTCAGCAATGATATCTGGATGGTGGACACATGGTGGCAATGCAGGTCTGACCCTCTCTGGTTTGGTCCTAGGCAACTTGCTGCGTCGCACAGCTGCTGACTGCTAGCAGGGCAAGGTGTCGTCGGCGTCTTCCATCTCTGGACTGTTTCTCCTCTTGTCTTCGTGGTTGGAGCAGACCTGTCAATTCCTCTCTGTTTTTTTTTTTTTTTTTTTTTTTTTTTTTTTTTAATATATTTTATTGATTTTTTACAGAGAGGAAGGAAGAGTGATAGATAGTCAGAAACATCGATGAGAGAGAAACATCGATCAGCTGCCTCTTGCACACCTCCTACTGGGGATGTGCCCGCAACCAAGTTACATGCCCTTGACCGGAATCGAACCTGGGACCTTTCAGTCCGCAGGCTGATGCTCTATCCACTGAGCCAAACCGGTTTTGGCACAATTCCTCTCTGTTGCAGGAATCCACATGGTCTTGGAGTTGTTTTCTGAAAATATACAAACATATTCTCGACCAAAAGTTAATAAAGCAATCTTTTCTATATAATTGATTTGGGATCCTTTTTATTTTTGCCCAAACGATTTTCCTTTGTCTTATTTAGACACCATGTGTGTTTTTCATGGGTGTCTTGCTGTTAGCATTACAAATGAAAACTAATTTTGTAAAGTAAAAGTTTTCTAGATGTAATTTACTTATAGGATATTTTTCCTTACATGATATTACCCTTCTATCCCCCCTTTTTTGATTAATGGAGGCTTTTGTAACTTTTATAATGCAGTCTTGATGACTTTAAATTTTAATTTTTTGACAAAAATATGACTGCTTTAGTTTCATTGCATGTTCAGGAATTTTACCGTGAGATGAACTACCAATAGAAATTTTAGTTACCACATTAGGAACAGCTTTTTGTCCAGTACAATTAAATTTTCTTGAATATTCACTTATTTCAATTAGCCTATTTAAATTAATCTGAAAACTTGATTATTATTTTACTGTCAAATTTAATACTCTACCAGCAATCTTAGTTTACCCTGTAAATATTAGTGGAAAGGATTATTTGCATTTTTGAGTAGGCCCTGAGCATTCCCGGTGCTAGGCTGGATTTAGATATAAGGCAGCTGCTGTCGGCCAAGTCTCTGTCTGTTACCTGGGTCCCAATCTGAGCTGGGCCAAGTCCCTGTCTGTCCCCTGTGTCCCGATCTGAGCTGGGTGTGGGAAGCAAAGCAGCCATGGGGGCAGGAGACCTCCCTCAGAAGGGGTGAAGGTCCAGGCCCCTGCAAGGTTGGGGGGGGGTGAGGGTCTGTGCCCCACCTCTGATGATCCCCAAGTTCTCTCCTGATGGCCCCTCTGTGACTGTGCCTGTCTTAGGTTGTTCCTTCCCTGAGGAATCTTACCCGTCTCTGGCTAACCAGTCATCCTCCGGGGCCAAGCAGGGTGATGTGAGGTTCAGTTCTGTCTCCTTGGTAGCCTATGCCCCTGAGGCCTCCACGCCCAGCACCTGCCTTGGGATCCCCTGGCCTGCTGGCAGGGCCTCAGCACTGATCACATATCTCAGGGAACTCGGGTTTCTTCTCCAGGGAGAGCCCAGCTCACAGGATTGGGCGAGAGACAGATCCATGGTACCAGCCACCACGAGGCTTCAAGCTCAGCATGAACAGAAAGCTCAGGCAACAGCTGAGGGCAATTGGATTGTGAGAAGAGGGTCCCACTTGGCACAAAAGGCAAGAGGGGCCAATATAGAATGCTCAAGTGCCTTCCCAGTGCCTTAATTCCTTCTGAAAGGGATCATATCCTTTCATGTCCTTTTTTAAAAAAAATTGCTGCCAAACATTCCAAGAATTAGTTTGTAAGTTTGTTTGGGATAATTGTACAATATGCTGTTGTAAAATATCTAAAATTTTAATGACATTGTAGAATAATATCATGTAAGGATATTCTTTGCTCTAGGCCATGGCTATTAAATTTCAAACTGGCTGTCAATTTCTTTTTGTAACCTTATATAAACTTTGTCAGGGAGGCAAAAACACAAATTATTCCCCCATAACCTCCCACCCCCTACTTATGTCCCACCCCCTTGTTGTCTGTGTCCATTGATTAGGCTCATATGCATGCACACAAGTCCCTAAATGGTTTTTTATTTTCCAAAATTCAGCTCTGCAGTTTACACACTCAACCTCTAAGACTGTACTTTTATCCCCATGCCACTCTTCCATATAATCTTTCGAGGCCCTTTAAACTTGAGACTATCTGTAATGGAATATTTTATTATACAACATTGCTGGAGCCAACAGGAGCCTCCGGGCCCTTCTAGTTAATGTAGCCCTCTTTTCCCACAGCACTGGATGCCAGGTGCTGCTGATCTCAGTGAAGGTTGACCCGGCGAAAGCCCGAAAATTTTAAGGGAGGAATTAATGGAATCCATCAGAATGTGGTTTGCTACCTTTTGCCACCCTTTACGGAGAGTGGCAGAGGATGCCTGAGTAACAGAAAACAACCAAAGTGAAGGAATTCTTGAATGAGAGTATGAAGTGTTGGGAAAAGCTTGGGCTTTGGAGTCGATACACCTGGGGTGGGCTCCCAGGCCTTGGTCAAAGTTACTAACCATATTGAGTTCAAAGTGTTACCATTTCTGCTAGAAAATGTAAATGATTTGCTAGGGAGATAGGATTCACTAGGGATTCACTGGTTTATTCACCCCTAGCACACGCCATGGATAAGTACTGGAACAAAGCAGGTATTTAATGATTCTTGAAGATGTTCATTTGCAGTTTGCCTTACACACTCAACACTATGTTCTCTTAACGTTCCATATTTTAACATGTAGATTGTGGTTTGTTATTTTTAACCACAATATAAGACAAACACACATACATATCCAGGGTTTTTCTACTTCCCTGAAAAACAAGTTGTTTTCCATTTTTTCTTATTACTAACCATGCTACAGTTAACATGTAAGGGCACGTCACTTGTGAACTTGGACAGCGGTTTCTCTAGGATATAAATCTAGCAGTAGTTCTGTTGGTCTGAAAGCTAGAATGCACATCTTAATTTTACTGAGTATTGCCAAATCGTTTTCCGAAGAGTTGTATCACTTCCTACAAGCTATATATCTTAATATCAATATTAGGTATCATCAAGCCAATTAATCATTTCATCAATTTGATAGCTATAAAAGCTATTTCACCTTTAATTCGCATTTCCTGAATTAGTAATGAAGTTAAATTTCTTGTCAAGTTTACTGGGTATTTTTATTTCTTCAGATTTTTTTTGTGTATTTTTTGTTTTGTGGAAGTATCC
Source organism: Plecotus auritus (assembly GCF_963455305.1). Taxonomy (NCBI): domain Eukaryota; kingdom Metazoa; phylum Chordata; class Mammalia; order Chiroptera; family Vespertilionidae; genus Plecotus; species Plecotus auritus. The sequence continues at coordinate 144,578,648 of NC_137783.1, read as the reverse complement.
TATCTAATACAGATGGAATATGCAAATTGACTGTCACTCCACAACAAAGATGGTGGCACCCACAGCCAATAAGGAGGGAATATGCAAATTGACATGACAAAAATGGCGTTCCACCCCACCCCGGCCACTCCGGGCCTCTGGGCAGCGCCTGTCTTTTCATTTGTTATATAGCTGTTTCTCTTAGGTTTCTACAAGGGTTAGTTGAGCTTTAAAAAGTGGTGGAAAACGAAAGTTGAACTGAACAGGTATAATATAAGTTAACAGCTCATGAAATGGTTATAGCCCCCTTGGTGGGGGTTGGGCGGGGGGGGGGGGGCTGGGAGAAAGAAGCCAATGTGTCCAATCGAAAGTTAAATTGGGATGCTGATTAACCAAAAATTCCAATTCAGTAGCGGAGAACAAGGCATTTAAAAATAGTTCTTGTTGTTAAATATATCAAGAGTTCTCATCTGCTTCCTGAGTTTTCAAAAGTTGGGTTTGATGTACCAGTAGCAGTTTACTGATAATGTTAATTCAGCTCACTAGATAATTTACCTGCTTTTTAAATTAATTAGTCATTTTGCACTTGCTGAAGACTAGGCTGAGCAACCCATTATTGTCTGTCATGTAAGTTAATGAAATTCATGGGACCCAAAATAACTCAATGATTTGGAATTCCAATCTACCTATATTACTAAACAGAGTTTGACACATATAGATGTTTGCCTAGCACTATTCTTTAGTGTTGAAACTATTATCACTTTGTATGGGAAGAGAGGGTGCTGATCTGTGCATTTTTCCTATAATTAGATACAGCCCAGGTTTAAAATTTGTCTTAAGGCATCACACACACACACCCACACACACACACACGTGTGTATCCATGCAGTAGACAATTACTAGTATAAATGCACTCAAGTTAATGTAATCTGTATATCTCTGGAAAGGGATTTTCATCATTGAATATAAAGTTAATCTCATGTGAGTGTAAACTATAGTGGTTAATTGAGGTTGCAAAATTGTACTATGGTCCTCTATACAGAATTCTAATTGTATTTCCAGCCTACAATAGACTGATGCAAGGTATTTACTGACTTTTGCTCATTCTCTGAATCATTCAGCATTCCACAATCTAGCTCTGCATTCAGTATGTTTCCCTGGCCATTTTGTAGATTGCTAATAACCAACTCCTTAAATATTAAGAACAATATATTATGGCAAAAATGGCAGTTATTATATAATTTGTAGATATAAAACATTTATTGATTCTAAAATCTTTTCTAAAAATTACCTACAATGGGCCAGACATTATGCTGAATATTGGAGATACAGAGATGAAAGGAAAAAGACTCTTTCTTCGTTTCTACCCTCAAGAAACTCAATTCCATGCATGCTGCACTGTTCTAGCACAGTCCACATATTTTGTGGCTGTGTTACAACAAGGTAATTATTTTTTCTCAAACTTATGAACATATACATGTCAGCTGAGGTAATCTTCACATTCCTATGGAAATGACCATTGGTGATCTTACTGAGTATTTCACACAGATATCTGGGAATTATCCAAAAGATTAAACTCAGAGCCCGGCTATTCCCAGGTGAAACTGTAGCCCTTTCAATAAAAGATATGAGAGCATCCTTTCAATTTGAACCTCCTTGTCCTTCCTATGTGAGCCTGCCAGTGGCATTGTCTTGAAAGGCTGCTCCTTAGCACTGCAGATATTAGTAAGGCTGTATCAGGCTCCCCGGGAGAGCAATCACGCACCAATGTCACATTCATTGGTTTCTCTTTATGTTCCATGTTAAAAGGCCAGCAGCCAAAGAAATGGATTTTTTTTTTTTTGGTCCTGTTGCTGTGATGCTGAACATCTGGAAGCTGTATAACTAGCATCCATGGAAACAAAGTTTTGTTCAAGCCAGAGAAATGCCAGAAAATATTTGTTGTTGTACTGAAAGGCCTGACATATTTTCAATTCATCAGATTATAGCCTGACTAAAGCCAAATGAAAGGGATTAGAAAAGCCTAATTGCTAAAATGCAATTCATTTCTTGTTTCCAGTTCTGGCTATTGCTCCGGCAAGACAAATGACCCTTCAAATCTTGCAAACATTCCTGATTTTTATCATTAAACTTATTCCTGATTGCTACCCAGCATGGAAAGTGAGGCAAGCTTTAAATTCGGTGTCTTGATTACTAAATAGTTCTTCACTAAGCATAAAATTTAGCATAGAATTCAGGCATAAAGATCTAAATGCTGAATTATTTTACAAATACAATAAGAAGGCAAATAAAGGCATAGTGAAATGGCAAAAATATCATTAAATTCACAAAGGATTTCAAACCTGTGCCATAACATTAGAAAAAGATTTGTGTTGCAGCCATGGTTACATATTATGGAAGAGGTTATTCTTTTCTTCAACATTTTTTAAAACATATTCTTCACTCAAAATACACCATTTTTTTTTCTTTTCACGTTCAGCTTGAGTGATTGTTTTGTCATTGCTTGTGTATATTTTCTTGAATGCATTGAGTTGAGGTATTAGTGCCGAGACCCAAGTAGGCAGGTGCTATAGTATGAATGTCAGTGTCCCCCGCAAAATTCACATGTTGGAATCCTAAATGCCAATGTTGATGGTGTGAGACGGTGGGGTCTTCCTTTGTATGGTGATTAGGTCAGGAAGCTGGAGCCCTCATGAATGGGATTAGTCCTTTTATAAAGGATCTCACAGGGCTGTCTAGCCCATTGCATCACTATTTTACAGAAAACAAAATAAAGGCACAGAGAAGTTAACGCCCCCAGGCTCACACAGCAGGTGTGTGATAGAGTGTGAATCCAAACCAAGAAGTCTGACACAAGAGCCAGCCCTTTCAAAAAATCAGGGCAATGCATTGCTTCAGTGGAAACAATTTGGCAAGTATTTTTAATGACATATTTTGTTCTCTGTAAAATAGTGATGAAATAAAGATACAATTTCAGGATCTATTTGGGGATTAAATAAATTATCATTCACAAAGTCTTGCCTCTTGCTCATACTAAGCCTTCTATAATTATGAACTATTAAAACTTAGCTAGTTGATGCTATTCTTTCATATCACAGGCCTTTTATAAGTTCCCTTGTTGATAAGGTCATTATCAATTTGTTATAATAAAGCCATATTGGCAGAAAGGATAATTCCCTTGGCAGTAGGAGCAAAATCCTCGTCCATAGTGGCAAAGACCTACACCAAGATTAACCACAGTTCTCTTGTAGTGGCTCTTGAACAATTTCTGGTTGTCAAAGTATATGAATAGAGGTTCTGTATCATCGTCAGTACTGTCCACCCAAGAGTCTGATTCTCCTCCTTCCAGGCACATGGCTGGCTGTGCCTCCCCACTCCCTTGAAATTAGATGTGGCCATGAGATTTCCTCTTACACCGCACACTGTTCATCTGGGTCTTGTTTTCTTTCCACTCCCATGTCCAAACAGGGTTTCCAAGGTTGAAGCCTCCATCAGCCCATTTTACAGAGCAAGAGAGACATTGAGCAAAGCTAGGATTTTGTCCTTAAGAAAATAGGAAGTCCATGAAAAGATGTGCAATAATTAGCAATGCTCTAGTGTATACAATGGGAAAAAATGAGAAAAGACAGGAGCATGCTCAGCAGAAAGCTATTCTAATATTTTAGGGAATTCAGGGGTGAGGGAGGTTTGAGCTATGATAGAAGGAATGAGAAGAAATACAAGGAAATGAATTCATAAGATATTGTAGAGACTGAAAATGATTTGACAATTGATCAAAGATGGGACAAACTGTGAGTGGGACCAGTTAACTATAAAGCCAAAGTTTGAATCCCGGTACTAAAGAACACAACATCTTTACCTGTAGAAATAGAGAACATAAGCCCTGGCTGAGTAGTTCAGTTGGTTAGAGCATGGTCCTGATACATCAAGGTTGAGGGTTGATCCCCGGTTGGGGCACATACAAGAATCAACCAATGAATGCATGAATAAGTGGAACAACAAATCAATGTCTCTTCCCTTCCCTTCCCTTCCCTTCCCTTCCCTTCCCTTCCCTTCCCTTCCCTTCCCTTCCCTTCCCTGCCCTGCCCTGCCCTGCCCTGCCCTGCCCTTCCCTTCCCTTCCCTTCCCTTCCCTTCCCTTCCCTTCCCTTCCCTTCCCTTCCCTTCCCTTCCCTTCCTTTCCCTTCCCTTCCCCCCCTTCCCTCTCCCTCTCCCTCTCCCTCTCCCTCTCCCTCTCCCTCTCCCTCTCCCTCTCCCTCTCCCTCTCCCTCTCCCTCTCCCTCTCCCTCTCCCTCTCCCTCTCCCTCTCCCTCTCCCTCTCCCTCTCCCGCTCTCTCTGTCACAGTTGTCCAGTCTCATAGTTTTATATGGTATAGGAGACTGAACATGCATTGACCTCAATTTTAAATGAAAAGCTCTTACTACCACCTAAACTTCTCATTCCAACTCCTCCAGGTGTTTTACTTGGTTCTTCTGAACAATAAACTTCTGAAAAATACTGGTTAATTGTGCTAGTTGTGTTTTAAATATTTGAGAACCCTCCACATTACTAACATTCTCTGTAAATTTTTGCCTTTCCTGACAGTTTAAGTTAATATCAGTAATATTACATTAAATGTAGTGGGTTTCTAGCTTTTATGTGCGGTATTTCTATTTCCTATATATGCACAGTGAATTTCCAGGCAGCTAATGCATCTCAAAAATAGTCATTCTGTCAAAAGCTGGGGCTGGGAATAACTCCGTCTTCCTTCAGGGAGAGTTTCCTTTTTAGATGGAATAGCTACCCTTTGGGAGAATCCGTTTCTATTGGTGGGTATGTGTAAAGAGGGAGCCCTGTCAGCTGACCTCTCACATTCAGAAACATTTTCTGAGTTTTAGTCGGCTCTCACTGATGCCATTTTAATCTGATCTTTCAGGTAATAATGTGTTCAAAAGTCACCTGGGACTGATTCAGATTGAGATGTCCTGGGGTCATTTAGGAATGCCAAAGAAGTGACCAAAGTGACAGGTGAGAATTAGAAATGTGGCATGTAAGCACTCAGAGCAGATCACAGATTTTTTTTTATATATCAAGGTTTACAACCTAAGCCAGTTTAATTTTCTTACTCATATCATTGTTCTCCACTGACCCAGAGTCTCAAACTATGATATATTGTATCCACCAGTAGAAGCAAACCAAAGTTAGTTGGTGAACTTGAAGAAAATTACTTTTTAAAAAAGCAAGAAAGAAAAAGTGTAGAAAAAAATAATAGGTCATTTTTATAAAAGATTGTTGCTTGAAGGAGATGGGTAAGTAGGTGACTGGTTATCCAACACCAGTAGGTTTGCTTTATTTTATTTTTAACAGACATTGATAATCTGAGTTCTTTCCAAATAGAGACATTTATTTTAACAGAGAAATCTTGAATGGAAATGAATCAGGTGATACTTCATAAGAAACACAGTTTACAAGAAGAAACCTAAAAAACAAACAAACAAAAAAACTCAAGAGAGTCATATCAACTCAATACACCTCAGTGGTATTTTTTTCTGGGCTACAAAACTACAGAACTAACAAAGAAATAATGTTGATAGAGGAATGGTTGGGAGTTATTCATCCATTTATTTATTGCCTTGTCTGTGAAAGCGTTTCTCATCAAAATAGATTTCAGGCATTTCAGACCAAGACTCTTTACTTAAGCTTTTTAAAAATGATAAGGAGATTTAATTAAGAAATATTAGCATGATATTTAAAAATCCCAATTTGTAATCCTCAAAGTAAGCATTATCAGAACCACAGAGTAGTTTCTGAAGCTTGTGGTGTTTCTAACCTATGGGAATTTTCAGGGCAAAAAAGGAAAAACAAGATTAATGAAATTGTGGATAATATTTTTTAACATATATTTTCTTGCTTTGTTTGACTCTTGGTAAGTTCTACCATAAATGAGTTATTATAGAAATAAATAATGATGAGCGAAGAAGCCTAAGCTGGCAGGTGGACATCCCCCGGGGGGTCCCAGACTGTGAGAAAGTGCAGGCTATGCTGAGGAACCCCCCACTGAGTGCAAGCATCTTCATGCACCAGGCCTCTAGTTTATTGATAACTTTAAAAATGAAGATGCTGGACTCCAACAGCCTCTGCAAAGCATTGCGGCCTGGGCTCCTGGAAATCAACTCATGATTTCCTGTGTGGACTTACCAGCTTGTCCATATTTTTTTCTGCTCGGGAAGAAAGATTCCTAAGTCACATTTGGTTGCCTCAGTTTTAACTACTGCAACATTATTTATTTATTGCTTCTGGAGGATTGATTGTTATCCACTTGTATTTAACACAGAGAGCACTTAAATATAAGGTGAAAATATGGGGGTGGGGGGCAAAAGTAGGTCTAGAGTTGTGGGCATGTGAAACACAGAGTTTATTCTTACATCGTTATTATTTATAAACTAGTAGCCCTGCACATGAATCTATGTGCCAGCAGCTCTCCGCCACTGCCTCACCCTCCTGTAGGTCCCCCACCCCCTTCCTCTGCCCCCCCCATAGCTTGCTGCCCTGCCCCCTCCTGTAGCTCTCTGCCGCCCACTTGTAGCTCGCTGCCCCACCCTCCTGTTGATCTGTGATCTGGTCGTTAAGTGGTTGGTCGTTACACTTCACGGCATAATGACCATTTGCATATTACATCTTTATTATATAGGATGATTATATTAATTTCCATACAAACAACTGTAAACCTATTTGTGCCCAACCCTGTATCATATCTGTTTTCAGGTGCAGGATATTTGAATATTCACTTTCTAATGGTAGGCTTTTTACAGAGCTCTGTAAGTGGAAAATATTTTGAGAGGGGGGAAAATGGTGGGCAGGGATGAAGTGGAAGGTTCTTTTTCATTCATCTAACACATACACACAGTTCTTTAACATGCTGTTGTTGTTCTGGGGAATAGGGTGATGCAACTAAATTAGAAATAAGCATAACTTAGAAATAAGAAACATAAATAAAAAGAACTTCTTTCAATAATCAACATCCAAAAGAAAACGACCATACCATAACCTTGTCCGGGTGATGTTTGATTTCACTGAGCTTTTCAAATGTTATGGGTCATCAGAAAAGACCAACTAAGAATTTATGTCCTTAGGGTTCTGTTCACGATCAAGATTAATTATGTGAATCATTCAAATAACCAGTTGTCGTCTTCATTTTGTTGGAGCAACCTGGTGTAGGTGGGTGTGAATATGTGTGGGGGAAGTGAGGGAGACAGGTGTGTGGGGGAGGTGAGGGAGACAAGTGTGAAGTGAGAGGAGGCTGGGCAGGGTGGAAACACCTGCCCTTGTTCTGTGGGTAAAGCTAAAATGCAGGGTCCAAAGGGGTTCCTCACAGAGAGAGGAGTCCACAGCTGGTGGCCCGCCAGGAGCTAGCAAAGCAGATGCTGAAATGCTGTGTAGAAGCAAGTCCTGGCCACCTTCTGGGATGCTGGGAAGGCAGGTCTGTCTAAAGGGCCATGGCAGAGCAGACAGTCAAGACAGTCATAGGTGCCATATGGATACTCTGAACATGTGTGGAATATTTGAAATACTGATTTTGCCCCTGCAGTGCCGGCTTTAACAATACTTACTCATATTGACTTCTAGACTCTAAAATACTAGCTTACCAGATGCTAGATTTATGTGTTTTGTGATGGGCTGCTACCTGATACATCTCTCCCCTATTTCTTACCCCTCTTGCTAGCCTTCCGTCTATGCTAGGACAAATTTCTATCTCAGTGTTCCTCAGCATGCCTCAGACACAGGGCCTTTGCAAGGGCTGCTCTCTTTGCCCCAGAACCCCCGTTTCCCAGATATTCACATGGCTAGTTACTTCATTATGGTTTCTGTTCAAATATCTGTCCCGATCGTCCCTGTAAAATAGCACCTGTCACTCTCTGTGTCAGGTATTTGCCTGTTGGCTACTATACAATGAACCCTATGACAGTTGGAATGTGTGTGTTTGGCTCAAACTAGGACTCAGAAATATGTGGAAATATGAAAATGGTTATATATCATTATTAGCTGATTCTTTTCTGGGCTGTGGTTTCAAGATAAGAGGCCATCAGTGTATACTCAGTAAAATGTGGGTATTTTTTTAGTGATTCTGATTGAGGAAGTAGCAAGGAAAGACAAATACTTCCTCTTTTCTCTTTCGCTTTCCCAGTTTCTTGCTGTCTATTCCCATTTCAGATTAGCTGTAAAATATTCTGGTTCCTTAGCCACGAGCATCATTTACAATGCAACATTTTTTCACAACCCTGCTAATTTTACCCCCTCAAACCTACTTTAGCAACTTCTAACAGTGGCACGATTTCAACAAATCCTTGGAATACACTTTCATTTTCTGTATCTCTGATATTTGCCAGTCATTTCTCTTTCAGCGTTCTGCCAGTCCATGACCTTGAAATCATCATTGCCCTAACTTTGGCAGAAGCCAGCTCATTACAGTTCCTCTTACTCCACAGGCGATCTGACTTTGTGAAGTTTTAAATGAGGAAGTTTATAATGAACATAATTTAAATTACATGGCCCCTAATTTGCTATGGCATATAGAAGGAAAATGAAAGCTCTTTCTAAATTTTGTGGGGCTGACCATGGCTGAAAACCTTTGGCCTACTTCAAAGAATACCCAGTTCCTGCCATCTGATGCCTGCCAGCATAATTGAGTTTCTAGAACACTCGCCGTGCTGTCTGGAAGCCCATGGGTAAGAAGCAGATGGGTGAGTCATTAGGGTGAGAGCAGGAGAGTGGTGAGAGAGCAGTCACCACCCACCAACATGACCATCGCAGATACCTGCCCCTGCGCACTTGAGCACGTTCCCTACCCTGTGTAGTGTTGCTACTTACAAAACTAATTCCTCTGTCAGCATCTGATCAGACCACAATCTGTAGGGCTGGGGAACTGCCATAGCGACGTTTATTTTCTCAATTGTGTTTACTGAGTCAAAAGTAGATTTGAATTCCCAAAGCTTATCACCTTATGATAAGAGAATCCTACCTACTTTATTGACCCGCAGTGAGAGCAGATGACTTAGTTTTTAATAATTATTGGATATTGTCTCTTTTTATTAGGGTAGTCATATAACTTATACAAATTATGAGGCTTCTAAAGATAAATGCACACATACACACATATATATATTTGAACATTATGTTTATAATTTATATTAAGATTTATGTCCCCTTTATTTTATATATATTTGAATGCTTATTGACTAAAAACGGATTTATTGTATTAGTAGACATAAAAAGTCCTATTTAAAATTATTTTATACAACATTCTTTGTAAAAGTTAAAGTAACATATTGATATACATTGAAGCAAAATTAAAAAGGTTTTCTTATTAATGATCTGAACATTAAAATAGCAGACATAATAATTACTTTAGTATGTGCTTATGCACATTAATCATATTTTTAGTGTTGTCTATTCTTAATATGTATTAGAAATTTTCTGTAAAATAATTTTCTTATGTATTTTTAAATTATATTGACTGAAATCATTTTCACAATTGCATTTTTTTCATTAGTACATTTGATATTGATACCTTTAATGGATTTGACATCATGTTTTCTAGTTGAGAAAATGTTTTCTCTATAGGTGCTGATATACCAGGTATATAAGATCAAATTCTGATAAATGGAAAGAAATGGAGAATATTCTCACTACACTATAGTTTTGTTTGAAATGTGGAGATGTAGCTACGCAAATAGTTTTATAGATGCTGCCTCCTCTTAGTCCGTTCCAAGTAATGTGTTTACTTAAAATTTTGTGAACAGGGTAGAATTCATATTAAGTGTTCTTACCAAAAATGTTTAATTAAAAAAATGGTGCTCAGCAGTTAAAGGAAAAATTGTATACCACTGTCTGTATTAAACAGTTTTTAAGTTAAATCTCAGCTCCCTCACAAAATTTTGTATTTCATTTAGTCTAAAAGCTTAGACATACAACTTTTGTCAATTTTGGACAACTAGAGCCTTTATTTAAATTTGTAGAATATCATAGCTTTTTCAAAAACCATTTTCAATGATATGTGCATTGGAATTCCAAATGCATTTCTTTTTCATAGGTTTCTTAAGGTGTTGTTTAGCTGCTACTGCATAGCAAATAGCCCAAACACTTCATAGCATAATGCACAACATTGTGATGCTTGTAGATTCTCTATATAAAGAATTTGGACAGGGCACAGTAGGGATGGCTTGTCCAAGGTCTCAGCCAGGAAGACTTGAAAGTGTGAACTTAACAGCTGGTGGCTGAAATTATCTGGAAGAGTCTTCACATATCTGGCAGGTGAAGCTGACTATCGATTAGGACCTCAGTTGAGCTGTTTCCTGGAACATCTATATGTCACATCATCAGTGGTCCCCTTGAATGAACTTACTTGGATTTCTTTACTGCATGGCAGTTAGATGGCAAGAGCAGATGTCTCAAGGGAACTAAGCAGAAATGCATGGCATTTTGATCAAGATTTGGAAGTCACATAATGATGCCTGCCATGTTCTAATAGAGGAATAACAAATGTTTGCCTGAATATAAGGCAGGGGACGTAGACTCCAAATATTTCATGGGAGGAATGTCAAGGTCACGTAAGAAGAGCATGTGGGATGGGAGATATTGTTGCAGATATTGTTCTGTAGACACTATAATTGGGCACACTTCAATGAGTAAAAAATACTGTTTTTATCATGACACTGCTCTAGCAAAATTTGTGTTTATGTTACAAGGATAGTACCACCTTCAATGTCAAACTGTGTAACTCCATTTTAAAAATCATCAACAATATCAGATCTTTTAGTTTCATCTCAGATTCACAAATCAAATTAAAATATATTATTGAAATTAACTGATTTGTAGTAGAAACCTCTGAAATAAAATTTACATAATGGGACTTTTTACAAAGTGTGGGTACTGCTAATGAAACTATTAACAGCTATTGATTCACTTTTCACTTGAGTCTAAGAAATATTAGAATTAAAAATTAGCAAAATGAGTTTAAACAAAGAGTTATTTGATCCCAATGAAAAGCCGTACATCACAAGGAGATATGTAGCACCTTTTGCAGCTGTGTGTTCTAAGTTGCTGTGGGGCCACGTTTTTCTTAAATTTACTATTAACCATGGAGGTAGATGCTGCTGTTTCTTCTGCAGACTCATATCTTCCTGTTTAGACGGGGTCAGTGATCTCACTGTTTTTCCTGTGATGGACAGTAAATGTTGACAAGCAGAACCAAAATTGTGTCTAATTTTTAAAGTATTTTCTTTATTTCTTCTCAGATCATTGCTTCTGAAAGAGTTTATAAACTCAGAAAGCATTGCCAAGCAATAAAATCGTCTTTGATTTAGACCAGTGGTCAGCAAACTGCGGCTCGCGAGCCCCATGCGGCCGCTCGCCGCGGTTTGCCGCTCTGTTGACGAATGAGTTTGCTGACCACTGATTTAGACTATTTAATACATGAGAGAACAACTGTAGCAAGGGTGTTCAGACCACTTTGGGCAATTGGACTGGTCAGCCTGTAGTTCCTGCACTAATGTATAATTGCCCATATCTCCCACTTACTCACTGGCTTGTTCACAGCAAGACCTACAGAACAATTGTCTGGTGCACCAAATTCCATGCAGGGGCATCAAATCCTTCTCCCGCCGCCATCTGAGATCAGAAAGCATAGACTGAACCTCATGCTTGTGTCTGAGAACACTTGGTTCTATCAGAAAGTGCTCAGTGTACTTTCTGAAAGGCATGTTCAGTCTGCCAGGAAAGGGTCTGGGTAGGGAGAGAGGTGGTCTCTTTATATCTAACCATGTGTTAAAGTGAGAACTATGTTCACTGTGCATGTGATTTACACACTACTAGATGGTAACAAATACAAAATCAAGGATGAATATAATTATCCTGGCTTGTTTCGATGCAATTATTGTTAATTATAATTCATTAAAATTTTAAAATCTTGTTAATCTAGATAGGATGCTATGACAGTATGTACCCCTGACAAACTTATGGTTCTCCTATGTCTTATCCAGATTGTACTTCTAACATGGCATCTTTTGAGTTCTACAATCTCTCCAGAGATTGTTGTGTTAAACAATAATAAGAATGCATTGTTTTGCAATTTATAGCTATACTATGTCAAGAAACTTATTTGCACTCTAAATCTGTTTCTTTCTATTTCAAATGAAGTTAATAATTCCTGTTATGAACATTGTGAGGATTAAATTAGGAAATCATTAAAAGAGCTTGGCACAAAATAAATTGTACAAGTAATGATAGACAGTTTTATTAGCTATTATATAAACATCAACAATATTGATTATAATATACAATAGTATGTGGTAAACCCTGGGTATTGTTTTTATCATCATTCCATCTTACAGATTAGCTTAGTCCTCCCAGAGTTTTGAGACCATTAGGAAAAAAAGGGGGGGGGGAGTAGGGATCAAGTATTATGTGCAAGTTATTTTATTAGATGTTTTCTGTAAATCACTGGGATGATGTGTCAGTTGACTCAGAAAGTCAAGCATACATTCTAGTTACACTGTTAGTAAATTGGAAACTGGGGTTTCAACTCCAGCCTGTAGAATTATCGGACATATTTCCCTCATAACATGAGCCTTGAATCCTTATTAAAATGAATAGCTCATTATCTTCTACCACCTCTATTAGTTTGATCTAGTTAGAAATTTTAAATTCTTTTCTAATTTAATTGAGGAGCTTCTCTCCTTTGCCAAAGGTAGATTTTCTGTGACATTAATGCAAGATCCTAGCTTCATTACAATATGACATGTCAATTCAGAAATAAAGCATCCTGAAAGTTAAGAGTTATCTAGGAACTTATAAACATTTAAATATAGATTTTATATAATAATTTAAAGAAATAAAAAACGTGATCAGTCCAGATTCTACCTTATTATAACCTTGCAGTGAATAATTAAAAGAAAATTTTATTAGGAGTTTCTTCTTGAGTCTAGTTTAAGTTCAATAAATGATATAAATATTTTCTCAAGAGTTTTTGTTTTCCTGTATTAAAGATTCTGGTATAACCCTAGTTGGTTTGGCTCAGTGGATAGAACATCAGCCTGTGGACTGAAGGATCCCGGGTTCGATTCTGGTCAAGGGACATGCCTGGGTTGCGGGCTCAATCCCCAGTAGGGGGCGTGCAGAAGGCAGCCAATTAATGATTCTCATTATTGATGTTTATATCTTTCTCTCCCTGTCCCTTCCCCTCTGAAATCAATAAAGATGTATTTAAAAAAAGATTCTGGTATACAGGAAAAATACACACACACACACACACACACACACACACACACACACACACACACACATCCATGTTTCTTTTTAGTTAATTCAATGGCAAAGCCAGACCTAATGAGGAGACTCCAAAATTGAACAGAGGAATCTCTTTTCAGAGGTAGCCGGGCAACCCAGAACCCATCTGGCCAAATACCTTCCCTTACAAGACAGAGGAACTGCTATTTAGTACCTTGCTTAATCATCCAAAGCTATATTTTCAATAGGATAGTGAAGACATCAGCTGGGAATATTGCTATAAAAATTTAACCTGCCTTTATTACTAGCTGCAGAGGCAACCTCTCTACTATTCTTCAGATGCATTACTTAGTTTAAATGCCTTCCTTGCTTCTGAGATGATGTTGACATCTAAACCCAATAGTAGAGTTGCCCTTTCTTCCCTCCTCCTGCCCTAAAAATGTGTCGTGTCTTATTTACATGATTCATTGGGGCTGGTCTCATGAGTAGTCTCCCAGCCTCTCTCCTTTCTTGATGGCCCCAATAGATGACCAGTTTGGAGCTTCGTTCTTGGAATATTGCTCTACTAATGTATGCAGAAGAAAAAGCTGAAGTTCACATCAATCATCCTATATGAATCTTCACTAAGAGAAGGGAACTTAGATTTATTTTCACTGACTGTATACCATGTAGTATGCTAAGGTCTTTTTGTCATATTATTTTCTTGAATATTTGTAATCATTCAGTGTGGTAGATATTTCTCCCCATTTTATACTTGAAAAAATGGAGGCACAGAAAGGAAAATAAATTTGACCTGGTTTATAGGGCTAGTCAATGGAAGAAAAACCTTCCAGAGCAATGTCTGGTCACTAAAAGCCATTCTGCTGGACTGTGCAGGAGATACACATTTTCCCCAGTCCTCGATGGAGTGTGGCTAGCATTCTGTCCATGCCATGGAGCTATGCATCAGAAACAGCCATCCCTGCCATTTTGCAAAGGCATCTTTTTTGAGAACATAAACCCCTTGTATACAGTTTATTTGTTCTCACTGTTTGTTTGCCTATGAACTATGCAATGCAGTTGTTTTCATAATGTAGAAATGGAGCACCAACATCATCTCCTGAGAATGTATCACAGATGCAGATTCTCAGGTCCGAATCAGACCTGGGTATGGGCCCAGAGATCTGTGTTACCAGGCTCTCCAGTTGAGGATGCTGACACAAATGCAAATTTGAGAACCACTGACCTAAACTTGAACTTACACAGCAGAAAATTACTCACCTGCCTGAAGTGCTGATCTCTTGTTTTAGTGTAAATTTCTTTTCCTTATGCTGAACTCAAGCATGCAGTATTCCTCAGGGCTTGGGAATGAGTTTTCCTACTGCCCATGTAAAATAGATGAGATCAGAATCTTTTCTACAGAAAAATGGAGAGGGAACTTGTAAAAATGTCTGATTTGTAAGCTTGTAAATATAAAAGAGTCCCATCCATGGCAAGTGTGCTTTCGTTCTGTCTGTCTGTCTCTGTCTCTCTCAGTGGATAGAGTGTTGTTGGTTGTGGACTAAAGGATCCTGGGTTCTATTTCGGTCAAGGGCACAAACATGGGTTGCAGACTAGATCCCCAGCCCTGGTCAAGGGGTGCATGCAGAAGCAACCAATCAATGTGTCTCTCTCACCTTGATTTTTCTCTCTCTCTATCACTCCCCCTCCCTTTCACTCTCTCTGAAAATTAGTGGAAAAATGTCCTCAGGTGAGGATTAACACAAACAATAACAAAAAAAACCCACACAAAACAAAACTCTGTTTCACATACTCATAACTGTAAACCTACTTTTGGATATACTAGGATATACACACATATATAAATCTATCATCTATCTATCTATCTATCTATCTATCTATCTATCTATCATCTATCTATCTATCTAAAAGCCTAAGTGACTGACTGACTGGCCCATTGGCTGTCTGTCTGATAGCTATGACGCACAATGATTGCTAGGGGGGAAACGCTCAAAGCAGGAGCAGAAACCACAGGCATGGAAACATGGAACAGACTGATGACTCTCAGAGGGAAGGGGGGAGTGGGGAGGGCAGGAAGAGGTTAACCAAAGATCTTATATGCATACTAGAAGCCTTTTCATAATCAGGGATCCTTCAGGGATGTCAGAGAGCCAGTTTCGGCACGATCCCTGCAGGCCAAGCCAAGGGATCCCACCGGTGCATGAATCCATGCACTGGGCCTCTAGTTTAAATATATATGTGTAACTAGAAACACCAATCAGAAAAGATATATGCACCCCTATGTTCATAGCAGCACTATTCACCATAGCTAAGATTTGGAAACAGCCTAAATGCCCATCAGCAGATGAGTGGATTAGAAAACTATGGTACATCTGCACAATGGAATACTACACTGCTATAAAAAAGAAGGAACTCTTACCATTTGCAGCAGCATGGGTGGACCTGGAGAGCATTATGTTAAGTGAAATAAGCCAGGAAATGAAAGAAAAATTACACATGATCTTACTCATATATGGAAAATAAAGAACATTATAACCTGATGAACAAAAAGATAGATATAGAGGCAGTAAAGCACTAAACAGACTGTCAAATTACAGCAGGGAGGCTGGGGAGTGTTGGGGAGCGGGGGAAAGAGATCAACTGAAGGACTTGTATGCATGCATATGAGCACAACCAATGGACACAAGACACTGGGGTGGGGGTGGGATGAGGGCATGCTACAGGGGGTAGGAGAGGCTGGGGGAAGGTCAATGGGGAAAAAAAGGAGATATATGTACTACTATATGTAATACTTTAAACAATAAAAAAATAAAATTAAAAAAATATATATGTGTACACACACACACAGGCACACACACACACACACACACACACACACACACACCTGGTTTCTAAACTGAGTGAACACAGATTCAAATGTCTGTATAGAAAGAGTAAACAGCAGACAAACAATGCTGTCAAAACAAGTTATGTTATTTTTGTGAAAACCGCTGTATGGTAGCAAGAATGAAATAAGACAAAAGGCTGCAGACCAGAAATATCGTAGAACAAAACACACTGGATGAAATCTGACACATTAGCTCATTTTTCTCTCTTTTTAATTTAGAAAACACATTGAAAAAGAACACAACACAACTATTTTTATTTAAAAAGAAAAGCATCTCAGGCGTCACCCAATGATGAATCCAAAGAGAAGTAGGAGGAAGAAGGTAAGGAACTGTGAATTTCCCATATCTCGTGTTTCACAGATGCTGCATCTAGAATCATAAAAAATGTTCAGTGGGTAGTCTTTGTTTTCAGACATTACACTGCAGGTAACTTTTACTATATTCACTATAAGACCAACATTTTGGGGGCAGTTTATGTCATTGATTCAATGAATATTTATTGAGTTTCTGTTGCATGGCAGGCCTTGTGCTGGACAGAGTAGAAAAAAACAGGCACAGCTCAGAATCATGTAGGGAAGAAAGGCATCAAGTAACAAGTCCACTAAAACATTTTACCTAAAATCGCGGTGCTACTGAAGAATATAGGATGTTCTGAAGTTATCTAGCCAAGGCTGCTAACTCGGATTGAGTTTTTAAGTTAAAATGTGAAAGATGAGTAGGAATTGGCCAAGCGAAGAGCAGGGAAAAAGCTGAGAGAATGCCATAAGCAAATCCTTTGACTTGGAAAGAAGCTTGGTGTATAAGAAAATAAATAACCAGCGCTAAAAGAAGGTAAAATGAGTGACAGTGAACCAGATGCCAATGAGGCTGAAGAAGATTATAGAGACATGCAGACAAGGCAGCAGAGCAAAGAATCTTTTCTGA
Organism: Plecotus auritus; assembly: GCF_963455305.1. Classification (NCBI taxonomy): domain Eukaryota; kingdom Metazoa; phylum Chordata; class Mammalia; order Chiroptera; family Vespertilionidae; genus Plecotus; species Plecotus auritus. The sequence continues at coordinate 144,561,594 of NC_137783.1, read as the reverse complement.
GATGGTGTAGTCTTTCCCTGCAAACCTGTCAATGTCACGTTACTCCATTGTGTCACCAAGATTTATCTGAATGTTCCTAGGAAAAGATGAACTCAGATCTCTGGTGAGCTGGTGGGAAGTGAGGTGGTGGTATTGCTTTGTGTCTGTATGGGGTGCTGGTAGGGTACCTTCTGTCACCCTTCAGCTCAGAACACAGCTCAGAATTGATTGCTTTTCCACCTGTGTTTGATATAGTCTGGCTGTTTATATCAGCAGTTAAGTGTACATAACAGCAACCTTAGCAGTCTTTGTTTTCTAGCCTGAAATGGAGACAGTAATTCGATCTAAAAGTGCTGTTAATTTTCATTCATCTCTGCTTTATTCTGAAGTCTTATAATCATCAGCCTCAAAATGTGACTATTCTGAATGTTGTAGGTTTCTTCCCAACACTAGTTCACTCCAGTTAAAGCTGAGAAAACTATAGTTCGGAGAAGAATATGACAAGTCCAAGTAGATACTGGACTTGAATGGCCATCTTCTAGTACCTAGTGAGTAGATGTTTATGATTATACAAGATTTTCTGTGCTTCACAGCATATGGGGACAAAATTCCCATCTCCATAAAACAATAGGAATAAAAGAGCAACATCTTTACTAGAAAATTTTATTTGGCTAGTGATGTACATCAATATAAAAATTGATTTTTCTATAAACTCACAGGATGGAATACCACACAGCAGGAAAAATGAAAGTCAGATGTACCAACAGGAATAGATGTTAACAGAAAAAAAGCAAGTTGTGCAATGACACTTTCAAATGTTCATTTGAGTAAGATGTAAAAGTAGACAAAATTCCTATACTTATTTGTAGACACAAAAGCACAAAGAAAAAGACAGGAGGGATGCACAGAGATTTCAGAAGAGTGATGCCTCCAGAGAGAGGAGTGAATTGTATTGGGAAGAGTCCTGAGGGAGAATTCAACTGAACTCATATATTATTTGTCTAAAAGTAACTGAAGTTAACATAATAGGATGTCAGTCTTTGTTAATTTTTGTAGGTGAGTAAAGGGCCTATGTTATATTTGTTTCTGAAACGTTGATTTGATGTGCAATAATTTCTAATGTTTGAAAATGAAAGTGAGGCATGGGTCCCAAGGCAAGGAATGTGAATGAAGGTATTGTGTGTTAGAGGTTGGCAGTGGGGTTTATACTCTACAGATGTGAGCAACTCATGGTTTTACCTGGAATGAATGGACACAATTTGAAGCAATATGGAACTTAGGGGCTTATGTGACATCTGTCTTGATGAAGTGAATGCCTGAGTTATGTTGTATTTTTTTCCTAATATTGAGGCATGTGAAGACTGACTGGAATATCTGGGGGATTTGGATGTGGGATGGTTTTACTTATTCTTTCTCAATAACTCATATGCTTATCTGTATTTGGAGCTGTTTGATCATAATTTCAGGGAAAAGGGTATAAATTTCCAGACGGAGACTTTGTCGTGGTCAGTGGATCCATGGCCTCCTTTGTTTAGCAGGTCTAAGTTAAATCTTGGATAATTTGAGTTCTGAATGGAGAAGAGAGACAACAGTTGCCCTGGATAATTTTAATTTATGCTTCAAATTCTATCAAGGACATGAAATCCCTCTACAGCCCCTACCCCTCCACCCCCAGGGACGTGCCTCTGAATATCCCTCTGCCTTCTGCACCCACCATGCCCAGACTACTCCCACCTACAACAGACAATAAATAGCTCTAGTTCAATAACACCAGTGCTACATGGTATTATTGACAGTAGTTTCATCTTGATGACATTGATCCCATTTGGTGATAGATGGTTATCTTATAAATTTCCAGGTACTTAAAATTTAAAGGGCTTTTTAGATCTAAAATTCTCAACTACTGAATTATCTCAAAGCTTAAAACAAGAAGTTCCTCCAGTGTCTAAGCCTGAAAAGAGACTGGCGCATAGTGAAGTTTACCTCAAAATTTTCTGAGAAGTAGGGCAGGTCTAGCCAGGCCTGAAGCAGTAATCAATAACCTCATCTTCAGCTACTCATTGCATGACAGAGTTTATTTCACCAACTAGAGGCCCAGTGCACAAAATGTGTGCCTCAGGTAGGGTCCCTAGGCCTGGCCGGTGATCAGGGCCTATCGGGCCTCTCCTTACCCTGGCCGCCGGCAGCTGACCCCACCACTGCCGCTGCCACTGCTTGCCATCTGTGTGGTTCTGCCCCTCCTCCCCCTGCCACCGGTTGCCTCCCTCTGCGGGTGACAGGCATGGGGTGTGATCGCTTGGCTGGCCTGAGCCTCTCTCTGTGGAGCAATTGATCACGGGGCCCCCAGATCAATTTAGGGAGCTTTCATTTGAGGGCATCATATGACATCCAAAGAGGGAGGACTATAGATTATGATTTTGGTGTTATCTGCCAAGGTGATTGCTCAAGGTGTGAGAGTGAACGAGGTCTGCAAGCAGGTGAGAGTTGGGAGAAATAGCAATATTATTGTTGCTGATGGAAATCACATTCTTTCTCAGGATTGTGAGGAAAGCATTCCAAGGACCCACGCATGGGAGATTGGGGTGTGGCAAGATTTATTTGGGTGCTTGATGCAAAATAAAAAGAGTGCCCCTCCTGGGTTCCCAATGTCCCATCTCAGTCTGTCCCTCCACGGAAAAAGTCCAATCTTGTCTTCATCAAGGCCAAAACAAAGGCTAATGTCCAGAGTTTTTGCTTCATATCAAAGCTTAGTCCTTTGGAGCTGGTGTGACCTGCTGCAGCCCCAGTTGGCTGCTAGACTGACATGGTCATATGTTCCTGAGAGAGAGAACATTTTTGTTAAGATGGGTTTTTATTATCTCGGGCTTGGAAAGAACCAAGAGCTTTTCAAAACAACCAATCAACTTCCTAAGCTTTCATGGGCTTCTGATAGATCCACCCCCTGAACAATGAGCCCTTTTACAGGTTAGACTGATAGGCCTCTATGATCAAGCACCTCCCCCTTTGCCATTTTGACTTCTATTGCACATGTGCTCACCTCCTGACAATCTGGTATTGGAGGGGCAATGCTGTGATCCCCGGGAGTGTACGAAGTGGTAAAGCAAACAGGCTCATGCTCCCCAGCCAATATCTGATTCTCTTTGCCTTTTTCCTTATATTAATAACCAGTTTACTATGGTGAATTTCTGATAATTAAAACACAGGGGGTTTGGAGTCAGATTCATTGTATGGCTTTGAGCATATTTTCTAACCTCTCTTATCTTTTTTTCTTCTCTAGTAAATGAGGATAATAGGACAGTAATGATCAAATGAAATAATATATCAGTAATGTGTCTACAACCACTTATCACAGTGCCTGGTTCTTTGTAAGTGAAGAATAAATGTTATAGATTATAAAATAAATGAAAATGCATATCAAATGCCTACTATGCCCTGGGAGCCTGGGATAAATCAGTAAACCGTCATTGTTGCTGTACACATGGAATTTTGAGGAGTCAAATCTTGGCAAATTCTTGGAAAGGGGGGCATTTGAAAGACTTTTTCTATATGTCCCCCTAGCACAGTGGTCGGCAAACTCATTAGTCAACAGAGCGGCAAACCGTGGCTCATGAGCCTCATGTGGCTTGCGAGCCGCAGTTTGCCGACCCCTGCCCTAGCAGATGCTGTGCTGCCCTGCACATCCTCTTAGTTCTCAACTCCCTCAGTTCTGAAGGAGTTTAGCTCTGTGACCACCCATGAGTCTCTGTGCCTGAAAACTCCCTTCCTTCCTTCCTTCCTTCCTTCCTTCCTTCCTTCCTTCCTTCCTTCCTTCCTTCCTTCCTTCTTTTTTTTCTTTTATGGCCAAAGGGAATACCGCAGGCCACCATAGATGACAAGCCACAAATGCCAGACAGTTAATGCCCAAGTAAGCATCCTTTGACAGACAGGGAGTAGAAGGATAAGCTTCCCAGCTTCCTTGCCTCTCCTTTGGGATAATTGTAAAGTGTGTTCTACTTTTTCTACTTGATTGCCATAGTGGGATTGAGCTCCATTTATCCAAAGCATGATGGTTTGATAGCAGAGTCTTTCTTGGCCTGATTCCCTGCTTTCCTTCTCCCCTTCCTTATGTTTTCAGGCATCTCCTCCAAAATTTCCATTGACACCTAAATCCTTATCTCAGGGTCTGCTTCTTAGGGATCATAAACAAAAAACCACAGGCAATGTCAAAACAACCGCAGCAAGGTCAGTGGACATGGTATGCATTGCACACCCTGAACTAGTCACTTCATTTGATTTCAATTATTATCATAAAAATCATGAAACCTAGTAGTACCCCATTTTGTAGATTATAAAGTGTAGGGTAAGGTAATAAGTAACTTGCTACAGTTACTGTTACTCATCAGTGGTAAGTGTTGTTGGAATCCCATTTAAACTCCAGTTACCATATTCTTTCCACTGCATTAAGTTGCTTGACGTTGAACTTTGAAGGCAAGCATTCCCTGAAGATTCAATTAAATAAGTAAATAATAATCTGACTGTGTATTAGTCCTTAGTAGGTTTTTGCCTAATATCCTGTATTTGTATTTGGCTTGGCTGAAATGAGGTGTTCTATGCTTTTTAAAATAATCTTCCTGTAAGGCATCATTTTTTGCAGCCAAATCAGCAGCAAATGACGTGTGTGTGTGTGTGTGTGTTGTGTGTGTAGATATAGCTATAGATGTAGATATGTAGATAAAGATATTATAGGGGAGGAAAAGTATTTTTTTCTCTATTTTTCTGAGTCCTTCGCTGAATCCCCAGTAATAAAAGACAGATAAACAAGGGAAAAACAAACAGAAGTTGATTAACATACATGCCTCATACATAATGGGAAAAATGAGCAACTCACCAAGGTGCTTAGAATGTGGACTGAAATAGCATCTTAATGAGGAAAGGGAGGGGAATGTCAGTCTCTTTGGGGAGAAGAAATGACTTTTATGAAAGATGAATGGAGCCTGAGAATAGGTAGGAGGTATGATAGTTTGTGACAGAGCTTACCTGGGTGTGGTGTGGGCTTCTAGTCCCCTTTCCTGTGACAAGAATCAATACTCCCTGGTTGATGAAAGTAGCAGGAAGGAGATTTATGATAACTGAGTACCTGTTGAAGGACCAATCTTTAGGCAGATCAGGGGAGTTCAGAAAAATTCTCTCCCTGCATTTGCTGTTTTCCAAGCGCCTACAGCTCAAAATAATCAATATACCAAGAAGGCATATTTTGAGGGCAAATTCTGCTGCTTTGATATCCGTATCTATCTATCTATTTATGTATCTATCATCTATCTACCTGCCTACCTACTTATCTACCTATCTATCTATATAGAGCTGCCACTTTTTGGTAGGAAATTTTAGACATAGCTATTCTCTGGCCTTATTTTCTTGTTAGCTAAAAGGCCTTTATAATTGCCGCTGCAAGCTTGTATCTAGTTAATTTAAATCTCATTTAAGCCCATTATGGTTTTCTCCAGATAGCTCTGCGATGATGGTATGTGGGATTGTTTTCTCCCCGAAACCTCTGCGATATAACCCCACCTGCGTGCTCTTTCTGAGGAGTCTCAGCTCGGGTTTGTACCCCGTGGAGTCTGAGCTACCCTTCACATGAGGAGTCTGAGACACAATGTCGCTGCTGCCTTCTAATGATATCATCTGAATTGCAAAGCACTGGCTTATGGCCCCATTTATAACTCCAGTTTTAGAAACTGCTCCTATGGCTAAGAAGTACTTTTTTTAAAGGATGCAATAAAAGGGACGACTATGTTAACAAAAAACTGGAAAATCCGCTGTAGGCAACTTGGAGATGTGATACTTGCATGAACTTGATATTTTGACAGTGGTGTGCTCCTGCCACTCAGTGAATACGGAACTCTATGATGAGACTCAATTTGCTGAATAGACAGATCTAACATGGGGTAGTGAGAATTATGGGGTCTTATGAGTGAAACTGATCTAAATTCAAAGACTATCTGTAATAACTGGCACTCAGGCACATGGCAGAGGCTCAAGTATGTTTGCTGAATTCCTGTGTTCTAACTTCAGCTTTGCAAGCCTCGGTTTCTGCATCTGCAGGTTGCAGAAAATATCAACTTCACTGGGTTGTTGAGAGCACTAAACACACCCACATCTGAAAATATTAGAGCAGCACCTGACATTAAATAATTAGACAGTGGACACATAATGATCTATACTAGTAATTCCTTTTGGGCATCTCATTAGAACTAATTTGTGTATCCACCCTTCTCTAACCCCTGCATAGGTTTATCAGCTACTCGTTCTTTATGTTTATTGCTCCAACCACATGCTATACTTATTGATATTTTTATACTTTTGCTTGTGATGTGTCTCCATCAAAATGTCTCCCTCGCCCATTCATTTTTTGGCCACTTAGATCTTAACTCATCACTCCAGAACAATTTCAAATCTCCCTTTGTTCATGAAGCCTTTCCTGTGACTCCCATGTTCTCTTTCTCTGATCTGTTTTATTTATAATGCACACAGTTTAATTAAATATATTATTATATTTTATCTGATTTACCATTCTATGACTTTCAAAGATATGTAATATTTGTTCAAACAGTATTATATTACTCAGTTCGATTGCTCGCTATGACACGCCGCCCCCTAGTGGTCAGTGCATGTCATAGCGAGCAATCGAACTCCTGAGCAGACAATATGCATATTAGCCTTTTATATATATAGGTGAATTAAGTAATATAATGCTGTTTGAACAAATATTACATAATTACATATCTTTGAAAGTCACTGTAGAGGAAGAAAAATGTTAATTGATGGTCATTTTCCCCAAAGAGTCTGTTATCTCTCTGAGGGGAGAGATTTGTATATAAGAAATGGACATAGAATGGTAAATCAGATAAAATATAATAATCAGAGAAAGAGAACATGCAGTTGGAGCAATAAACATAAAGAATGAGTAGCTGATAAACCTATGCAGGGGTTAGAGAAGGGTGGATACACAAATTAGATCTAATGAGATGCCCAAAAGGAATTACTAGTATAGATCATTATGTGTCCACTGTCTAATTATTTAATGCCAGGTGCTGCTCTAATATTTTCAGATGTGGGTGTGTTTAGTGCTCTCAACAACCCAGCGGTGGCAGCAGGGTGCTGAGGGAGCTAGGGAAGGGGGAGGCGGGGAGGCCAGGCCTAGGGATCCTACCGTGCACGAATTTTGTGCACCAGGCCTCTAGTATGTACATAGTCTTCTAACTGGCATACTGCTTCTGGTCTCTTTTCAGTCTAACAGGGTATCATTGCAAGGCTCTTCCAAACATGACTCTTGTCATTGTCATCCTTCCTATTCACAAACTTCTTATGATTGCCGCCTGTAGTCAGAATAAACATCAAACTGAGGCCAGAGCCTTAAAATATCCCACAACCTTGACCTTATCTATCTCTCTTATCTTTTTGTTTTCCTAGTCAATGGGCTTTCTCATGCCCAACTAATACAATGTATTTTCTTATATGACTTTGCTTAGATGCCAACCACCTACACACAATTTCTTCTCCCCATTTTCCAATGATCTAATTCCTATCTTTTTTACTATGAAGCCTTGTCATAGTGCTGCTGCCTATGTGACATTTCATAATGTCTGTAAGAATGTCTTATTAACTCATTGGACACTTAGGATCATTACCATCGTCATCTTGATTATCAAGATAATATTCATTGAATAGTAATTTGTGCAAGAAACTAATACACACTTTGGACTTTGGGCTGTCTCATTTCATTGTATTTCCTGTCCTGTATCTAAACTTGACTTTAGGCTTCTTGATATCATGGGTCATATTTTACATTCTCAGAATTAGCATGTGTTGAATGTGTCTTAGATTTTTAATTGTGTGTCAGTGTTGTCATTAGTGATCTTGTATTCATATTTATTTAATGAATGTTTATTAATTGAAAACATTTATGGACCCTCCCCACCCCCACACAATAAGCTCATTCATGTATAGTGAGTTTATAAAATACCTTAAAGAAAATCAATTTATGTTCATTGAAATTCTTGTCATCGTTTGAGTTCTCTTTTTGTGTTTTGTCCTGAAGTGAGACCTAAATTTTATCTGTCAGTTTCTCCGGTTCCTGCATCATTCCACAAGATTAGAAGTAGCTTCATATATCAACCATTTGATTAAAAAGATAGTAGTGACCTTGATCAGTATAAAAATAAATGAGCTATATATTAAAGGTTGTAAACACATCATCTGTGGCCTAGAGGAATAGAAGACAACGTGGAAAAAATATCTTTGATGTTCTTTAAGTTTTATAGTGACTCAGGATAAACCCAAACTGGCAAAATCACCAACCTTGCAAACACAGGGATGAAACCTAAAATATTACCAAGACAACTGAACGTGGTATAATTTACATATTATTTAAAAGGTAAAATCTAATTTCTTCCTAGACAAATAGTTACATAAGAAATACATAATTTTTAATAAAAGAAACTTAGGCCTCTTTTTCTTTTCCTAAAAGTGTCTCAAAACAAATTCTCCAAACTTAATGTGGCCGCAAGCTGTGTAATTATTTTCAAATCACATACACAGCCTAGTTGGTCTCTCTTTTAAATGCAAATAAAAGTCCAAGCAAAAAGCTTTAAAAGCTATTCCTTCCAGCAGCAGGCCATTTTTATGGTCACTGCCCTTCTGGAAAATAAAAATAAATGCAAGATTGAGTTATTGGAATCTGTAGAAAGAAATCTGTGCAGACAGACTCAGGCCCTCAGAGTTGGTGTCAAGATTATTTTAAAGTGGAAATAGTTGAGCTACAGAAGATCAGAAAAAAAATCTTATCTGCCTAAGTTGAGATTCTAGAAAATACAACTGCTATGAACTCCCACCCAAGGACATTTCTTGCATATTCAGCTGCCTTGAAAACAGACTGCTCATTCTCGTTAGTACCTAAAAACAAACAAACAAACAAAAAACAAAAAGACAAACACACACACACACACACACACACACACACACACACACACACACACACACGAAACCCAGTAGAATTGCTGTAGGCAGTTAGTCAGACATGAGCAGAGCAGGAGGATGGGCCAGGTACAGAAGGTCACCAGGGTGGAAAGCCCGAACTGCCCTTTCTTCCCATAGCACATTGATGGTCTTTATGTTTGGACCTCTTGACCTTTCCTCCCTAGAGATAATATCTAGGTCTCAGTTGTATTTCAGCTCCAGGCCCGGATAAGCAACACAACCAGTCATGGTTGACCTCAGGACCAGCTTCATGGGGCCCCTGCCCTGGTGCCAGCCAATTAATCAGTGGAGACCTTGATCCTGAAAAGACACACCTGAAAAACTGCTGAATATTTTATTAAGATCTTTCCCTGGAACCACCCCTAAGAGCTCTGCCCTTAAAATCCTTAGGATGGAGGACCCAGTATGCTCTCCCTCAGGGAGCACGCCTGTGCCTTTCCCTCTCCCTCTTCTCTCCCCTCCCCAGGCACTCCACCATTTGCTTCCTCACTCCCAAGCTCCAAGGGCCCTTCCTTTACCCCTAGAACTTGTTTGCTAAGCCCATTTCTTCTGGGAATTACTTTCTCTACTTCTGTAATTTACCCAATAATTGTTCTCTTACAGTTTGGGTCTGAACTTTGAATTCTTTCCTAGCCAGAACCCACATACCGAGGTTGCTGAACCCAGGTTTGGTCTGATCCCCCCAGTCAGACAAATGATGCCATTCCCACAACCTACAGCAGAATCTTCCATGCTCTCCTTTTGGAGGCCCCCAAACCCTCTTTTGTTCAGTTGATATGTATACATACACCTTTATCTAGGGCGACTTCACACATACTCCTTGTAGAGCAACTCCCCTGGGCATGTGCACATTAGCCTCCTTATTCCTTCTGTTATTCTGTCTGTTGTCATTAATTTGCAGACGCCCCAACTCCTGGACTCAAGGTGGAAGAGGAAAAAGTTTTTCCTCCCAACAGAGCTGTCCTCATATACTTTGGCTTTGTTAGTGCAACAGTGAGAAACTGCAATCAATTGCAGTTCTCCCTACAATAAATCATCTTCACTGTGTCAGTAAGGATATCTGGAATCTTATTTCCAGTATGAATTCTAGATCAGCAGAGTTGAAAGATAATATCCCTCTTCTTGTGTGAAGGAAGTGAGACCTTGACACTTTTATGTGATTGAAGATTGACTTAATGACGCCTGGCTGGGTTAGAAGATTTAGAATGTACACTGAGTTCTTCTAAATCTGAGGCCATCAAAACTAAGGCTTCAGTCTAGCTCAGTGGTCGGCAAACTGCGGCTCGCGAGCCACATGCGGCTCTTTGGCCTTTTGAGTGTGGCTCTTCCACAAAATACCATGGCGTGGGCGAATCTATTTTGAAGAAGTGGCTTTAGAAGTAAGTTTAAGTTTAAAAAATGTGGCTCTCAAAAGAAATTTCAATTGTTGTACTGTTGATATTTGGCTCTGCTGACTAATGAGTTTGCCAACCACTGGTCTAGCTAATAAGCAAGCCAGACTTGGATTGGGGGAGGGGGCATAGAGGGATGCTGGGAACAGGCAGCTCCCTCATTAGAGCACCGTGTCCACTTTAACAAGGAAAATGTTGAATAAGACTTCCCACTTGCGTAGTATAGGACTTCCCATCCCATTGGTGATAAAGTTTTGAAACCTAAAGGAATACATGCCCCTCATTAATAAAAACAGTACTGTGTTACTGACTTTCAGATCTCAGGATACCTGGTGTGGTCAAAGCACACAGGCTAATTTGAGAAAAAGGAGGTGCAGTGGGGAAAAAAATTACACCCAATTTAAATGAAAAGCTGTACCGATTTTTAAAACATCTTGCATGCATTATTTATAATGGCTTCTGGGGAGAATTTTTATTCACATATTTCTTCCCACTTTATTAGAGCAACACATTTTAAATAATCCCATGAAACTAATCTAGCCAGCTTTCCTGTGATAGAATGCTTGTAATTCATCACGCTACCTGTGTTTATGATTTTTATCGGCATGATAAGCCATGTAAGAGTAATTGCCATATCAATTTTATTTATCCAGTCCCAGTTTTCACTTGATCCTGTCTTAATAAATCTGGTACTTACAGTCACGTCAAAAGGGACAACTGAAATGTATTTCTGCACTAAGTAAAACTAATGGCCCTTAATGTATCTCAGAGATCCTTCACCCATCTCTCTTCCTCCAGTAATGTGTTAGGCTTTTATCACAAGTTCTTCCCTCACTAAAACACTTCATTTAAATTTCCCTAAGACAAAGCTGGCATGTTTGAGAGGAGGAATAGACTAAATGCTAAGTAGAATTATGATGTGAATTTTCTGGAGTAGAGAATCCTATGTGTGAACAGGTTGGCTATAAAATATACCAAGCAACCCATCGACATTCCTTATCAGTGCTACTGCTTCTTCATGGTTCCTCAACCAATGGATTTTGGCTTCTTAAAATCGTGGTCAGCCCAGGGATTTAGTTGGACAATGATATCAACCCAACCATTGAGTATCAAAACCACTGGACCAAATGTTTTTCTATTTTTTTTTCTCCTTTGGGTTTTATAAATGAAAATAATATTGCTCTTCATTTGAACTAATTTGCTTTATGAAGGAAGCCAATTGGTCTTTTATAAGCTCTTTCCTTACTACCAAAGCAAAAGGATAGCACGAAATTAGTACTAACATTTAAAAGAAAATGTGAAATCTAGGTAACTATAATAATTTTTTTTTATTGCAAAAAATTTAACCAACAAATAGAGGAGGTATTTCATCTCTTCTCCTTTTCCCTCAGACATACAAAGTACTCTAGAATATTAAGGAGCAAGATGATCAACTTTTTATCAAAAATTGATAATGCACTTAAAAAAATAAGCTTTTTTTTTTTTTTTGGTTAATCCTCACCTGAGAATATTTTTCCATTGATTTTTAGGGAGAGTGAAAGAGAGATGGAAAGACACAGAGAAACATCGATGTGAGAGAAATACATCGATTGGTTGCTCCTGCCCAAGCTCCAACCAGGGCCCGGGCTGGGGAAGAGCCTGTAACCAAGGTAAGTGGCCTTGACCGGAATTGAACCTGGGACCCTTTGGTCTGCAGGCCGATGCAGACCAAACTGAGCCAAACTGGCTAGATCCAGAATAAGCTTTTGTCATCTGCAATCATCAACTCCTCAGCACTAGAAAATCATAGCAAGAACATTGAATAGATTTCATATGGGGGTGTTTGTAATTAAGCAGTTTTCTGTATGCCTTATTGATGGTATCATTTTAGCTAATAAATGGTTGCTGCTGTGTTTTACCGATGTAAGGATGGGCAGAGGAAGAGTTCACTGGACTGTTCAGAAAGTGTTGCCTGTGAGAGCAGGTCCTTCCTGTTAGACAATGGGATCAATAAGGTCCTTCCTGTTAGATAATGGGACCAATAAGCCCCTAAGGTTGCACTTACATGTCCCCTTGCTTTCATTGATTCTGTAGGGGGAATAATCTTCTCACTGTCCTTCTTGGCTTAGCATCCTATAATGAAGAAAGATTAACAAGAAAAAAGCCAATAAAAGTTTATTAACAGTTATATCTCTTGTATACTTGGGAGAGATCCAGGAGAAAATAAGTAATACAAAGTAGTAGCTTAGAACTCTGGCATATATAGCATTTTCAGCAAAGAATAATAACATTTTGTGAAGAAATCACAGAACAAAGTGTTATCCATTGGGGTTACCAACTGGGACTTCGGTTCTTCTCGTCAAGGCAGAAAATATTTTAAGGCCAATGAAAATGAAAGTAGAACAAGCAATAATTTATTGACTGCAGCAAAAACATACTTAGGAGAGAGAATCAAGGAAGGGCATGGAAGAAGCAACAGGAGAACCTAGGCTGGGCTGCTTTAGCTCACTGGGAAGTCAGAGAAAAGGGGACCCTGGAGACAAGGTCAGGATGAGCTGCTGCTGCTCCCCTGGTTGCAAGTCTCATGGGGTCCCTTAGAGGATGGGGGATATGTGACTGTGGGGGAAGGGGACGGAAGGAGGCAATGGCATGGGTATGCACCTTGGAGGGAGAGCTCTTGCTGGGTACTTTGTCCTGAGCATATTTATCTCTCTTGCAGGTGGATATCTTAGGGGAGGTCTCAGGGAAGGGTCTCAATAGAATAGGTGTGCTCTTTAAGGGTCCTGGTTTCCATTGATTGGTCAGTGCCAGGACAGGGGTCATTAGTCAATGTAGCTGGTTCTGAGGCAGCCAAGATGTCACTTGTCTGGTTTTGCTGGTTTTCTGGCCTGGAGCTGAGATACAACTGAGGCCTAGATGTTATCTTTAGGGAGGAAAAGGTAAAGAAGGGGTCTAAACCGCCTGACCAGTGATATGAAAGATCAGGGGTCCAAACCACATGACCAGTGATATGCCAAGGGAAGATAGGTTACCCTGGGGGTGAGGTTCTTGTTTTCCCAGCTTTGCCCCTTGCTAGGCATCCAGGGATTTCTGCCCTGGTGAGTTTCTGTACCTGGCCCATTGTCCTTGCTCTGTTCAGGTCTAACAAAAGGAAGGTAGTTTTAGCTTCCAAGGTTGACAAACTATGGGAAGGTAAACTAATAGTAGACAAAACCCTACTAAAGTTAGTTCTGCAGAGTCCCCTAGTGCTTTCTCCAAGCTGATAGGGTCTAAGTTGTCTTTAGTGATTAACTTTTGTTCTTCCTGGTGGAGAAAGGAGGAGGGATATTTTGGAAAATTTGTTTTCTGCTTTTATGCAAATAGGGACAGGGCAGGGAACTTTTCTTGTATCTGCTTCTTTTCAATTACCTTCAGCTCAAAATAATTCTGATGCTGAAATGGCATTATTGGGGTGACATATTCTTTAATTGATACTTTGGCATGGGGATATATCTCCTGAAGGAGAAATGCAGGATTGGAATTTATTGTTAACTAGAGACCTGGTGCACGAATTCATGCATCAGTGGGGTTCCTTGGCCTGGCCTGCGGGATCAGGCTGAAACTGGCTCTCCGACATCCCCTGAGGGGTCCAGGGTTGCAAGAGGGCTCAGGCCAGGCCGAGGGACCCCACCGGTGTATGATCGGGGCTGGGGAGGGATGCGGGAGGTTGGCCAGCCGGAGAGGGACTGTGGGAGGGCTCCAGGGCATGTCTGGCCCGTCTTGCTCAGTCCTGATCTGCTGGACCCCAGCAGCAAGGTAACCTACCAGTCGGAGCGTCTGCCCCCTGGTGGTCAGTGCACATCATAGCGAGCAGTTGAGCAGCCTTAGCATATCATTAGCATATTAGGCTTTGATTGGTTGAACAGCCGACCAGATGACCAGACATTTAGCATATTAGGCTTTTATTATATCAGATTAGAGCTAAGATATATCTTTCAATGTGAGCATTGCGGGGAGGAAGAGGGCTTAATTAGAATTGGGTAGGGACCGTGATAGTGCATTTTAGCACTGGTAGGTCATTCAAGGCTAGGATTCAGGGAGAGAGGTTCAGAACAGTCTTAGGGCACAAACTGTCTGTGGTGTATTGCACTGAAGAGTTGATGGACATTTCTGTAAATAAGGAAGTTTCTGTTATGAGCAATAAAGTTATGTGCCTGGGCAAGGGACTCAGAATAGTAAAGTTATGCCGATGAAGACAATGGAATAGTAAAGTCATATTACTGTGGACAGTTCTGTGAGTGGAGGTATTTGGTTTCCCAGTGTCCAAACTGCATGTGGGTCTAGCTGGTTTTAGCTCTCAGCATCTGTTGGCCTAAAAATGATGACTTAGTATGATTATAAAGAGATGATTTTTAAATCACTTAAAATAATAAACATTCATTTCAGATGATAAAAATTAATTAAAAAATTAAAAGAAACATTTAAACATAAAATGACTTTTAAAAACTCAAATAAATATGTTTCTATCACTATTCTCCCAGCTATTTTAAAAGAAGATGATCTTTATATGCAAGTCCTTTATTATTGAGAAGACACATTTTGAACTCACTTAGGTTTTCCTCCTTGTTTCTGGAGAGGCCTCTCTCTGCTTATTGCTTTTACCTTGCTGAGCAGCCTCTACCCTGGAGCTTTATTCCTTGGCATTATTGATAACACCCTCCTTCAGGTTTTCTTTCTGGCACACCTCTGCTCTTTGGGGTGGAGGCATCAGCTTAGCTCTCCTCTTTCCTATTATTTCCTTCTGCTCCACCCAATAGCATAAATATACCTTGATTTAGGTAACCTGGATTTTAAAGGATTTGCTCATTTAGGGCCACAAACACTTTTAATATTGCTTATTAACTTCTTCATAGGGATGTTATATTTTGAATCTGAGAATATGTAGATACTAAATGCTCTATAAATGTGAATTATAGCATAGATTTTCAGAGAACGGAAGTGTAACTATTGTGTGAAATACACCAAACCATAGTGTAGATAGAAGGAACTTTGTTGGGAATAAATTGTCTTTTATGATATTTTGATTGCCTCTTCTGTTCAGTGAACCATCTGCTATGCTCATTGTTTCTCTTTCTATTTTTTCTTCCCTCTGCTGTGCATTTTCCAGTTTCTGAGTCCTCTTACTCAGGCACTGGCCTGCCTGTTGGCATCTCCATGGTACCATATCAGCAGCAGGTCAAAATAAGCAAGGGTTGGGACATTTTCTTCTAGGGGCTATTGTTTCTGATTGGAATTTCAGCTGGAACAGAAGCATTCCAATTCAATGAGCCACAAGGGGAGGGTTGGGTCCTTTCTGTCTGAGGGTTGCTGCCATCCTCCCTCCCAGAGGGGTTAGCCACACTCAGAACACAGCACTCTTCACATTGAAGTAAGTAACACTGCAGCTTTTGAGCCATAAGAGGAAAACTCATTATCTACAGTGTGTGAGAGTCTCATGCAGGAAGTCACGGAGGAAAGCTTGAGCAATTTAGACTCAAGTGTCATTCAGAGTATACTTATTGCCCAAATGGAGTTTCCCCTTCCCTGGGTAAATGCACAAGCACGTTACAAGAGGAGGGAGCGGGGGGAGGAGAGAAGGGATAGAGAGAGAGCAAGCAACCACCTCATGCATGAAAATATTTCCTGCAAAGCAAAACATTGACAAGATTGGATCTATAAGGAAAGTGCCTGTTGAAGAAAAATGTCATCCTGCCAAAGTTCAACGGGTAAAGAAGACTTCATTCAACACTATTGCAACAGGAGAGAGACGCCTATTAGTTTAATTCTGCTGAAACAAATGCTGGAGGAGTGTGTTTTTTTAATGTTTTTATTGATTTCAGAGAGGAAGGGAGAAGGGGAGAGTGATAGAAACATCAATGATGAAAGTCAGTGATTGTCTCCTGCACACCCCCTACTGGGGGTTGAGCCTGCAACCTGGGTATGTGCCCTGACTGTGACCTGATGGTTCATGGGTTGTCACTCAAACACTGAGCAACACTGGCCAGGCTGGAGAGTTTTTAAGAGCTGAGGTGAATGGGATCATAGGCCATCTGTGTTTGCTAATTGGCCTTATCCATAGGAAAACTAAGCTTTCTCTTATCTTCATGACAGGAGGTAGTTCTACAATGCAAGCAAGGGGCCCATCCCATTATGGAGACTGGAAGATAGGAGTTCTGTCTACATTGATGGTTATATTTCAAAGAGATGGTTTCCACATCCTTGAGAAAGGTATGCCTAAGGCTGTAAAACTGGCAAGGGGCTTGGTGAAGATATATATCCATTTCAAAAGAGCAGAGAAGGAATGGACAAGTTTTCTAAAGTAAATGCTCTAAGGAAGAGGAGGTCAGGGGCTTAGAAGAGGGAGAAGCTTGTCTGAAGTGGGGTCAAGCGGAGAAAAGGAGTAAGGCCACCTGTCACTTTCCTGGAGAGCACCTCCCACATCCCTCTGTGAGCTTCCTCGCAGAAAGAAGGGTATCTGCCTTGCCATCATTCTGGATGTGCTGTGGCATACTTCACATTTGTGAGGTAGGCTGATGTGTATGGAGTTGAGTGGAAGCTTCTGGGGCCTCTACTGCCACCAACTGCCACCAACCTGTCCTTTTTAACCTTGGCTGTCAACTTAAATTCTTTCTTTTAGACATTTATTCTCTTGGGTTACTCCTCATTTTTACCTTGGGGTTCTTTTTGTGAACAAACATATATTTGATTATACATATAATATATATATATATATATATGTATATATATATATATATTTATCCTATATCTTTATGAATGAATGAATTTGTTTATTTTTTTCTGTGAAAGAAGTTTAAGAATAGCCTCCTAGACTTTAGAACTTAGGGCTTAAAGAAGATTCAAGGGGTACGGGAGGAAGGGGCAATAGTATTTGTTATATTAGTTACTGTGAATCAGGCACAGGGTTAAGATCTCTACTGTTTCCTAGTTAATCACAATGACTCTATGAAGTAAGTATGATAGTTCGTATTTCCAGAAGCTTAATGCTACTTAACAAAGCCGTATAGTTAGTCAGTGGTGGAGCTGAGATTCTTACACAATGCTGTCAGAAGCAGTCTGCTGCCTCCAGTTTTGATGTTTGACCACTGACAGCTTTGAGGCACTGCCTTCCCCCTTTTCTTTTTACCTCACATCTGAGCAAGTTAATGTAAAAGGGGAATCAAACCATACAAGGTCCTTACCCAAGCAGGGCACCCCTGGTCAAACCCCATAACCATAATAACTACCAAAGCCACTCACCTCTCCCTTCTCTCAAGCTGCTCCCAGCCAGATTGAGTGCCTGCCCTGATCTACTAAAAATAATCCCAATAGGTGAGTAATTATACTCTTTGTACCCTCTTTGTGATCTATGATGTCATCAATTTTGACATGGGAATCAATTTTGGGTGTGGGATTGATCCCTTCCTCTGCTGGCAGGGCAACCACAAAACAGAAAGGCAATGCAAAACAGAAAGGGAAGGTGAGGCCCAGGTGTACACACACACACACACACACACACACACACACACACACACACACACACACTCGTGTCATACTGCAGTGGCCAAGATTTTACACGTGCCTTAGCTGCAGAGCCTCACCCATGCCATAAATATTACTCAGAGAAAATGGGAAAAAGTCATGTGCAATAGAACCTATTGAAAAATTAATTTGCACTAATTCTGTGTGTTTGAATTTGGTTCATCTTCCTTTCCACGTGCTTTTGGTTCTTACAATTATAAATTGAGGTCATGTGGGATAGCATGAACCAAAGTAAACCTTATTGCAATTAGGACTGTTTAAATGGTTTCAAGCCTGCTTCTCCATTCTCTTTTCTGTGGTTATGAATATAATGAATTTTTTTAAAAAATTAGAGAACCGTTGCTGAGCTAGAAGACAAATGCTATGTTGCAGTAGTGGAGACAGACCATCTCATGCATCATCTGAGAGACTGAGTCAAAGAATCATCCTTGTGGGTAGTGAACATCTGCTTTATGTAGCTTCCCCTTTTCCAGTTCTCTGATAAACAGAACTGACTTTCCTCTAAGGAAGCTATTCCTTATGTCCAACAGAGATAACTTCTTCAAGTTCATAAAAATCTGCCCCAGACTCAGGGATGGACATAGAGGCCGGGGTTGGCCTATAAAAATACTTTACCCTCCTGGCCGAAACCGGTTTGGCTCAGTGGATAGAGCGTCGGCCTGCGGACTCAAGGGTCCCGGGTTCGATTCCGGTCAAGGGCATGTACCTTGGTTGCGGGCACATCCCCAGTGGGAGGTGTGCAGGAGGCAGCTGATCGATGTTTCTCTCTCATCGATGTTTCTAACTCTCTCTCCCTCTCCCTTCCTCTCTGTAAAATATCAATAAAATATATTTAAAAAAAAATACTTTACCCTCCTGAATCTAGCAGTGGGTTTTTAAATGGGCACATCTCTCAATTCAGGCCCACATAACACTTGCTCAGGAATTTTTCTGCCAGAACCCACACAATATGGGTGACTTTCACTGAGATTGTGAGGCCATATAGCCATGCCATGCAAAAGGTAGGATGTGATAAAAGGGTCTGTCATGGATGGTTGTTCAAAGATGATTTCTCTTTGTAGTAAACAGCTCTTAGTACCTGAAAGTAGACTTATTGAGAGATAGAAAAAGACACAGAGCTCTAAGATATAATTCCCGAAGCCAGTTATCTTTGAAAGTTTCAGTTAACATAAGCCAATGACTTCCCTTTTTCTTCCTAAGCGAGTTTGAGTTTAGTTTCTATTACTTGTGATCCCAAGTCTACACTGTATGTATGTAAATACTAGTACACTGCACCATGAAAGAGGTATTAGGTAAAGTGATTGAATAATTTATTGTCCAAAGAAGGACACTTTTGATAGTGAAAGTGAACACTATTCATACTTATACAGGGAAACAGGTTACACTGGAACTGTTCTGGGCAAACCAGGACATACAGTATGTTAACCCTAATAATTAGGGTTTTACTGTACCATATTGCATAGAGTATAAACCATGGAGTAGCTTCCTACATGCTCATAGATTTTTGTAAGGTATATTTCATATCTATGGAAACAGCCTATAGACATAAATGCCACTGAAAGGTTGTGTGCCTACACCTTAGCCCTCTACCTACCATTTATAAAATGAGTTTGGATGAGAAAATTTAGAGTTTCAAAATTGCACACTCACAATTCAAAGACACCTCATCTCAGGAAGTTAGGATTCAGAGGACAGGCCAGCCTCCATCTATCTTCAGTGGTTGCTTGGAAAGTTGCGTTGAGAAGCGCAATAGACTGAATAATGGTTCCCAAAGACCTCCATGACCTAATTCCCGGAAACTGTGCATCTAATAATTTTATCTGATAAGAAGGATTTTGCACAGGTGATTACATGCACAATCTTCAGATGGGAAGAGTATCCTGCATTATCTGAGTAAGCACTAACTGTAATGTATTCTTAGAAGAGACAGGCTGATGTGACTACCAAAGAGGAAGGTATGTGACCGTGCTGCTGGCCTTGAAGGTGGAGGAAGGGGCCACACACCACCACATGCAAGGAATGCAGCTCCAGAACCTCACAAAGGTAAGGAAACAGATTCTCTTCTGAAGTTTCCGACAGAATATAGCCCTGCCAACCTTCTAATTTTAGAGATCTGACTAGAACTCTTAAGAAAATAAATTGTATTATTTTAAGCCTCTGAATTGGTGGTAGTTGGTGGCAGCATCATAGGTGAATAATCCAAGAATGATGGTGAAGTAGTATTGATCTCACTAGGAAATTGGACCAGGATATAGATGAGATAGACCATTCTGAATGTATGGTGGTGATTGCTTTATTGTCACCTAGCTGCAGTTTCTGACTTAGAAGGCTATAACTCTGAATATGTAAAAATAGCTTTGTAATAAATTGGTATGTTCTACTTCTATGTGAATATTGCCTCCTTACAGGGAGCCTCTGACATGTGCTGATAGGTTGTTCTTTGCCTTTCCTCGTAAGTTATAGTTACAGACAAAAGCAGGCTTGGGGTGTTGTATTCAACATTTATCTCATTTTCATGCTGTTTGTTACAAGTGGCTTCTAACTGATGGCATGGATCAGAATAATTTAAGAAGTTTGTAACAGTGAATGCTTGAATCTCACCCCGATGTACCCAATCAGAGTTTCTATAAGTGTTTATTTTTATATTTTTCCATGGAAATTACAAACAACACAAAAAGTTGAAAACATGATTACTGCCATTGGCTGATGTCATGTGAAACAAACTGAAAATAGTGCTTCTTTTGTAACATATTTGACATACTTGAGGTTCTATTTCTGCCATGACACCCATATTCCAGTGATGGTAAATATAAGTATAGCCATGCCATGCAAAAGGCTCAGGATTTTTCCTAAATATGAGATTCATTACCAAAGTGCTATTTTAGGAAATTACGTCTGTCTTAGGCTAGATGGCATCTCATCAAATTTGATAATTTGATGTAATCTGTTTGCTGACGGGTGAGACAGAAAATATTGCTGCTCTATCCCAATTTATACTCACATTAAATTGAATTATAAAATTACTGTTTTTATAGACCAAAATATTTGAATACTGGCAATTCCCTATGGTTTCACCTGTCAAACGAATTCGTTAGCAACTAAACTCAAATAAAATAAGCTAACTTACTTCAGTACTTTTTTAAAAATGAAATTTAATAAGTAGATAAAAAGTATGATAACTTCCATGTTATTGATAATAATCAAACAGATAAAAAATAAACTGTAAGTTACAACCCTTTGTAGTATTATCTTTGTTTATTTTAGTCAACCTTTCCCAGACATGAATATAAATCTGAACACATTTACTGAACTTGTGAATGTTACTATTTTATATGGAATGAATAACAATCACACATCATGAATGTTTTGTATGTACTTAAAATTTTGTGTTATGATACATACTGTGAATGAGTTTATTGCATATACAATTAGGACTGGGATAGGTGTAGGTGTAGCATGATAGAAATATTATGGGAACTAGGTTGACAAGTCTTGGTTTGGAGGCCAGATCTGCCACTTGCATTAATTTTCTCATCTGCAAAATGGGAAAAAGAAAACATTAATACCTACCTCCTAGAATTGCTGTGAGGCTCAAATGAGTTAATGTGTATGCAGGTAATTGTAAATCATAAAACACTGTATCGTGGTGTATATCCGATAAGTACATGCTGAGAATTCACCATCTGTGCAAGAACAGACTGAAGCTGTTTCTAGAATACTAATTGGGTATGGCTTTTTCAACTGACAAACAGAACTTGTCCATGCATTAAGAAAGAAGGTCTACTCTTTCCTAAAGAATATGTAACTAACAAGTATGAGTGATGTGGATGAAAAAGCAAGGTCTGTCTATTCATAAAATAAGTAGTAAGGTAAAAATAGTTAGATCAACAATGGCATTTCAGAAAGAATAGCTGCTTTTTTATTTAAATGATTTTAAAATCTTCACTCCTCACTTTTTTCTGAAACTTCTTTGTTTGGGGGAGTATAACATTTCATTCAAATGTCCTCATAAGGCTATTTTCTGGATGTTGTTTCGAAATGAGTTAATGAATCAGATAATGTCAGGAGGTAAAACACACACTGATGTTATAGCTTCTCTATCAAGGATATTACAAACAGTATATCTACACCTTTTATTTGTATTACACCTTCAGAGCATTTTCATGCCATTAAGAATTATTTCATGAGTGTATTTAGTGAGACAGAAAGTGATAAACGATCATATGTTTACTTCTTTTACTTGTGTATTCTTTTACTCATTAGCATTTCTCTTTTGAGAAACAAACATATAAATAGACCTTTTCAATATATGTGGACATTGCCTGGAAATAGAAGAGCGAGAACCATGAGGATGCTTGGAGAGTGCAAGGGCAGTGGGAGGGCTGCTGAGGCCTCGCAGAGCAAAGGGCATTTAAGCGGAGCCTTGAATAATGAATAAATTCACCCATGTGAGTGTTGGAGTGGTGGATGGGATGGTGACAGAAAGATGTGCAAGGAAGAGGAAATAGCATGGGCAAAGGTGAAAAGGCATGAAACAGCACAGCATGTGGAATTAGAACTCTAATCCATTTAGCATTCCTGGAATAGAAAACTTTAAGGGAAGGAATTCGAAGACCCTTTCTAATAATTCTATGGCTGGGGTTCATTCCCAGTGGAGGAACTTCCATTAGTATAACACACCTCTCCTCCTACCCTGAACTGCTATTTTTCTTGGGGTGCATAGGGGTGATTGACTTAGGTTTGGAAGGAGAAACTAGAAATGTATAGTCCTGCTCCCTTCTCTCTGCTCTTGGTTCAGAGCCAGGCTGACTGCAGGGCATCATCTCTTCTCCCTTGTTTTTCTCCATGTCCTGCTTAGAGGGGCAGAGCTTGTCCTTAAGTTAAGGCTGGGTTGAGTGGTGGGGAAGTTGGATACATTTTTTTTGGGGGGGGGAGGGAGAGAGGGTTAATTAAATGTATAGTTAGTTATTAGAATGTGTAAAATGGCATACATTTTGAGGAATAATTAGGCAGAATTTTAGGGATAGAGTTGTTGGGTGGGGTCCAGTGCCCTAGATTTAGGCCCTGAACTTTATTGTTGGGGCCTTGGTCTGTGTGGAAGCTTGCATTGGTCTGCAAGTCATCTTTTGACTGTCCTACAGTTGGATTTTAATCCTTGCAGGCTGCGAAAGTGACTTTGGTTTTGGTCCTAAGGGATTTTGACCTGGATGGCTGATCAGATTGAAACTTTTTTTCCCCACAAGCAGATGACTCTACAAATTTTCATCAATGCTGATTTCCCTCTCAAAAAGGCATAAGCTTTGCCCAAGCATCACTCGGTAAGAGGTGTGGATAAACTGAGGAATTCATATTGGGCACGATACCAAAATCATAAAAAAGTGCACAGTACATTTTAGAAGTTGTGGTAATTGTATTTATTTCGATAACTCAATCCCTTCCATTAGATGGAGACTTTATCACTTAAACTAAATACCTGTCACTCTAACCAATTTCTGTCTGCTGGACTACAGTTTGGACACATGATATCACTGAATGTACCTTGTTGAATATACCATAACATGCTGAGACCCGACTCTAAGGATTAGGATATAATACAAACTGATTAGACAAAATTGATGTATTGAATACTAGACCAGAATAAGAACTAACCCATTTATTGATGTTTCTAATTTTTATATGGATTTATGGACCTTTTAAAAGAGTTAAAATTTTAAATTAAAGGCAGACGTCTGCAAAATAATCTAAATATACACCTGATTTTTCATTACATTTTAGATTCTAGAATGTCTTTTTTAAAAGACAGCTCACTAAAATTGCTGAAATAATAGGATAATGATAAAATATATCTGTAATGTAACAGAATTACAGTTCAGTGGGCACTTGCCACCCAGTTTATGAAATAGAAATTTACCATTACCTTTAAAACCCTAATGAGTCTCTGAATTTTTGTGTATAACTTTTTGTCTATTGTTAAAATTTTTTCATACGTTTAGCCTTGAGTAAACATAAAATATCTAGGCTTTGTCTACTGACTAGCAGCTCTGCCAAAGTTCAAGTGTTCATTCACACGTGGGAGAGTGGGGTGGACAGTCTGACCCTCTATTGTGTGCCCTTGGTCAACTTGTCTTTCAGTTCGTTTCACAGTGCAGTTTTAGTTATTATAGCTTTTTATATTTTAACAATTTTTTTTATTTTTTGGTTATTTTCCTCAGCATCCCAGTATAATGTCTCAATGTTGCCTTTCATGACACTGAGTCTTTTTTTTTAAGGTCAGTTTTGCTTTGTTTAGCATCCAATACATACTTTAATTCAGCTATTGCAATTTTAGTTTTCTTACGATATTTTTTAGTCTCACCTTGTCATCTTATTCCACAATTTCCTTGTGAGAAGAAATGGATCGCATAGCATACAAACACAAATATCTGCTAGAAAAAATAAAGAGCAGTTTTAATGCAAAGAACATTAAGACATTACCTCACCCAAACATGTGGGTGTATTCTAGTTAGGATGCCTCGCCAAACACCTGCTAATACCATGTCCTGATTCCAGTAATAAATCCTTATCAGGGGTCTGTGTTCCTAAGGAGTCCTTTGGGTGATATATCATTTCGGTTGTGAAATAAGCTGTCCCAAAACTTCGTGACTTAAGACAACATTTATTATACTTGCTATTGGGTGGGTCAGAAATTGGAGCCGGGCTTGGAATGATCATCTTGTTTGCCTCAGCTCACTCCCTGGACTGCGGGCAGTGCCAGGTCAGCTGGGACTGGCTGGCCTAGCACAGTGTCATGGGGGCTGCTCCCCTCTGCTCATCACCCTGAGGCCAGCTTGGGTTGTTCATGGGGCTGCAGAGCAGGTCTCTGGGAGAAAGCTGAAGTGTGCAAGGACTCTTGAGTCTCAGACTGGGAACTGGCACCATATGGCTTCCACTCCTTCCCACGGACCAAAGCAAATCATAAGACCAGCCAGATTCGAGGGAAAGGAGAGGAGACTCTACCTCTTCATGGCAGAAAGGAGTCCGGGATTGTGGCCATTGTTTGATTCTATCACAGACAGGGTTCTGCTTCTCCAGTATTGATGTTCATTTGGAATAGGTGCCATGTTGCTGTTTATTTCTCTATGTTTATTATCAAGGTGGGAAAGGTCCGGGTAAAGCTGTGTGGGCGTATGGTAAAATGTGTTTAAATTGCCCTTCTCTCGGCTCACAGCCTAACTGCTCATCAGCCTAACCGAACCCAAATGTCTTCACAATATTCTCTCCTTGAGAAGCCTGGTCTTTCTTGTGCGATGAAGTATTTTTCCTGATGTTTCTATTACTATTTTGCTAAGAAGTTGAGAGAGCCTTCATTCGGGATTGCTGGCCATTTAGAACTGGTGGACTTAGCTTGATATCCAGATGTGCTATTTCTTATTCCAGATCAGAAGGTTATAGGCTACGTTCACGCACTCTCGCGGTGACTGCCACAATACTGTGTTGTGTTTGACCACTGCTCACTGGAACTTAATTTCCTGGCAAGGACCTGACAGGCAAAACCAGGATTTCTTGAGTTCAATTTCTCACCAGATAATTCGTCTCGGTCCCATGCTATTTGCTACCTGCATGGAGACCTGCACTTGTTTCTGAGCTGGCGGTGTTTGCATTGGGTCTTGTTTACTCTTCTGCACCCACATCCATCAGGCTGTCACCATAGGCACCACATTTACATAACTAATGGCAATCCTGCTCTGTGTCATTGCAGGGTGCACTATGACTAGAGATCTCATTCACACAATGGTGACCTTCCAAATCTCACTTCTGTTCATTTGATCTGTAGGTCCTTCAAGTTCAAACTGCCAGGTTCTTGCCTGTTCAGAGAATTACCAGAAAGACTGGCCCGTGCCAGTGTCTACTTTCTGATTTTTTTTCTTTATTTTTGCATTTTTTCACTAGCTCAGCAGTTTTTTCACTATGTTATTGACTTAGCAATGTTTGCTCTGATACTTTGGCATCCTTGTGGCCTCACTCTGTTTACCATGGAAGCAATGGAAACCTATGCTGTTTGGATCAGATTACTTTGCCGTTTTCCATGAGGATGCAGTACCCACACGGAACCACCGAATTGTCTGTTTTGATGGAACTGATTAATCATTCAAGGTAAACTTCCATTCCTTTTAGTGAAATGAATGGATTTTTGCTTATTTTTTTTTCCAAAAGTGAATTAATTGAATTACTGGTTATTTGACTGAATTGATTGAAAAAAAAATTTTTTTAAATTTTAAACATCTCTGGTTTCCCATTTTTATCAATATTATTCAGAAAAGCCTAGGTTTCAGTCATTCTGAGGACTAGATGGGTTTTATTTACCAGTTAGAAGGTCATTGCTTCTTCTAATTAGCATTTTTTTTACCCCCATGAAATGTGCCTGCCAGTGAAGCACAGGGTGTTGAACAAGCACTCCAGCGTCAGGCTCCTGATTCTGTCTCTAGTTGTTCACCTGTAAACCATCAGTAATATCCACTCATAGAGCCTCAGGGGATGAACATATGTGAAGCCCTGAGAACCGTGTGTGGGAGAGAGAAAGCACTCAGTAAATTCTAGCTGCCTTTCCTAGTTTCATCCTCTAAATGGTGTGCAATAAATCAACACTCAGGAAAAGATGTCCATTTCGACCTCGCTAAAAACCATCTCTCTCTGGGAAGTCTCTGGGTCCCCTTGGCCTGTGTGTTGTTGCTCCAGGCTGCTGAGTTTCACTTTTCTGACCTGTTTTGGGTTTGCTGTTGGTGGCAGAAACATTGCAAACCCCCCGCTGTGTGGAAAAATCTGAGCAGTCGTGTTTGCTGTCACAAGGGCATTGAAAGCTGAAAATACCTGCCAGTCCTAGAGGTTCCCGGCTCAGGGCTGCGCTATGGGCACAGCAGCCTTCTGCCTTTCTACATCAGAGAAGAAAAAGTGTTTTCCCTCCTGTTAATAAAACTGATAAACTCAAGATCACACCTGTACAACTGCTTCCAGCATCCTCAAAGGCAAGAAAGTCATGGTTTCTTGGGGAAGATACCAGGAAAAGTAACAATAGAATAGACGGAGGCAAAAATCTCCAGTGTGGATGGTATTATGATAGCCTGAACGTGCTGGCAAGCACGCCTTATTATGAGGACCCTGGGTTAGTAGAAGGAGCACAAAACCAACCCTTTATAGAAAAAGAGACCATGCAAGTACCAGTTGGTACACTTGAACATTGCTTTCCTTCTTTGAGACTGAGTTTCTGTATCTGTAAAGTTAGGGTGCTGATGTGTGATCTCTAAATCCTGCTGCTCAGATGTTCCTTGTTTCCAGGATAAAGCACACAGGAGGCGTCTGTGGAAAGGCTTGAGAACAATTGTGGAACCCGTTCAGCATCACTGTTGGCAGAAACCGTGATGAGTATGATTTAGCGGGCTTCCCACAGCTACTGCAAAAGATGTTGAGCCAAATTCCTGGGGCAGCTGAACCACTGCCTGGCAGTCAGCTAGGCCTGCTTCCAGAACTGCTAAGTGGTTCCTTTGTGACCTGGCTGTGTTAATCCTGAGCTGGCCACTTTGGGAGGGATATTAGCTCATTGATATCACTGGATCAAGACCAGGTTTGCTTCAGGGAAAGAAATAAACATGGGAAAGAAATATGTTCGTCATTTCATAACAAGTATATGAATCACTATCACATGAATATGGGAGATATCAAGATCAGATATTGTCCCTGAAACACAGACATATGTATATACAGGAAGAATTTTAAATACATAATTAGACAATGTGGTAGCTATTAGACCAGTTCTATGTCAGTGTGCTGAAGGATTTAGCTATTAAGTCTACTCTGTGAGATAGAAACCAAAATAACTTGACACTTGTCTTGTGCATGCCTTCTAAAAATAGAAAGCTTCTGCACAGCAAAAGAAACCATCAACAAAACAACAAGAAAGCCAACTGCATGGGAGAACATATTTGCCAATGTTATCTCCGATAAGGGTTTAATCTCCAACATTTACAGGGAACTCATACAATGTAACAAAAGGAAGGTAAACAATCCAATAAAATAAATGGGCAAAGGACTTAAATAGACACTTTCGAAAGAGGACATATAGAAGGCCAAGAGACACATGAAAACATGCTCAAAGTCACTAATCATTCAAGAGATGCAAATTAAAACAACAATGAGGTACCATCTCACACATGTCAGAATGGCTATGATCAACAAATCAACAAACTACAAATGCTGGCGAGAATGTGGAGAAAAAGGAACCCTCGTGCACTGCTGGTGGGAATGCAGACTGGTTCAGCCGCTGTGGAAGACAGTATGGAGTTTCCTCAAAAAACTAAAAATGGAATTCCCATTTGACCCAGTAATCCCACTCCCAGGAATATATCCCAAGAAACCAGAAACACCAGTCAGAAAGGACATATGCACCCCTATGTGCTCCCTATGTTCATAGCAGCACAATTTACGATAGCTAAGATTTGCAAACAGCCTACGTGCCCATCAGCAGATGAGTGGATTAAAAAATGGGTACATCTACACAATGCAATACTACGGTGCTATAAAAAAAGAAGGAACTTTTACCATTTGCAACTTCATGGATGGGCCTGGAGAGCATTATGCTAAGCGAAATAAGCCAGTTAGAGAAAAATAAAAATAATATTTTTTATTAGCATGAGCGTGACCTAAGATTATTCTCCAGATCTAAAAAGGCAGGACTTTCTTATAAGGAGATAGAGTTTCTGATAATGGTTATATTAACTTTCAAAAGTGGGGCAACCACTTAAGAAGTAACTCAGGGGAAATCTGATTATTTCAAACAGGGACTTTACAAATATGCAGAGGAAAATTGCCTTTATCTATCTAAGTTTCTCTATGGCTACCACCTTTCCAAACACACACACACACACACACACAGTTAAACTAGCTCAAACACATGTGGACACACAAAATGCATGCACATGTACACACATGTTCACATACATACTTGTTTAATTTGCAAAATAATATAGCATCCAAAGCTTAGGCTTTAGAGGTAGACAGAATAAACTGAAACATTATGACTCTGATTTGGTTAGTCTCTTAGCAAATCCAGAATATCAATAGTATTTATCTTATAGACTTGTTATATCAGTGTCTACACAACCATATTGGCAAATCAAAGACAACATTTCATTGTACTGTTAGTATGACAAGATCTAAATCACTTCATTGAAAAGCAAATTATCAGAACACCTTTGTCCAAATAAAGACTTTGCTGGTGTGTAGGATTGACATGAAAGGAAAAATATATTACTGAATAGTAAATACTCTGTAGATAATGATTTACATACGTAGATAATAGTGTTCAATATGATCAAGTCCAAGCTTGAATTTATCCCTCAAATGGAATGAAAAGAAAAATTAGAACATGGGTAATGAGTAGCCACAACAAATAGTAGGGTAATCACAAAATGATCCATTTTTGCAAGCAGAACAAATTTTTAATCGTATCACTCCTAGATCTTTTGGAAAGATGTGGCAGTATGAGCCATTACTGACTCCTGTTCACTCCTATTCATTCTGCCCAGTTGGGTGACTTGTTTGGTCCAGATTGAAGCTCCTACTCAAGGGAGAACCAGCTCAGAGAATTATAATGATGAAGGCCTCCTGGGCTCTAGGAAGGGGGCAAGCAGTGTTGTTATCTAGAGCTGTCAGAAATAGAATGAGCCAGAGTATAAGTATAACTTTATGCTTAAAGAAGAGCTTTGGAGTGACCAGCTCAAAGAAGCCTTATCCATGTGGGGAAGACTGGGGTAAATAACAGAAAATACTTTCTAGAAAAGTTAAGATTGAAGGAAATAACGGTCAAAATGGCTCAATGTGCACTGACTGGCATGGCTCAGTGGTTGAGCGTCAAGGTTCCATTCTAGGTCCCGGCATATGCCTGGGTTGCAGGCTCAATCCCCAGTAGGGGGCGTGCAGGAGGCAGCCAATCATTGATGTTTCTATCCATCTCTCTTCCCCTTCCTCTCTGAAATATATATATGGTTCAATGTCATTGCATAAAATGATTAGTTCTGCACCTAAAGTGTTTTGGGTGCCACTTTTTAAAAAAAATATATTTTTTTTTTATTGATTTCAGAGAGTAAGGCAGAGAGAGAGAGAGAGAGAGAGAGAGAGAGAGAGAGAGAGAGAGAGAGAGAAACATCAATGAGGAGAGAGAATCATTGATCGGCTGCCTCCTGCACAACCCCTACTGGGGATGGAGCCCGCAACCCAGGCATGTGCCCTGAAATCCGGGACCTCGTGGTTCATGGGTTGATGCTCAACCACTGAGTCACACCGGCCAGGCTGGGTGACACTATTTTGAAGTTTGTAGGGTTCAGGAGTTAAGTGTGCAATGTCAGATCAGACAGTGGGAGCCTAATCTTAATTTATACTTAAACTTTGAATACCATCAGTATTGGTTACAAGATTTCATCAACATACAGTCCAGAGAGACACTGCATTTTTTGTGACTTTTCTTCTCTGATATTACACTAACAGTAATAGCTAACATTTAATGTACACCCATTAATTTGCTAAAGCTGTTCTTAGCACTCTGAGTGTGTTTTCTTATTTCAACATCACAACAGGCCTACAAGTTATCTGCACTAAACAGTTGAGGAAATAGAGGTGTAGAGAAGTGGAAAATCCACCTAAGTTAAAAAATTGCCCAAGGACAAGTTAACATAGTGAACTCTTTACAGGTGTGTGTCTTATTACAGTTTGTATACACATTGCTTAACTTAGAATATGCCTGAATTCTTGCATGCATAATTAATGAATGTATAAATAAGTGAAAGTTCGGTTACAATACAATATGTTGGCCCCCTGTCTCCAAGATTCTTAATAAATGCACTGGGTGATGATTTTACCATGATATTGGTATTAATAGCTAGAATTTTTTACCTGAATGTTATAATATGATGCACATTTGAAGTAACTGGGTAAATTGAGCAGATACTAAACTACTTTTCAAATTGCAGTGTTGAAAATTGCATATTCTTTATTATGAATAAGCTCTACCTCATTAAAACGACTGAAGTACTGTATAGTAATGATAATGAGAGTCATATCTTGCCTTCTGTGCTGGTTTGTACTCTTCTTTGTTCAAAAGAGCAGAGAGCTTACAATAAGATGAATGACAGAACACAGTAGTAATCTTGTATAGGAAACAGCATACAATTAGCTAAAAACTGTAAAACGTGTTGCTAAATGGGGCATAGCTGAATACACGGTGCAAGCATTTAATGCGAGAGGAAAATTTATTATGTGGAAATTGTGAGCATTAAAAACTAATATTTCTATTTAAAATTCCCTATCCTTATTCTACCCCCAGTCAAGTAGTAATCAGCCAAATAGAGGTATTTACTGGAGAGAAACAAAATGGAGCGGGGCAGGTTTCTGCATAAGATCTAATCGTAGACAAAGGTGCATTTAAACTTTCTTTGAAATTTCCTTTGTGGGTTATTTTCTTGGTGCTTTCAAAATAAAGCAAGTGACATATTGTGGGGGGTGTGGAGACAACTGGAATTTAATGTTAAAAAGGAAATAAAAAAAATATACAATGAATAATGAGCCTGCCAAGTATAAGCCTTAGAACTTGAGTTATACAGTAGTGGCTGTGATTTCTCTATAATGTTATTTGTCTATTTCTCATGGGTCAATCCTATGACCTTTATCCCCAAACATATTATGTACAAATCAGATTTAAAAAATAGGAGGATAGGCCTGACTGGCATGGCTCAGTGGTTGCAAGTTGAGCTGTGGACCAGGCAGTCAAAGTTCGATTCCCGGTCAGGGCACATGCCTGAGTAGCAGGCTCTATCCCTGGTAGGGGGTGTGCAGAAGGCAGCTGATCGATCAATGATTCTTACTCATTGTTGATGTTTCTATCTCTCTCTTCCTCTCCCTTCTTTTCTGAAATCAATAAAAATATACTTTTTAAAATAGCAGGATTTAAGGATAATAAATTGAAATAAAATTTTACTCATTTGCATGCATGGTCTCTTTAAATAATCCCTGCTAATATCTCCATGGTATAATGGGTATTTATTTATTTTATTTTTAAAAAATTTTTCCCTTTCTCCAAATTTATCTCACCAAGAGCACCATGGTTTTACTTTTGAATACTATAGTTTCTTCATCAGCCAATTTGTGAGGTGGAATTAACACCAGCCCAGTTCCACAGTTGGCATTGATTAGCCCAAACCCCTTTAATCTAGCCAATCATTCTAGAGAGATCAGAGCCAATGAGCTGTGAGATATTTGTAAATTATCTTGAAATTTTCTGAGAAAGACAAACTTTGTGGGTTAGGACTTGAGTTTGGGAACTGCTATCGTCTGTTTTCTCCCATGAGTCAGGAATGTGAACAGTTGTGTTGATGCTGGTTTGGTTGAAAGGGAAGGTTTACAGAGCCCAAGGCTGAAGCCAGTGCCCTCAGAAAGCCGAATAGAGAATCAGACAGAAACCAGGCTCCTAACTGATATAATTCGAGCAACTAAATATTGTAAGCCAATCAAGCCTCTTTATTTTTCTAGCCAATTTGAGTTGAGACTTTTATTGGCAACATAGAGTCCACATGATTATGATGGGCAATCTCAAGAAATATCATATATGATACGGAAGAAAACAGTAGGGAGAGTTGGCTTAAGTGGAGATCATGGATTAGGTGAAAACCATTATGACATTTTAAATTCTGATTGGTTATAAGAATACTAGAGGCCCAGTGCACAAAATTCATGCATGGGGGGGGTGGTCCTTCAGCCCAGCCTGCACCCTCTTGCAATCCAGGACTGCTGGCTCCTAACTGCTTGCCTGCCTGCCCTAACATTTTGCCTGCCTGCCTGATCACCCCTAACCACTTGTCTGCCTGCCTGATTGCCTCTAACTGCTTGCCTGCCTGACTGATTGCCCCTAACCACCTCTGCCTTTATCCCGAAGGATGTCAGGAATGACATCTGGAAGGTTGTTCGGCTGTCCAGTCTAATTAGCATATTATGCTTTTATTTTTATAGATAAGTTGAAATAGCATGGTGCACAGACACCTTCACATTATAAAGGAAACACTAGTGATCTACCCTGGCATTGAATGAAGTAACATAGTGCCTAAGTTTACAGGCTATTTTTTTGCTTTGTTGAGCAGAGACACATTTCATGAGTAGCCATATGTCTGTGTATGGATATAAGTAATGGAATCTGTGTGTGTGTGTGTGTGTGTGTGTGTTTTTAAGAAAGTTTGGCTACAATTAAAAGAAACCAAATTTAACATAGATTTATCTTAGAGAACAAATGAGGTAATTTCAGGTTGATCAGCTTGATTATATGACGATCAGGGGATCATTCTTTTCATTTATTTTCTCTACCAACTTTAGAATGTTGTGTTTTTGTTTTTGATTGTTGTTGTTTTTAAGTTTGCTTCCCTAAAACGGCTGTTGGATTTCCAAATATCTTGTGCAAATAATTTAATCCAGAGATAAAAATAGAAGTCTCTCTTTATGTATCTCTATTTAAAAGTCAAGAAAACTAGAGCCTCTCGGCAGAATCACTTGTCTTGTTCAGATGTTGTCCCATGCCTATTGCTAAACCAGGGGAAATAAATTATCTTGATTCTCATAGACACATGCACATTCACTCCCTGAGCTGGAGAGAAACTTCTTTCCCCATCAGTGGGCTTATGGAAAAAACACACACAAAACCAAACTGTTCTTAAGGAACTGATTCTGCCTGCAAGGAACCACAGGAGGTAGAGATAATAGATGTGTTTGTTTTTATTACAGGGTTTTGGCCTACTTGGTAGAGATCTTATGAAATCGAATTTCTCTCTGATTCTGTGGCAACAGCCTCCGTTCAATTTCCTTTGATAGATACCTGTCGCTTGCCACTGAAATGGCAAAGAAGCATGCTTGTGACCGTTGTGTTACACACTTGTGTTGTCCCAGAGAACACAGGAGAATGGTCCTGCCAGAGCATGTCTAACTTCAATCCATGCGTGCACTTACTTGTCCCTTCTGCCTGAATTGATAGCAAGAGAGAGAAAGGTTAAGTCACATTAATCATCACAAATCAAAATGGAATTAGCAGATTCCATTTTGCAACTGACCCAACCAATTCTGCCACTGTCCCCCACCCCTGATAAATGGGACAGTTATTAAAATATATTGGCTTAATTTAACCTGTTCATTTTTTTTAAATCACTGTACCTCCTTTGCTGGGTGGGGCTCACAATTAGATATATCTTAAAAAGTTGTCAGAATTGATTAGGAAGGACTGCTACCAAAATGCTGAACAAGAATATATCTAAATAAAATATGACTCAGTTCTACTATACATATTGGCATTTCTTGTCCTGGGTGGAACAAATGGCAGTGTTCCCCAGGGTAATTTGAAGGGGATGAGATTACAAACCCTAATATATATATATATATATATCTCCTTGGCAATCTTATGGACATCATATATCAAAAAACAGATATTTCTGAAATAAGTGTAGTTAAGATCAGCTTTTATCAATATGTATGCACTTAAGATAAGACTGACCTGGCATTCTGGCTACAGATTTTTGCTGCTGTACCTGGTACAATCAAATCTAAGTGTCTGTACGAGGTTTACATTTCATTAGAAAGTGCCTGATGTTCCCCTTTCACTCATGCTGGGCTGTACCTTGGGTTCTTTCAGAGGAGTAAGTATATACATGGCAGTGAGCTGGCCATGGTTAATTCACCTAGTTAGGCTTGTTGAGTCTGGCTGGTCACGGGATGTTGCTATCGCTGAATGTTTGTGTCCCCCAGAATTCATATGTTGAAACCTAGGCCCCAATGTGATGGTATTGGGGCTTCAGGAGGTGATTAGGTCATGAGTGTGGAGCCCTCCTTATTGGGATTAGTGCCCTTATCAAATAAATGATAGCAAACTACCTGGCTCCTTCACCTTGATAGGAAACAGTGAGAAGATACCATCTGTGAACCAGATCTCCCCAGACACCCAGTCTGCTGTCAGCTTGATCTTGGACTGCCCAACCTCCAGACCTGTGAGCACTAAATATTTGTTGTTTAAGGCACCTATGCTACGGTATTTGTGTTACAGCAGCCTGAACAGGCTAAGTCCTTTCATCTAAGCAACTCATCTGTTCAACAGATAGCATCAGGGGCTATCTGTTACTTATAGAAATTGGCCAGGGGGTGAGAATCTACATTTGAAAGGCTTTGCTATGCCCTACCCAGTTTAGCTCAGTAGATAGAGCATAGGCGTGCCTACAGACTAAAAGGACCCGAGTTTGATTCCGGTCAAGGGCACAAGCTCCGGTTGCCGGCTTGATCCCCAGTAGCGGGTGTGGAGGAGGCAGCCCATCAATGATTCTCTCTCATATTGAAGTTTCTATCTCTCTCTCCCTCTCCCTCTCTCTTTCTCTCTGAAATCAATAAAAATATATTTAAAAAAGAAAGGCTTTGCTACTTTTTTTTCTTTTTTATTACAGTGTGTTTTTTTAAAAAATATTTTATTGAATTTTTTACAGAGAGCAAGGGAGAGGGATAGAGAGTTAGAAAGATAGATGAGAGGGAAACATCAATCAGCTGTCTCCTGCAACACCCCCTACTGAGGATGTGCCCAAAACCAAGGTACATGAATGCCCTTGACCAGAATCGAACCCAGGACCCTTTAGTCCACAGGCCGACGCTCTATCCCCTGAGCCAAACCAGTCAGGGCAAGGCTTTGCTACTTTATTTTGAGTCTCCTTACTTCTTTTTAGTGATCCTAGTTTCCTATATTTACCTTTTTGGAATTCCATTATCTAGAGTACTTCTTCCCCAACTAGTGTGTATATTAGTGCCTTGGAGACCATGTTAAAACAATACTTATAATTTAGTGGGTCTGAATGTGTCCCCAGAATCTGTATTTCTAATAAGCCCCCAGGGATACTGATCATGCTGTTCCATGCACCACACTTTGAGTGGCAGGATCTAGTATTCCCTTACCCTTCTTTTTTTATTTAGTTCCAGAAGTTGCATATCCTACTGCCTCAGAGTCTAGGCAAATGACTAATCGCTAGGCAGGCATTAGAGGTGGGGCTATGCTTCAGTTCAATTCATGCTTTGAGTTCTTGAAGTTTCCTTAATTCAGTAGTGATTTATGATGTAGTTAGATACAGAGATTTTTATTTTTGCCTCAGTAAAGGACTTCTACTTAAAGTTTATTTATGCTCTGCTATTCACGGTTGTCCCCAAAGAGGAATAATCTGAACAACACAACAAGAAAAAAAAGGAGATTATTAATGAGTGTAGACACTTACTGTGTTGTAGTCATTTCAATCCTATCTTCCCATTATTATGCTCCAGAGAACTAAAAAAATAGGGCTGCTAGATAAAATACAGGATGCCTGGTTAAAACGGAGCATCAGATAAACAATGATCTTTTTCCTCAGTATTAATATGTCCTCTGTAATATTTTAGAAATATTATGTAATTTGTAACAATTAGTGAAAATGAATTGATTGTATTAGTTGGCTTAAAATCATTTTATCTGACTCAATCTAAATGATCTTTAGTCAAGACTAGAATTGGACTGTTTTTTAAAATTTGTTTATTTTTTTAATTCTCATTTGAGGATATGTTTTATTTAATTGATTTTTAGAGAGAGAGGAAGTGAGAGAGAGAAAAACATCAATGTGAGAGAGAAACATCCATCAGTTGCCTCCTGTACAAACCTGACTGGGGGATCAAACCTGCGACCTTTTGATGTATGGAATGGCATTCCAACTAACTGAGCCACCTGGCCAGGGCTAGGACTAGGCTGTTTCAAACATGCCATCAACAGGCTGTCACATGTGAATCCTGCACTTTTAAGGAGCATATTTCCACTCTCTCAGGCAAAAGCAGATGAGTTTCATAATAATGTTCTCTTCTGTCTTTCCTCCAGTTCTTTGCAACTTAATTGTCAATTGAGGCAGTGAAAAAATACCAAATCCTACTAGAATTTACTCAATGTAAATCTCACCTGGTCTAGGGACTGTGTTTCCAGGATACAAATTATTCAAATATTGAGGGAGAACTCATTGTCTCTGTATAGTGGTTAGAAAATTCTCAAAAAATCATCTACTTGTCCCTGATTTATTTTCTCCAGAAGGGCTATCGAGAACATGTGCGGGGTTGGGAGGAAAAACCTTCCTTCTACCAGTTTCAGTACAGTTTGGAGCCCTGTGAAGTAGCTGACAATGGACAGATTAACGGGAAAAAGATTATTACCCAGGTGGGAGTACTCAGTAGTGAGTAATGCAGACTGGACTGAGGTCTGGGTTTATGGATCAGCTCAAAAATAGAGGTGCTGGTTAGGACTTCAGTGGGAAAATATGGAAACTTCTATTAGGCCGTTTCATCTGGATAATAATGAATAGGCTCCTCACTGGCTGGGAGCTTCCTTGGAGCAGAAGGAGGTTTATTGCAGATCAGTCTATCCACACTTCCGCTAAGGACTGATCTTCCCAATGGAAATGCCCTGGGAGAGGGGCTGATGGCAGCTGTATTTTCAGGATGCTCTGCTTTACGGAGATAAAGGAAGTTCAGAAAAGGTATCTGTCTGCTGATCTCTTCAGTACTTTCAATTAGGAGCAAGTCATAAAGAAAAGCACACCCTTTTAGGATGACTATACAAACATATTTCAGGTAACAGATCTTACTAAGGAAAAAAGAATTCCAGAAGTGAGACATTGTGTAGGGTCATAGACACTGTGTGCAAGGTTACTTTAGGGAAGAAGTAAAGGACAGAGAAAAGGTGGCAGAAAAATGACATTTTCTCCCTTACCTGTCAGCATGGACTGAGTTTTTAAGGAAGTACAGCAGGTGTGAGGTGCTATATAATCAACACGTTTAGAATAAAAACCAGATGGTGCTAAATAGACACTTGGAGCTATATATCCTATTTCCTGTCTATCTCCAACCACCCATAGCTTTCAGCAGTTGGAATTTATGAAATTAAGTAGATCAAACAGAATTATTTCATCTATAATTTAAGTTTGTGTGACAATTCTTTCTTGTTAAAAGAGTCCTTGTGTATTAAGGAAGGTCTGAGGCAAGGAGGAGTAGGAGGAGACATGTGTATATAACACTTAACTTGAAAGAAATATATCTCCAATTTGAAATGTAGTTTGTTCTTTCCTTATTACCCCTCTCCAAACTCTTAGGAGGAACTTTGTCAATAATTACAAGACAATACATAGTTACCCATACATCCATACATGAAAAAGATTCTTTGTTTCCAATGTACACTAATATTTTCACATAAATTATAAAGCAATACATTTTTCAAAATACCAATGGTGTTTATTATTTGTGTTAATCCTTCCAATCATGTCTACTTGTATACATGTCTATAGAAACTTAGATATGGGTCTAGATAGATATAGACAGAAATATTTTAAAGTGTTGTTTACTTTAATTTGCAATGTCATTTGAAATGGATAACTTAATGAGCCGTAGACACATTTCCTTCATAAAAGTTTTATCCCTGTAAATTTTCTTTATGAATAAGAAAAGAATATTAAGTGGTTGGAATCACTATATGGTTTTTAACTACATCTTTCGGCTTTAAGTAGCATCAGTGTATTCCCTGCTTTAAAGGAAGGGTGATTAGCATTCATACACTTTCTGCTACTTATCCACCCACATCTTCCAATATTTGTTAGTTATAATATTTTAAACTGTTAGCATTTATCAAATTTACCATCTGCTCTGCAACCACAGTTTCCCAGATGTTCAGTCATAGCCAAACATTGACTGGATTTAATGTTCACCGCCAGTCTTTTATTATGCATTTTTATTTTTTATTTTTATTGTTCTCCTTGTTTACTGGATTTTATCAAGATTCTTTTTCTAGATGAGTCCAGGGGTGCTATATTTCCGGATTTTTGTCATGTCTGTCTCCTGTCTTTATAGTTGAACTAGAGACCCAGTGCATGAATTTGTGCACAAGTGGGGTATGGCCGGCCTACCCCGATGATGGCCATCAGGAGCTGGGGATTATATAAAAATGAAAAAGAAAAACTCTTATTGTATCCTATATAGCTAATGTATAGATATTTTGCTAATGAGCAGTTGACCTACTTTATTTAGAGAACTAATTGTATTTATTTCTCTCCAAGGTGAAATATTTCTGTTATCAAGGCAATAACAGAAACTGTCTTATGGGCCAACACGCTAGGAAAGTATGAACACTCTTTTGCCAGAGTTATCAAGTTAGTGCGGTTGCTAGATAATAAGACAAGATGTAAAACCATGTTTGCTCACCCTCATCAAAACAAAACGTGTTGCTATCACATTAATCATGTTCTGGTATTCTTGAGGGAGCAGGAAAGTCAAGAGAGAGTGTGTTTGGTTTAGTAATAAACATTCACCATCCACCTGAACTGTTCTGCATAAGGTTAACTACACACCTAGATGTCAAATGCAATTCTTTCTGTTTTCTATAAGCAAAAGTCAGTTGGCTTCTCTGGGCTATTTGCACTAGCACAATCAGTAGTGCTGATTGGGTGCAACTGTTTTGCCTTCCCTCCCCCTAAAAAGTGATTAATTGTCAATATGATATATTTTCTGTTATGTTTCTAAATCATCTTATAAATAACTCTTGCCAAATATTTAGGCATTACACAATTTACTATATTTACAGAGGAAGTCTCCTAACAGTAAGATGCCTAAGTCAGCAACTCCAACACTAAGCCCAGTTTATCAGATATGCTTGAAAAACCTAACTTCTAACTGTAGATGTATTTAAGCAGCTAACTCCATCAGCAGACAGTAATGTATAAGAGGAGGTTATGAGTAACAGTAAATAAACATGTGAATGTGAAGGTTGGAAACTAAACTAAATCTAAAAATTAAATAACGTGTGTTATTTGTGGAATCTCTTCTCTTTATCCTAGAGGGCGCTCTTTATATAATTGCAATTTTATAACTGACATTTCAGTGTGTATAAAAAAGTTGTAATGGAACCAATATAAAAAATTTTGGTAGCAAGAATATAAAATGACACAAATTTATGTGCATGTTCATTCCTTTGAATATCAATAGTGAATTTAATACAAAAAGTGACAAAATAGATTATGAGGTTCAAGTAGACATTTTTCAAAGAAGACATACAGATGGCCAAGAGGCACATGAAAAGATATTCAGTATCACTACCAGGAAAATGCAAATCAAAACCACAAGATTTCACCTGTTAGAATGGCTGTTATCAAAAGGACGAGGTTTCCAGTGATGGAAAGTCTGTAGAGAAAAGGGAACTCTCATACTCTGTTGGTGGGAATGCAAACTGGTGCAGCCACAATGGAAATTGTGAAGAAATTGCTCAAAAATTAAGCATAGAATATCATATGACCCAGATATCCCTCTTCTGGATATTTACCTGAAGAATACCAAAACACTAATTCTTAAAGATATATGCATTCCTTGTTATTTATAACTAGTGGCCCAGTGCACAAAATTCATGCATTCTGGGTTGGGGAGTGGGGAGTCCCTGGCCTGTGCCCTGTCACA
The DNA here is from genome assembly GCF_963455305.1 of Plecotus auritus. Taxonomy (NCBI): domain Eukaryota; kingdom Metazoa; phylum Chordata; class Mammalia; order Chiroptera; family Vespertilionidae; genus Plecotus; species Plecotus auritus. The sequence continues at coordinate 144,521,137 of NC_137783.1, read as the reverse complement.
GTGCAGGAGCAAAGAGGTAGGCCTCCGTGAGCCTCATGTCCCCAGGTCTGGTGCCAGGGCGGAGAAGCAAGCCTCACACAAGTCCCTGAAGCTGCAAGTCCCCACCCACCAGCACCTGCTGCTCACGCAGCCTCCTGCTGATCGGTCATTACACATGAGGGCATCACGACCATCTGCATATTAGCTCTTTATTATATAGATAGCCAAGATATGGGAGCAACCTAAGTGCTGATAGATACTTAAACTGTTAATAGTGGTGTTGAATCTCAGTTATTGAGTTCAGCGAAGAAATAATTCAGGGCCAAGAACTCTAGTGAAAGAGAAAGTTTATTGAGAAAGTTACAGCTGTGGAAGAAGTGAGCCACCAGGCCTGCAGGAACTCAGGAAAAACTTACAGAGGCAAAAGTAGGGTCCTTGGAGTTTAGGAGAAAGAAAGCAAAGGATACATGCCTACATGGAAGGAGGTGCAGACGAACTCTATAGAGAGAGATTGTGCACTGGGTTCCTCTTCTTAAGGAATTTTATCTGTTTTCCATATAAATTTTAGGAAAGTCTCAGGGGAGGGTCACAATAGAATATTCATCAGCTTTCCAGGTATGTTTTTTCAGGGTTGTGGTCTTTACTGATTGGTCAGTGCTGGGGTAGGGGGTCATTAGCCATTGCAACTGATCCTGAAGTCAGCCATGTCATTGCTTTGTCTGGTTTAGCTGCTATCCTGAACCTGGAGCTGAAACATAACTGAGGCCTAGATGTTATCTCTACTTTGACCAGAACTCAGCCTCTATGATCAACAGACCCAAGGCTTTGTTTTTAAGATTGTTTGATGTGGGTTCAGAACCTCATTGTCCTGGGGGCTTAATGCCTAAAGGAGTGATTATGCAAGGGTTTGTATGGGAGTCTTATGAGGCTATTATCTGGCCCCCTTGTTCCTCCTCTAAGGAGGTTTATACCACATGATTAATGACATGCTAGGGGAGGAAAGGAGGTCCTAGCCTCTAATAGTTGTTTTCTCCTGTTGCCAGGAACCCAGGACTTTCTGCCCAGGTGACATTCCATTCCTATCCTATTGTTCCTGCTCTGCTCATGCCTGTCTAACTGCCTACTCTCAAAACTAGGGAAGCATCTTTAAACATTGGTAAGATTTTGAGAATTTTTCTCAAGGACACATTTTCAAATGCCATAACTTCCTTCTCTGACATTACCTTAGGGAAATTATTTCACTGGGGGCCTCAATTTCCTATTTGAAAGATGGTAATAAAAAACAAAATTCAGCTGAGTAAATTTGAAGATCTAATTTATTTACTTGTTCAATTCATGAATTGAGCAGAATCCTCTAAGCAGCTAGAAGGGCACTCTGAGGTGTTACACAGAATGGAAGATTTTTTATAGGAAGAAGGTGCAGCACGGGAACTATTACCAAAAGAAAAGTGGCCTTGGCCTGGTAGCTTAGTTGGTTAGAATGTCATCATGATACCCCAAGGTTGTGGGTTCCATCCCCAGTCAGGGCACATACAAGAATCAACCAATGAATGCATAAATAATTGGAACAACAAATAGATGTGTGTTTTTTTCTCTCCTTTCTTCTCTCTCTACAAATCAATATAAATTTTAAAAAGGAAGGATTATTTTGGGGCTCAAGCATCTCTTCTTTGGGGGAAGAGTAGGGAAGTGTCTTTAGCTTGCAGGTTACCTCTTTTTTTCTATGGAGAATAAAGGGAGCCCACGGGGATAGGTGACCTTACTTGTGCTTGAAAATTCCGGACTGGTTGGTTAAGATAACATTTCTGGTGGAGGTCGAAACTGCAAATAGATCAGCTCTAAACCCAAGTTTGGTATTATGGGCTTTTAGTAGCAGTGACACTATTTTGGGCCCATGGTTTTGTTCTATAACACCTGGAAACCAGCCTTGCAGGATTTTGTAAAGATTTAATTGAATAAAGTATGTGCTGTAGTTGATAATAAATGAATGTTACCATATATTAAAATATGCCATGACATTTGATTCCTACTGTTAAAAACAAAATTCCACCCAGTAAAGTTGAAGATCTAATTGGCTTTATTAAAAGATTAATGAATCAGGCAGCAACCCACCTAGCAACCAGAAGGGCATTCGGAGAGATTGTACAAAATGGAAGGTTTTTATAGGCAGAAGGGTGGGGCAAGGAGGCTATTTAGCAAAAGGAAAGAAAGGATTGCTTCATGCCAGGACATCTTTTTCCCAGGGGAGTGAACAGCAGGGGTGTTTGTCATGCATCTTGCCTCTCCTCACTTTGGGGGACTAGAGAGGGCCCAGGCGACTGTTTACCTCACTGATGCTGACCAGAAAATTCCAGACTGGTTGATTGAGATTACATTTCTGGGAGGAGTTGAAACTAGAAAACAAACAAGCAAAAAAAAAAAAAAAAAACAAAAAAAAACAAAACAAAACAAAAAAAACACCCAAAAAACATTTAAAATAAAAATAAAAATAAAAAATAAGAGCAAGTGCTTATTTGGTGTTATGAGTGCAAACACCAGAAGGGTTAGCATAGTACTAGCACTGACTACATAATTTGTACAGTCCTGGGAAAAATGAAAATTAGGACACCTTGTTGAAAAACTATTAAGAATTTGAAGAACGTGACAGCAGAGCAAGCACAGGACTCTGCATTTGCATTGGCAAATGACAGGTTGCGTGCCCATGAAACCAGCTCTGGATACTGTGCAGGACCAGGGAAGGATTCCTTGAGGCAGTGTTAATCTCATTTGAGGTCTGAAGGATGAGTGTGTGGTAGGTAGACAATGTCAGACTTGCATTTTCATTTGCTATTCTGATATGGGCCTAATGTACTGTTATTTTCTTAAGAGCTACCGGTCTCATTATATTTATACCAAGAAATGATACAACTTGTTCAGTCTCAGTTAGGATGTTGATGGTAGAGGGATAATTATCTTTTGCAAGTTAAGTTTAATCTCCCATATGAATAAAAAAGCAAAAATGAAGGCCAGGATTTTATGACTCAGAATTTTTAAGAATCAAAACTTGGAAATAATTCTCAATCATTCTTTCTTAAATATTTATGGGAATGCAGTGACTAGGGAATTTGGAGACCTGGGTTCTTGTCTTGAATCTGAAAAGGACTCTTTGGATCAAAGCTTCCTAGTATGAGAATAAAAGAAATAATATTTAAGGTTTCTTGCAGTCTGAAAGTTCAAACTACCAACAGTAGCATTTTCTAATTTTCTTTAGTGGGAATACAGGCATTCATTTTACCTTGGTGTACTTTTTTGGAACCTAAAGTCACAGCATTTTCTGAATTGTTGGCCAGAAATTTACAGCAGTAGTTGCCAAAGGCTACCTTCAACAGGCAATGTATTTTTTTAAACAACCACATTAATTCCCTGAGGTGACCACTGCCATGCCATTCTTCCATTAGTTAAAGGTCACCTCTACTAGCAACCAATTTTTGTTCTTCCCTGGAGTAGTTGCTTAAGACTATATTCATTGTCTGTATTAACATCTCTACTGCATCTGTTAAATATCAAGGTAATTAAAGACTTATATAGACATTGAGTCACTTTATTTTCAAGTAAAGATCTTTTTTAGACTAAGACACTTCAGTGTAGTTCCAGAAAAGTAAAACTAAAATTTGTTCATATTTCTGAAACTTTCTTCCTATGTTTATTAGTGCCTTTTGACAATTTAAATACATTTGGTTACTGAAATAAATTTTGTTGTATTAGCCTGAGTATTTTAGGCTATGCTGTGATAACAAAGAATCCCCTAATCTCACAGAGTTAAAACAATAAATGATTTGTGTGTTTATAGAGTCCTCTGTAGCTAGGTACACATGTCCTCCCTGGCATTTGTCAGCATGCAGGCTAACTGAATCTCTACCATCATGTAACTGTACCTTCTAGAGCATAGGAACTCCTTGATAAAGCAGGGAATGAAGCACTTGAACATCTCTCACTGAAATTAAAATTTTTTTAAATATACTTTTATTGATTTCAGAGAGGAAAGGAGAGGGAGAGAGTCATAGAAACATCAATGATGAGAGAGAATCATTGATTGGCTGCCTCCTGTACACCCCACACTGGGGATCAAGCCTGCAACCCAGGCTTGTGTCCTGCCCAAGAATGGAACCATGACCTTCTGGTTCACAGGTCCATGCTCAACCACTGAGCTACATTGGCTGGGCTGAAATTAAATTTTGACCTGAAACTAACACACATTATGTTTACTTACCAACTATTGGCTAGAAATAGTTATACAGACCCAATTTAATGGGTTCTGGGAAGTGTGTGAGAAGGGGTGGTGAACCCCAAGACATCTCTAACACATTTCTATACAATAAAAAGTTGTTTATCTAAGAAAAGTCTGTCTGAAACTTTTAGGTTTTGAGAAGTAAGTTTTAGATGAAAGTATATTAACCTAGATGGAATCCCATAGTTTAGATGGTCAAGAAGACACACATCAGTATTGCCAAGTCTTAGTATGTTAACGTTTCAGATAATAGTGTCTTATTTAGTTATATTTGTATGTGTTTTGGTTTCTGTATTGCTGTTATTCTTCCTTTTAGATAATGAAAGGAGATATCTCAATGTTGATTGATTTCCTACTGCATGCTAAGAGACCATAATTAAAGCATTATGCTTTTCTTCAAGGAGCTTATAGTAATCTTTGAACATCAATTAGGTCCATAAATAAACATACTTCTCAAAATTACACAATCTAGAAAAATCGTATTCAGTTTTAACCATAGACAAATTGGCTTTTTGATAACATGCCTTAAAACTTTTAGTTAGGCATCAATTATATTTTCCACACTTTATGGCACATGAATATATGATCTCAGATGAATATTTGCCAAGATAGCAGAGCAAATTCAGATCTCTTGAATGAGAAAATAAGACATTAGCAGAATTCATAGGCACCTCTGCATCCCACAGCCATGAACAAGTACGGCAGTTTTATATCAGGGCAAAATTTCACAACTAGATATATCCTGCCAATATTAAATGTAATATCTAAAGTATAAGAGGTGCTTTTGGATTAGTCACATAGGATCCTTTATTTTTGGGAAACCATAAATATGGAATACCAGGTATTTATGGATTTGTGTACAGACCATCTATGCATTACTGAGATTATATTATTGTTTGGCACCTTACCTAAGCCATTTCTGGCTTGAATTAGGCTGTCTGTGGGATATATTAGTGCACTTTCTCTCTGTTTGTTCTCTCACTGAGCGCCTAGCATGCAGTAGGCACTTTCATAAGTATTTAATAGGTAATGGGGAATAAAACACAATTCCTAACTCTTGAACTTTCTGTGCACTGGAGGAAATAAACATTCATAACATAGGTAGTAAGTTCTATGCTAGAGGTAGGGGAGGCTGCTATAGGAGTTCAGAAGAAGGGGATTTCTATTATGGAGCACATGGTGTGTGTGTGTGTGTGTGTGTGTGTGTGTGTGTGTGTGTGTGTGTGTGTGTGTTTTGCATGTGTGTCTGCATGTGTATATAGGAATAGTCATGGAATGTATATTAAGTTAGCCAAATAACAACAGGGCAAAGCAATCATAAGAAGGAAAAATAAAGCTAGAAATAAAACATTTGAAGTACATGAACCAAGCAGGAAAAAAACCTACAACTTAAGTTCCTTAATACAAATGTTTTGACTTGAATAAATTGTCCAGTGTGTTACTCAAAGTTTCAACTAAGGAATAATTTGTTTATACATTTACTCTGAATTTTGGTGCCAGAAGAAGGTAAAGAAGTTACTTATTGAACACTAAGAGCTGAAGCACCTAATATTTTCCTTCCTCTCATTTGAAAAGAAGTTCTGAATGAAATATCATGCTGCATGAAGTAATAACTGACTTATTCTAGGTAAGGCATATTTCTAGAGAAATTTTAAAGGAAGTGTTTTAAAATATTTCTTAATATGTATCTTCTTTCTTCTTGTTTTAAAATCCTCACCTGAGGATATGCTTTTAAAATTGATTTTAGGAAGAGAGAGGAAGGAAGAGGAAGAGAGAAAGAGAGAGAGAAACATTCATTGTCCACCTCCTATATGCACCTAGTCTGGGGATCAAACCCATAACGTAGGCATGTGCTCTGACCGGGAATAGAACCCACAAACTTTCTTTCTTTTATTAATTTCTTTATTGATTAAGGTATCACATATTTGTCCTCATCCCCCTGTTCCCATCCCAAACCCCTCCTTACGCATGCCCCCACCTCTCTGTTGTCTGTGACCACTGGTTAGGCTTATATGCATGCATACAAGTCCTTTGGTTGATCTCTCCTCCTTACCCCCACCCTCCCCTACCTTCCATCCAAGGCCCAACTGTCTGATGATGCTTCCCTGTCTCCGGGTCTGTTTTTGTTCATCAGTTTATGTTGTTCATTATTTCCCCTAGATGAGTGAGATCATGTGATACTAGAAATACACTTATAAGAACCGAAAATGAGACAAGCAATAATGGTTATGCTGGGAGGCAAATGAATCAGTCTGTAGTGAGTTTCTTTCTGGGCCAACAGTTCTTTTGAATCCCAATTTCAATGTCAAACAGTTCCTTATGTGTACATATCAGCGATGATATTTCAGTTCTGGTTGGTGGACAAATGGTGGTAATGCAGGTCCGACCCTCTCTGGTTTGGTCCTGGGCAATCTGCCGCGATGCACAGCTGCTGACTGCTAGTATGGCAAGGCGTTGTCAGTGTCTTCCATTTCTGGACTGTTACTCTTCTGTCTTCATGGTTGGAGCAGTCCTGTCAATTCCTCTCTCTTGCAGGAATCTATATGGTCTTGGAGGTGTTTTCTGACAATATACAAATATATTCTCAACCAAAAGTTAATAAAGGAATCTTTTCTATAAATTTGACTTGGGATCCGTTTTCATTTTTTGCCCAAACAATTTTCCTTTGGCTTGTTTAGACACCATGTGTGTTTTTCATGGGTGTCTTGCTGTTAGCATTACAAATGAAAGTTAATTTTCTAAAGTAAAAATTTTCTAGATGTAATTTACTTACAGGATATTTTTCCTTACATGATATTCTTCTACTATCCCCCCTTTTTGATTTAAATATTAGGAGGGTTTTGGAAATTTTATAATGTAGTCTTGATAGCTTTTAAATTTTAATTTTTTGCACTAAAATATGACTGCTTTAGGTTCATTACATGTTATGCAATTATACCATGAGTTGAACTACCAATAAAAATTTTAGTTAACACTTTAGGAACAGCTTTTTGTCCAGTACCATTAAGTTTTCTAGAATATTCGCTTATTTCACTTAGCCAATTTAAATTAGTCTGAGAACTTGACTACTATTTTACTGTCAAATTTAATACTCTGACAACAATCTTATTTTACCCTGTAAATATTAGTGGAAAGGATTATTTGCCTTCTTGAGTAGGCCCTGAGCATTCCTGGTGCTAGGCTGGATTTAGATATTAAAAACCCACTTCCCCACACCATGGGTACAAGACAACTCAAACAAGTCTTGTTGCAGTGAAAGGGCAGCTGCTGTCGGCCCTCTCTGTCTGGTACCTGGGTCCCAATTTGTGCTGGGCATGGGAAGCGAAGCAGCCATGGGGGCAGGAGACCTCCCTCAGAAGGGGTGAGGGTTCAGGCCCCTGCAAAGTTGGGGTGGTGAGGGTCTGTGCCCCACCTCTGTTGACCCCCAAGTTCTCTCCTGATGGCCCCTCTGTGACTGTGCCTGTCTTAGGTTGTTCCTTCCCTGAGGAATCTTACCCGTCTCTGGCTAACCAGCCATCCTCTGGGGCCAAGCATGTTGATGGGATGTTCAGTTCTATCTCCTTGGTAGCCTATGCCCCCATGGCCTCCACGCCCAGCACCTGCCTTGGGATCCCCTCGCCTGCTGGCAGGGCCCCGGCACTAGTCACATATCTTGGGGAACCCAGGTTTCTTCTCCAGGGAGGGCCCAGCTCACCCCACTGGGCGAGAGACAGATCCATGGTACCGGCCACCATGAGGCTTCAACCTCAGCATGAACAGAAAGCTCAGGCAACAGCTGGAACCCACAAACTTTCAGTGTATGGGATGCTGCAACCAACTAAGCCACACCACTCAGGGCTGGTCTTCCTTATATTCAATTTAGGTTGGAGTGTAATCCTACATAATAAAAGGCTAATATGCAAATGACTGAATGGTGGAATGACCGGTCACTATGATGCACCCTGACCAGCACGGGATAGACACTCAGTGCAGGAGCTGCCCCCTGGTGGTCAGTGTGCTCCCACAGGGGGAGCACTGCTCAGCCAGAAGCTGGGCTCATGGTTGGCGAGCACAACAGCAGTCATGGGAGCCTCTCCCGCCTCTGTGGCAATGCTAAGGATGTCCGACTGATGGCCTAGGCCCATGGTCGGCAAACTGCGGCTTGCGAGCCACATGCGGCTCTTTGGCCCCTTGAGTGTGGCTCTTCCACAAAATACCATGGCCTGGGTGAGTCTATTTTGAAGAACTGACGTTAGAAGAAGTTTAAGTTTAAAAAATTTGGCTCTCAAAAGAAATTTCAATTGTTGTACTGTTGATATTTGGCTCTGTTGACTAATGATTTTGCCTACCACTGGCCTAGGCCCACTAAGCCATCAGTCGGACATCCCCCCAGGGCTCCTGGACTGCGAGAGAGCGCAGGCCAGGCTGAGGGACACGCCCCCAATTGCACAAATTTTGTGCACCAGGCCTCTAGTTATAAATAAATAATTATAATCAAACATTCCAGATCTCCACACCTTCCCATATTATTCTGGATTTTTTTTCTTTAAAAAACTGGAATGAGACAATTGATAAGTCTGATCAGAATTCTATAACTCATTTCAGCTAACAAATGTATTTCAGTATCAAAAGAGAAAAATTAGAACATCACATGTAAATCATTAATTTTTCAGGTACAAAGAAGAATAACAAAGCAAGTGTGTACATTATTTTAGCTCTTTACCTATGAATTAAACAAAATATTTTCTGAATATTAATCCTTGTGCTGTACTAAAAAAGAAACAATTTACAGCCCTGGCTGGGTGGCTCAGTTGGTTGAAGTGTTGTTCTTATACAAAAAGGTTGTGGGTTCAATTCCTGGTCAGAGCACACACCTAGGTTGCAGGTTTGATCCTCATTCCAAAAGAATTAAAGAAGAAATGAGTATGGCCCATCCTAGTGGGCAGCAGGCCATAAAAAGTATGGTTCATGTATGATAGTGACCGTTTCCATGGTTGATAATTACTGCACCAACTGTGGTATGAGATTTCCCTTCTTGGGTGTTTGTTTCTCAGGGTTCTTTTGTGGGGGTGGAGTGGGCTGGATTTAATTTTCTGTAATCTAAGGGAAAAAAGAATGGACACATCTTTCCTTATCAGCACTAAGCTTCTTAATTTCAAGAACTCATTCCAGCTCAGGTGTCCAGCTGGGCTACTTTGGATGATAAGACTTACATTAATTCATCTGTAACAATCTTTAATGAAGGATGAAGGGGATTTAGTTCTCACCTAACAGGAAGGGCGTGTTTGGGGCTGTTAATAAGTACTACACAAACTAAACTGCAGTTAGACAGAACTGTGACAATAACATTTGGTATTTGCAAGAGGCCAATTTTTTTTGGAGGCATATAGGGAAAAATAAGCCCTCTTAATTTAATCATTGTGTCTGACCTAATATCATTATTTGGCACCAAACAGGCAATGCATTTGTGAAAATGCAACTGATTGGTATGAGACTTTCAGAAAACAATCTTGCAGTATTTCTAGTACTATCATAACTCAACATAGATTGACAAAATATTATCATGTATGTGTCTTCTAGAGATCTTGCTTTAATCAAATGAGGCATTTGCAGCTGGCATATGAAATGCTTATAAAGGACAAGAAAACTGGTAATATACATAACTTATCTCATCATCATTTTGCCCTTTTATTCTTTTAAGGGGAAGCGTTTGTGAGACAGAATGCAAAGGCACGCCCCATCCAAACCAGGACTCAATGATCCTTTTTGAGTCTAAAGTAATGAATTTTCACTTTTGGGAAAACCATTTATAATTCTAATGTTATTTACTACATCCCAACAGCTTTAAAAAGGGTTTACAATGGTTGACTAAAACAACAAAAAGAGTTTTTTGCTAGCACGGCAGCTTAAGTATAGAAAAACAAATGTAGTAACTATAGGAGTCATTTAATTGCTATTGATTGTCCTTAAAACCTTCCCAGTTGTTGTTAGTTCAAGGAGATTCAGAAATTGAGATGAGTTATATAGTAAATGGGAAGTGGAAATGCAACCATTTAAAAAAGGCAAATGGTTTTCTAAAGTAGGAAGTAGATTTCTAATAAGTAGCACTGTGTTTTGGGGCCTGTTAAGTAATCAAAAGGAAAATGTTCTCAGCTGTACAAGTAGAGATGCGAGAGATGCAGAAATACGTAATACTGATATCTACTACTTCTGTGCATCAGGAACACATAACATATATTACTGGTACATTCTTCCCAACATTCTACACAGAGCAATCTTGCCTTCACTTTATGTTTGAGGAAAATGAGGTTCACAGAGGTTAACTTTTCAACTAGTGAAGTTCCCCCCTTTGCCCCCCACTGTCATCCACAATTCACAATGATCCAAGGGGGTATTTGAACCCAGGTATGGTGTAAACAAAGCCCATGTTCCTTTCCTCACACCAACTACACTTACTGCTTTCAGGAACAGTGTGTGGGATTACAGGTGACCAGTGTAGATGAGACATTGATAAACTGAACAAAACAAAAACAAAACAAACCTCAACCAGAGAGACCCATGAGGAGAAATGGGTCATTAAATGTCACTCAAAACAAAACATCATAGGCTACCTAATTTGTTACCTTATTTATCTTAAAACTGAGACTTCTTCACATTGACTATACCATTTTTGTTTCTATTATACACAGTGGAATGTAAGGTATTTCAATATTAAGTCATCAGGCGAAAGAGCAGGGACCTCAGTGGACTCCAGAAAGGAATGATCCATGAGACAGGAAGGAAACCAAGGAAAGGGATGGTGTCCTGGAAACACCGTGAATGAAATGCACTGAGTGAGTTAGCAGCTGCATCACATGATGGTCAAAAATTGCAAAAAGACAGGTATTTTCCATTGAATGTTACAACATGAAAGTCTTTAGGAACCTTAGCAAAGAAATGCCAAGTGGTGGTGGAAGCCAGAATAAGTTGGTTTTAAAAAGAAATGAGGCAGTAGTTGATAGGATTATAAGAAGGGATTGACAGGGCCTGGCCACACTTAGTAATGTTTAATGGATGCATGAAGGAATAAGTGATAATTAACTAAAAACCTTTGTGCTAGATCCTTTCAGGAATACAGAAAAGACACGGGAGACCCTCATTCCCCCTGAAAACACCCTCATCCCCTCCACTGGAAGGTGGAAGTGTTATCAATGACTACAGAGGAATCCTTGAGTATACTGTCTCTCAGGGCTCAGAGGAGTTGGGGTGTAGAAAGGTATTGGGAATGGAGGCATGAGCACACCTTAGATTCCTGTAGAGATTGGAGGAGACCATAATGGTTATATGCCAGTGCTAGGATAATGAGGACTGGGGCCTGGTGATGGGGAAGTGTGTAAATAGATGAATCAAAGAGGCAGTTGTCCCTATAAGAAAGGGCAGGCACAAGGCATTAGTTTGGAAACTGAAGAAGACCTATAGCTTAATACTGACCAGAAGGAGTCTCCAATGCCAAGTTCAGAAGCAGGTGCTCTCTTCTCTAATCATGGCGAGCCAAGGCCCTGACCCCCAACACTACACAAAGGACACATCCTGGCTGAGGGAAAGGCTGACCTTTTCCTTTAGAGAAGTATAGCTATTGATTCTGAAAAACATACCACATGGAAGTCCGGAGTGAAGGAAGAGAATTGCAAATGGAGTAATTCAATATTTATAGTCCAGCCAGGAAGAGGGGTCAGAATTAGCCTTGCAGGAAGAAGTAAGTGTGAGCTGTAGAGGGTTGATCTTATTGTGTAGTCATATTCTGTTGTGCTGTTCATTCTGCTCTAAGAGTAATAAAAGAGCTTCAGTACAAGGAGACTCAGTTCTAGCATTTAGTCTTCACCTTAATCTCTGTGTGGTCTTTGGGGAAGTCATGTAACTGTTTTGAATCCATAACAGACAATAGGGAGAGTAAGGAAGCCAGTTTTCTTCTTTTTCAGTATGAAAGGTGTAACAGCATGCTTGTACGCTGATGGGAATGATCTCATACAGATAAAAGTTATTGATTATTTTAATAAGCACTCCAAAGTGATTGCCATGAACAGGTGACTTTATAAAAATTGTATTAGACTCTTTTTTGAACTCAACATTTTTATAATCAAATTGAGGTGGTTAAACCTTGATTTTACCCTTCTGTTTTGCCTTCTTCTCTTCCTTCTATCCCTCCTCCTTTATGTAATAACTATGGGTGATCGTGCATATTTGCATTAAGTACATGTTTTGTTAAATCCTGCAGCCTGAGGGGATGCAAGAGGGTGGCCGCTGGAGGGTGGCTGGGGGGGGGGGAGAATGGAGGGGCTGATCAGGGGCAGGGCAGGGAGGGAGGGGCTGCGGGTGATTGGCCAGCCAGCCCCGCCCCTTGGTTGAACTCCAGGTCGAACTCCTGGTTGAGGGGATAATTTGCATATTAGCCTTTTATTGTATAGGATATATTGAATGCACATGTAAAGGCAGGACCTTTATTAGGAGCTAGTGCATAACATGATAACTATGCCATTTCCATAAGGAGCTTGAAGTTCTTTAAGAATGAGAATCAAGCAAACTATTGAAATAAGTGATTTGTGGTCTGAAAGCTGGAGGAGGACAAACAAGTCCATGCAGAGTATGAAGGCTATAGAATTTCTTCCTGGAGGACATTACTTTTTAAACAATAATATTTAACAATAGATGAGAATTACTATTGATCCTCTATCAAGCCAGATTTCTTTGTGCAGTGTTTCTGGATAAATGGAACAGAGCTAATATAGGTTTTGCTTCAAAGCACCTGCTGATCTTCCATGGTAATTTGTATGCACACTTAATGATATAATCTGATTTGAATGACCTCAGTTTGCAGAAGACTAAGGTATCATCTTTCTGTGCAGCCTTGACGATAATGCCATGCTCTGAGGAGATGAAAGAAATATATTGCAAAGAGTAGCATTTTAAGTAAAAGCATCAAACAATCACCAAACAACTTCCAGGGAAGTCAGCCAAGAGACTGCACCAAGAGTCAATTTAAGTAAGCCTTCCAACCCCTAGGTGTTTTAAAAAAAAACTCCCCAAACAGCACTTTTGTGGAATGGGGATCATCTCAATGCACATTGTTTCACACCCAATTTGCTGTGCATAGTTCATCCTGCCTCGCATGCCAATTAGATTCCCCAACTGCTTCCTGTGCAGCCTGGGAGAGGCAGAAACCTAGTGAGCACAGGCTTGATTGTGTTGTATGGTAATTGGAGCTTTGCACCTCTTGCAGCCCTCATCGTGGATGTGCATAGTTTCCAAAAGCTTAGATTTTGAAGAGCCCTCCCATTCATTTTAGAGTTGGTGTGTACCTGCACTTTATCATTCTCAGATATAAAATAATATGTAGTTCCAAAGAGCAGTGGGTTCAGAAAAAGAGGAGAGGTTCTTTTTTAATTCAATTGCATAGGGAGAGCATGATGGATGATCTAGAGGCTTGGGAACATGACATAGATCCTAACTACTGAATATTTTTCAGTTCATAATTATAATGATGTGGCCAGGAAATGAACATGTTGTATTAGTTTGTGGCGTATTTGCATTTAAGTACATGTTTTTTTTAATGAATGAATGGAGACACGTGTCTTTGACACATGTCAGTTTATGAAATACACCCTGCTTTGTGGCATGCATAAAAATCTAAGTGAAAATCTTTATTTAATTCCAGAGTTTAAAGAGGGCCCAGCATGGTGAATCTACTTTGACGGTTAAATCCATTTTAAGAATATTTCATGGAGTGTAATATTTATGCCTTGAGGTATGACCTATATCTATGCTAATTTCCCTACTCTCTAACCAAGCAGTAATTAGACAGGTAGGGGGGCATTAGGAGGTAGTATATTTATCTTTCTTCTAATAAAGTTCTGATGTGATCAGTTTGTTTATTGAATGGGAAACCAGGGTTTGCTGCATTATTAATAGCCTGACTTGGGCTTTGTATCCCAGCATGAACCTGTATTTTCTTTAGAGATATGACAATGACTGAAGAAAAGGCTCCCAGGTGTAATAGATAAAATATTGCATGCTTGTCTTTCAGCATGGTCACAAATTTGGCTGTGTTTTTTTAAAAGGCTTCAAAAATATTTCCAGCTCTAAAATATTATAATTTCACTTTCATGGGGACTAATAAGCTTGCCTTTAGTCTGACTTCACCCTTTGTAATGACAATTATTCCTTTTGAGCTCCAAAACCAGAGTCAAAGATCCTCAAAAATTATTCATCATTTTTTTTTCTTTTGACTTTGTTCTCAAAATCAAAGGTACAGTGAGGTTTTCAAGTGTTCTGCACGTCACATAAATAGGCCATTTCAGGCTACAAAACATGCGTGGCTCTCTGAATTAATATGTGAGGGAGAGGTCCCCTCCACCTATTCTTTACCTCCCAGCATGTTGTCCCTGTTGCAATTCAGGTATGTTTGAAAGGCCTTCTTGCTAATTGAACTTTAAAAAATTAAATTCCAGGACATAAAAACTTTCAGAGCAGGAAAAAGGTAAAGAAATCTTGGTACCAAATGCTTTATTATAACTGCATCTGGGGCCCTGGCTGATGTTGCTCAGTTGGTTGAGCATTGTCCCATGCACCAAGAGGTTGCAGGTATGATTCCCTGTCAGGGCACATGCCCAGGATGTGGGTTCCATCCTCAGTTGGGGTGTATGCAGGAGGCAACTGATCAATGTTTCTCTCACATCAATGTATGTGGATCTCTCTCTCCCTCTTTCTTCCTTTCTCTCTAAAATCAATAAAAACATATTAGAAAAAGCTACATCTTGGGATAAAGATGATAGCGGGGATGGGGATGAAGAGAAGTTTGAGATTAGAGGAAGAAAGATATATATATATTTTTTTACTTTAAATAAAATTTAAAGAGTAAAATTTTAGTTATTTGTTATGTCCATTGTTTTTCAAATATAAAAGACATTTTTAATTTTTATAGCACTATACTAATAAGAGAGAAAAACAATTGTATAGTTCTTGTTATGAAGATGTCTACATTCCATGAAAACAAAATATTATTCAATACCTGATGAAAAATAATATTAGGTAATATAACAATGAACAACAATGAGGTAGTAACATGTAGTTTTGTAGAAGTTGAGATGGAAGGGATTTGTGGTCATCAGGGTCATGTTCAGTGAGAAGTGAGATTTAAGACATGCCTTTAAGAGTCAATGGCCTGGGAGAAAAGTCCAGATCAGCAGAAAACAGAGCAAGGTGCAGGGATGGTAGTGAGTAAGAAGGGCTTGTGAAAAACTTACTTTCAAATAAACATGCACAGTTTTATTGTTCACATTTAATAACAAATAATTGTTGGCAATATTCTAAGTTCCCTGAAATAAACAGATAAAAAAACACACCAAACAAACAACAAATATAACAACCAAATTAAAAGTTTGGTCATATCCAATTACATCACTAACTGAGGACAGGAGACCCTGGATCACTCACTCTCCAGTGATCAGCAAAATGTTTTATCTTTAGATGGTGGTCATAAAAAAGGTTTAATAAAATAGGAGGAACTGATCCCTGCTTAGTGCTTAGCATTGTAAGTGCTCACAAGCTATGTGTCAAGTAATTAGAGTAATCAAGATGCAGTCACGGACTTTAATGAAACTTTACATCATTGAGTGAGGCGTAATAAATTGATGTGAAATAAAAGTGGAGAGGATTTAGGGCCAATCTGAATTGCATATTGATTAGATAATAGTAAAATATATGTGTATGGACACACCAGTAATTAACTACTGTAAATCATTCCCAAGGAGTCTTCTCTCTCAAATGTATGCTCACAAGCAATATAGTGAAAAGATGCCCAAACCTCTTGTCAGTTTCAGTCACGATACTAGACATCTGCACATATCTGAATAGCTGCACGTGTAGGTTTGCAGGGCAATGCTCAGCTTAATGAAGAATGAACATATTGCTCAATTATTGAGGCCTTTGAATTGGAATCAGAAGTCTAAATCCTGGGACTAGAGACTCAAGCAGACCAAGGATAACTATGGTATATTCTTTTTAAAAATCCCTGAAGATGAAACTAGGGAAATTTTAAAGCAAATTGTTTATTCATTTTCTCATCAACCATCGATGGAGAGTCTGTTATATGCTGACCAAGGAAACCTCTAAGAAGGGGAGGGGGACACCAAAGTGAACAAATATGCAGTTTTAAATTGTGCTTAGTACTGAGATGGAAGGAAAAAAAGAGGTGTGTGTATGTGGGGAACAAAGAGATGCTTACTTAGGGTTATAGGGGAGATTCCTCTAGAAAAAGAACCTTTAGAATGATACTTTAAGATTAAGACATGGTTAATAAAATATCAGGGACTGGTAGGAAGCAGGGCGTAGTATATTCTAGGTAGAGGGGACAATGTGTGACAAGTACCTGATTTAAGAAGTAATTTGGCATATCTATCACTTAACTGGAGTTCATATGTCAGTCGTGATATAGGCCAGAGGAAAGAGATACAGAATGGAGAGAGGGGAAGGGTATATAACATTTGTCAATAGTATAGAATTTCATTTAGTAATGGAAGCTAATGAAATATTTTTTATTAAAAGAGTGTCATTATTCATTCAACAGATATTTATTGAGAGCCTTGATATGTGCCTGGAAGTATTTTACGTCCTTGGTATACATTAGTCAGATAAAACACACACACACATTTAGCCATTTAGCCTGTGTTGGACATGAGCTTATATCCTAGAGTGCGTGTGTGTGTGTGTGTGTGTGTGTGTGTGTGTGTGTGTGTGTGTGTGTGTGTGGTGGGGGGAGGGGGTTGATGGGGACTAGAGACAGATGAGAAACAGAGGTATAATTAATAATGAAATCTTGTGATGTATCAGAAAGTGATGAATTCTATCAATAAAATGAAATTCAGAGCGAGATAAGGAAAGTCAGGAATAATAGAGCTGGAATGTGTAATTAACCTGCAATTGAAAATAGAGCAGCCAGGGCAGGCCTTGTGGATTATATTACGGCTTTGAAAGATCATTTTACTTCCTATAGTTGGGTTTATTTCAGGCTGTGACACTAACAGAAATACAGTTTGTCCTTCTTGACTTGATACAAACTCTGCCTTTATATCAAAATGTTATATATTAAGTGTGGTTGTAGGTAACTGACCATTCATTGCCTTACAGACACTTGGCATCCTGTTGGGTTTGCATGGTCTCTTTCAGTGACTGAGTCAGTGCTATGATGCTGTATTTATGTCCTGTCCTTGTCACATTATTTGAATGTGAGATTGTTTAAAAAAAAAAAAAAATATATATATATATATATATATATATATATATATATATATATATATATATATATTTCAACGACTCTGTAGAGGAAAACATAGTTTTTATATCCAGTGGTTACCTGAGTAACCAGATGAGTCGATCTAAAAAAACTGGCTAATTCAATGAACTAGCAGCGGGAGGGCAGTTAGCTGTTTTGGACATCTCAGTATCTTTCATTGTACTGGATTGGCTGTGTAGTCATGAATTCAGGCCTGATTAAGAAACAGCATGACTGTGCTGAAGTAACTTCTGAGCTAAAAATTGTTCCCTAAATTAGGACCAGGGCCGGGGATTAACCTGAAACCTGGAACGTGCCCTTAACAGAAATAAAACCCTATACTCTTCAGGGCACCAGCCAATGCTCTAACCACCTACCAACACTGGCCAGGGCAAGAACTTTGTGCATAATATCTCCTTTATCCTATCTGAATAACCCCGATACACCACTATTATCCCCATTGACAGATGAGAAAATGTAACTTGCCTAAAGATAGCAAGCGTGTAACTTGCCTTAGGATACCTAACTAGTAGAGCCAGGATCTGAGTCTAGGTTGCTTCTCTCCGGGACTCACTGATTCTAACCACTATGCAATGCATAACTTACACGCACATACACACACACATACACATACACTTGAATTTGATAATCATTTGTAGCTAAAGAGTATTTATGCAACACCTATCAACTAGCAGAGGATCCAACTGGCCAGGAATTTTGTGTTTAGAACTCAGTAACACTTAACAGGGATAAATTGCTATTATGGGAGTCTTGATTACACTGCTCTATTAATTTAATAGCAGACTTTGACTTTATTACAGTAAATAACATATTCATTAAAATGTTTAAACACTCAGGAATGAAGAGAAGAGGCATTAGCAATGCACTCAGATGGCATAACTAACAAAACAGTGGAATCATTCACCGCAGAAGGCAATTCTGAGGAGTGATCTGCCTGCTCTCGGTCTTCGACTCTCTCTGTCTGCTTAGTGTACGGGGTTCAAGCCTGCCATCCAGGCCACAGAGGCTAACTAAAGAGAGCTATTTATTTGGGGGAGAAAAATCAGCAGGCTCTCAGTGGAATCAAGCGATTAAGCCTTCAAGAAGGAAAAGTTTGTTCTGGATTGGTTTAGGCCAGTGGTTCCCATCCTTTTTAAAAATATATATTTTATTGATATTTTACAGAGAGGAAGGGAGAGGGAGAGAGAGTCAAAAACATCGATGAGAGAGAAACATCAATCAGCCGCCTCCTGCACACCCCCCACTGGAGATGTACTCGCAACCAAGGTACATGCCATTGACCGGAATTGAACCTGGGACCCTTGAGTCCGCAGGCCGACGCTCTATCCACTGAGCCAAACTGGTTACGGCAGTTCCCATCCTTTTTTTGGCCATGCCCCACCTAAGCATCTCTAAAATCCTGATGCCCCCTGTGACATATAATTCTTATTATTCAAAAAGTGAACTCCTATTCAAGTGGAGGAAGCATAAAAGGCCATTAACTTGGTCTAAACAAGTTTCCAAAGAGCATGGCATCCATGAAAAAGAAAAATAAAAGAACAAAAGGACAGTTGAAGTACTGAGGAAGAAATCACTCAGAAATTGTTAAAATAATAATAATATGAAGTGATATGAAAAATAAGCAAATAAAGTTTCAAAACATATAATAGAGAACTAAAATGCATAAATATGTCACAATATATATATATATTTATATACTGTATATGAGGCCCCTAGAACCATAAGAAATGCAAAAAAAATCAGTATTAATAACTCATTCTTGAATTGCCACCCTTAAAAATAAAATTGCCCCCCTGTGGGGCATGTGCCCCACATTGGGAACCACTGGTTTAGGCTAATCCGCCACAGGGACATACTGAGCAAGGTCTTCATTCCTGTTGCATGAGAAAGACAATTGCATCCTGAGAGCAGGGAAGTGAAAATGCAAATGTTTTATGAAAGTGAGGGAAGTCCTGATGGGTTCTGCAGACAATTTTATTCGGGATTCTAATTCTGTAGGCTTAAGATCATCTGTTCTAGTGAAGGATAGCTCCTGGGTGTTCCTGACATCAGAATTATGGGCATGAAAAAATGAAAATACTGGTAAATTAAAGTATTTAACAGGGGGTGATTTTGGGAAATAAAACATTATCATTCATCCTTGGAGGTCTTTGAATAGGAGCTGGCATGTTAATATGGCTGTAGGAGCAGAATGCATTACACGTGGCAGAGAACACTGAGGTCATTGTACTGATGTGGGGCTATAAGAAGCCGGTGATAACAGTGGTAATGGAGAGGAGGCAGATGGGAGAGAGATAACAGCTCATAATGATAGGGCATTGACTACTCTTAATTGAATATAAGAGGCAGTGGAGAGGAGAAAGTTGGCTTCTTTCTGCTACATCCACTTACTTATTTAAGTAGATAGACTGATGGTTGCCACAGGGGATGGGAGGGGCTGGGAGGCTGGGCGAGAAAGGTGAAGGGATTAAGAAGTACACATTGGTAGTTACAGGGTAATCACTGGGATATAAAGCACAGCATGGGGGATATAGTCATTAAATATTGTAATAAGTATGTGTGGTGCCAGGTGGGTACTTGAACATTGCGGGGGGATCAGTTTGTAAATAATATGATTGTCTAACCACACTGCTGTACACCTGATACTAATACAAAATAATATTGAATATACACTGTAATTGAAAAATAAAATTAAAAAAAGAAATAAGTATTTAGCAGGTATTAAGTCTCAGGCACAGGGACAGTGCTGAGGATACAACAATGAGATTAACCTCCTAGCACTCACTGATCATGAAGAAGCTGTTTATGCTAGCCATCTCTAGGGTTCTTGATAAAAGTACCAGTTATTACTAGAGATACTTCCTTACCCTTCCTTACTCATCGGAACTATTTTTCTTCTAAAGGTCTCTATCTCTCTCAAAGTCTGAGGCAGGAAATGGTGTAAAACAAATCACTTACACCATGGTGTGACTTTCAGTTCATGAAGCATTGTCAGCCTCCTTTCTGACTGTACAGTCAGTCTCCACTCCGGTACCCACTCAGAGATTTTAAGCAAGAGTAAGCAGGTAGGCAAGATCACTGTATGGACAGAAAGCCATATGTTATACATGATCCTGTATTGATCTTAGAATAACCTAAAGCTATTTTTTAAACATAGGGTAAATTTTGAGTTCATTTTGATAATGTCAGAGAGACTGAGGAGCTGAAGTGGTTTTAGCCTCATTTCTAGTGGCCAGATAAATGGATCGTCAGCCCCTAGAATTTCAAGCCAGAATAAGCAGGTAGGTAAAAATCATTGTAGAGATAAAGACCCATCTACTATTCATGAGATTATACAGATCTGCAGGGTAATTTAAATCTACTATTTTATACATAGAATAAGCCCTAGGTTTATTTTAATAATCTCAGTATGAAAGTGGCTGGTTGCCTGGGAAATATATGATGGCTTCTTCTATAGGCATGTCAAAAAAAGAAATTGCTTAGCGATAAAAATTTGCAAAGGATGAGGACTAATGTAGTAAACCTTTTATGATAAATGTACCTTTGAAATGTCTTTCTGAAATGAGGAGTTGCTTCCCAAAAGAGGTATTTATGCTAGATATGAAAACTACCACTCTGATTAAAATAGCAGAATGGAGAAAATCAGGTTATTTAAATTTTAGTTATGCCCAAACTAAACAAGTATTCACATGACAAAAGCAAAGAGGGTTCTTATTCCCCCACTTTAAGTCAAAATATTTATTCATGTATTCAATAGATATTTATTTAGCAGTTGCCTATTTAACAAGTTTGGGGTTGAGCCATGTGAAATAGTGAACATGAATATGCTTGTTTGCCAAAGTTGAGAGCTTCTTAGCTTATTATATGATAAACTATACGTCTATAACTTCAATGTAATATATACTAGAATACATAGCAAGGGAGTAACAGAGTCTTGTGGGAATTCAGAGAGAGGGAGATTACTTCTGGTTGGGATGGGATGGTGGGGGAAAATTTAGATGGATTCTTAGAGAAGGAAGCACTAGGGCCGGGCTTTGAAGAATAGATAATCTACACTAATAAAAGAGAAACATGCAAATTGACCGTCCCTCCGCTATGCCCACCAGCCAATCAGAGCGAGTATGCAAGTTAACCCAACAAAAATGGTGGTTAATTTGCATACACAGGTGCGGAGCGAAGACTGAAGACAGCATAGAAGGAAGCCAAGTGCTGCAGAAGGGAGCAAAGCTGCGGAGAAGGGAGAAGGGAGCGAGGCTGCGGAGACAGGAGGAAAGCCCACCTCGGCAGGCTTCGCTCCCTTCTCTGCTTTGCTCCGGCCACAGGAAGCCCTATTCTTGCAGGAATAGGCCTGAGGAAGCCGTATTCTTGCAGGAATCTTCCTGCAACAGGCCTCTAGTACCATAGATAAGCAGTAATGAAAAGGTCCAGAACTCCTGATGAAAGTAATAAAAACAATATCATTGAAGTAGAAAATCTTTGCACACATGTAGGGTTATGCATGTGGTTCAATTTGGCCAGACCACAGAGCACATGTAGAAAAATGCAGAATAATTGCAAAGAGTTATTTTACATTATACTGTAGATATTTGGGCTAGTTTTTATGAAGCTTGGAATTAGGCAAGAATTTAGAAACCTGATTATAATCCAGACCTACTGTTAACTATTTCAGGGCAAGATGGTAAACCTCATTCTCTTGAGATGTCAAATTATTTATTTACATAATCTAAGTCTCTGAAGCTAATCTAAGTCTTTGAAGTTCCTTCCAGTTCTAGGATTCCTTCAGGCATTCAAACTCAGCTTTGATTCCCCTCTACCCCCATTTCTCTAACGAGCTTTGTTCTAATTTTATCCTGCCTACTTTCCTCCCGAATAGCTCTTCAGTCCATTCTTTGTTATCATTCCTACTGACATTGCCCTGGTATAGAAATAAGATTGTTTTGCTTTTTGTCCTAATGCGTTTATTCTATACCATTGGCCATTGGGACCTATACGCAAAATGTAATAGTAACATTGCAAGTTACCTAAACCTGACATACACATCCTTGCTTTTGAATTAATGCTCATACTCTTTCTACTTAGAAGGCCCTTTCTGCCCATCTCCTTTATGCTTAAAGAAGTCCTTATCTACCTTCATTATTCAGTTCAAATGCTGTCATTTTCTCAACCCTTCCCAATAAAAAAAAATTTCCAGAACAACATTGAACCTTTACAACCAGAAGAGAGAATTGGCTTGTAGTATTTACCTGGCAAGTTTCTTTTATAATCTATGAAGAACAATCTTTATGGGTTGCCCTACACTTACATTTCCTAAAACAAGAATTGTAAAAGGCCTCATCTCTCAAGTCACAAATGATTTGGACTAAGAGTAAGCACAAAACTAAAGTCGAGCCAATCCATTTGCACTACCAGATTTTGGAATGAGAACACTAAGGAAAAGGGATAAAGAACTATGCCTAGAAGCACATTGCTGAGTCACCCTTTCAGCAGAAAAATAAAATGCAGATCTAGAAACTTCTGCAGATTCTGGAACTATTAAACTTCTTGCTTTTTCTAAAGCCTATTTGCTCAGTTTCATCCTAAATTTCATGATATCTGTAATAAAATTCTGCTTTGAGGTTGTTTGAATTAGGTTGTGTTACTTGAAATCAAATATTTCCTGATGTGAACACTGATGAATCCTCTGTCATCTCTTTCTTTCATATCTTCTAATTCAGTAATTATTTCTTGAGACTGGTAATGGATGTCAAGTTTCACTAAGTGGTAAATTTCTTTAAGAAAATATCCATATCTGATTTAAAATATATTTTTATTTATTTCAGAGAGGAAAGGAGAGGGGGAGAGAGATAGAAACTTCAATTATGAGGGAGAATCATTAATGGCCACCTCCTGCATGCTCCATAACTGGGATTGAGCCCACAACCTGGGTATAAATCCTGACTGGGAATTGAACTGTGACTTCCTGGTTCATAGGTCAATGCTCAACCACTGAGGCACACCACTGTGGCCATATCTGATTTCTTATCTTGCACCTGACTGGTGTACTGTTTGGTCCAAATTAGTGATCTGATAAATATATACAAGCTAAGATATAAGGACATCAAGGTGATAACTGAATATCCCTCTCGTGGAGAACATGGTCAGGGTTCAAGTCAATCTGGGAAGAACTGCTGTAGAGTTCTGGGTAACTCATTAAAGCAGTCATTCCACCACAACAAAGCTGAGGATCCACAGCAACCATGAGCAGATGCAAATATCGATATAAAAGGTGCAGAAGCAGAATAATTCAAATTTCAAGGCATGCTGGTGGATAGGTGGAGATTTGTGTGTGGTACTGGTGTTATCTAAGTGGGATATATATTTTTTATTATAGTAAATAACATATTCCATGAAATCTACCCACTTAACAAATGTTTAACTGTACAGGACATATTAAATTTATGCATATTATTATATAGCAGATATCTGGAATTTTTTCTTCCTGCATGACTAAAACTCTGTATCTACTGAACACAAGTCTCCATTTCCTCCTCTTCCAGCCCCTGACAACCACCGTTCTACTGCTTCTATGAGTTTGATTACTTGAAGTAAGTGGAATCATGTAATATTTGTCCTGTGACCTACTTATTTCACTTAGCATAATGTCCTCAAGGTTTATCCAAGCTGTAGTATATGACAGGACATCTTTTCTAATGGCTAAATAATATTCCAATGTTGTATTTTCTATATTTGCTTTATCTGTTAATTTGTCTATGAACATTTAGATTGTTTCCACCTATTGGCTATTGGGAGTAATGCTGCAATGCACATGAGAGTACAAATGTCTCTTCAAGATTCTGTTTAAAAATTATTTTTAATAACTACCTAGAAGTAGGATTATTGGATCATGCGGTAGTTCATTTTTAATTTTTTGAGGAACTTCCATACTATTTCCCATAGTGGCTGCACCATTTTACATTCCCACTGATTGTGTACAAAGGTTCCAATTTCTCCACCTTTGTCAACGCTTGTTACAACTTTTCTGTTTCATTGATAATGGCCATCCTAATAGTTGTTAGGTGATATCTCATTGTTTTGATTTTCACTTCCCTAATGAGCAGTAATCGTGAGCATTGTTTTTTTTTAAATATATCTTTTAATCTGCTTCCTATTTGTAAATTTTATTTGGAGAAATGCCTGTTGAAGTCCTTAGGCCATCTTTTAATCATGCTATTTATTTATTTTTGCTATTGAGCTGTAGGAGTTCCTTCCATACTTTGTAAATATATGGTTTGCAAATATTTTAATGAACTGAGCCCTTAACCTGTAAAAACTAATGCTATCTCCAGGTAGATAGTGTCAGACTTGAGTTGAATTTTTGGACACCTGCTCAAATGGGAGAAATGCTTGTTGGTCTGGGGAAATACCTCTATGCATTTCATGACCAGAAGTGTAAGAAGAGTCATGATAGATATGATTGGTATATATATACATGCATATATACATATACACATGACATATATACATATACACATGACATAGTCTTAGGCTCTACAGCAGCGGTTCTCAACCTGTGGGTTGCGACCCACAGGTTGAGAACCACTAGCAGGGTCGCCTAAGATCATCAGAAAACACAGATATTTACCTTATGATTCATTAACAGTAGCAAAATTGCAGTTATGAAGTAGCAACGAAAATAATTTTATGGTTGGGGGTCTCCACAACATGAGGAACTGTATTAAAGTGTCGTGGCATTAGAAAGGTTGAGAACCACTGCTCTAGTATGTATATAATATAGCTCATGGCTGTTGGTGTTGCTTTGTTGAGTTTCTCCTTGCCAATGACAGATAAATAGTCAGATAAAGATTCAATGTGACTCTTGGGCTGATTTCTGGAGTTTTTTTCTATGCATCTCCATTTCCTAGGCTACCCTGTTCTTCAAACTGAAAGTATCCCTCTTGAACTTTGAGCACTGTCTCCTCAACTCAGTGAGTCTAACATGCTTAGCTTGGTACAGCCTACCTAGTCTTGCTCAAGAAAATTGTCTTCAGGCAGACATTTTAGGCAATCTGAAGTCTCCATTAGTTTCGTTCTTGCTGGGGTCACAGTTCTGCTGTATGAGATGTCCAAAAAACTGAAAATTGTCACGTGATATATTTTATCCAGAGCTCTAGTTATTTATGGTGAGAAATCAAATCCCCATCATAAGCTTCTTACTTATACAAAATTTATATAATCTTTTTAAAACTCTTAAAATACTGAATTTGTTTCTTTATAACCTCCAAATTATCTCATTTTTATGCACAATTGTTCTTTTTTACATCCTTATCCTATTTTTTTGTTTTATTTTTATTTTTAAAAGAGAGGCTCATACTTAACAACAATAGCATACTTAATGTAGGTAGCTGCTGGTTCAAACCTCTTTGTCCAATGAGTCTTTTGAGTGTGGTGGGTGCACCTCACTGATGGTAGCTATGTGTAAATTGCAAATAAGATGACTTCCAAATGACACTGACACTATAATTAAGGAGAGCGTTATTCTGTGACAAGATACACACTAGTAGTTTTAGTTCTTCTAAGGTAGTTTTTCCTCCCATTTCTTTAGGGAGCAGTGCTCAAGTTTTGGCCTGAGGATAGACACTGCTGCCAGCTCAGAATTTCAGAGGAGGTAGGAGGCTAATTTAAGCAACTAGTCTTTAAAAAGAATTCAGTCAACAATAAATAAAATAAAAACATGAAAAAACATGCAAAGACAACAACAAAATGAAAATTTAATATTCCTCTTATTTCTACCCAACCACTATTCCTACTCTGCAAACCCAATAGCTTTGAGTTTAGAGACTCATTTTCTAGGGCCAGAATAAATGGCTCCCAAGTCCAATGACAAGTTCTCCTTTGTTGTAAGCTATAACTACTCCACCATATGCTTTATGTCTGCCAGGGATATTTGGAAATATTTGGTCTGCTGAAGACCCCTCTCTCATTCTTAATACTGCTATAGATTGACTAACTTATTGCCTCTTATCTCGCTTTTCATTTTATAAGGATTTAGCAGAGATAGAGTAAAACACATAGTCTCTTTTTAAAAAAAAATTATCTTACCTTAGAGGGTTTGGCTCAGCAGATAGAGCATCAGCCTGTGGACTGAAGGGTCCCAGGATCAATTCTTGTCAAGGGCACATGCTGGGGTTGCGAACTCGATCCCCAGTCGGGGGGCATGCAGGAGGCAGCTGATCAATCTCTCTCTCATCATTGATGTTTCTATCTCTCTCTCCCTCTTCCTTCCTCTCTGAAATGAATAAAAGTATATTAAAAATAACTAAAATAAAATGTATCTTTATTGTTGAAAGTAATATAGATGTACCTTTTTCCCCCCATTGACCCCTTCTAGCCTGCCCCCACCCCGTACCCCAGGCCTTTACCACACTATTGTCTGTGTCCATAATTTATGCCTATATGCATATACGTTATTTGAACACATATTCTCAATCCACTCCTATTGTTGGTGCCTGAGAGGGTTTTCTTTTTCTTTTTGAGATGGTTTTACATTTTAAAACTTCCTTGTTTCTTCTCTCATACAACATGTACAGATAGCACTATTTGAGAATAAATCTGAAGGTAAGATGTGTATGAAAGTATTTGGTAATTATAAACAATTAAGTTAAATATTTGGACACATTGCTTTTCCATCACTTAAAAAATAAAAGGAAGGAAAAAAGAAACACATTTAACAAAACATGATCATTTCAGGAGTTTTGAAAGTATAATGAGAAATTGTCATGTATGTTATCTTTGTTGGTGTGTATCACATCTGTTAGGCTTGGGCTCGATGTGTTTGGGTGGTGTTTGGGGCAACTTCCCAGAACTAACAAATGGTACAGCCAGGTACTAAATCCATACCGAGAAACCCAATAATTTTAGATATTCACAAAGGAGTGATTGTCTGCTGTAATGGAAATCCTGAGATGGTTCCACTTTCTTCTGCTTCCTGATGGTGCCTTAAACATGATTATATCATTTTGGGGGCAACATTTGCACATGGATCTGGCATAGGAGCTAAGATAACTCTTCTTAGATATATGTGAACTGGGGAATTCCTTTGTTTAAAATTTAAGATAGCTTAGCCTAAGTTTAAGGGAAAGAATTCATTATTTAAATGAACCACTTTTTACTTTATTTATTTATTTGTTTTTATGGTTAATGCCTCCATTCTTTATTCATATATATATTTTAAAAATTTACCTTTATTGTTGAAAGTATACTTTAGTAGGTAACACTTAAGGAAAAGTTTGCAACTTCTACTTATATTCCTTCCAGTTCCTGTCATGATTTCGTTATCAAATAGCATACTAATTAGAAGATTTTACATGCTCTATAATTTCATGAGACATCATGTAACACCAAAAATCATTATCAGTGAAATTAGTTATCTTTTGATTCTCCTTTTTCCACAGCCCAACTCCAAAATTGAATTTCATGTAGAATGTTTCAAAATGCACTGAACCTTTAGCCCTGAATTCATGATGGAAGTGATAATTTCTGATAACTTGTGAACTCATTATTTTCAAGCTTCATGCTTTTGTTGATTTTTAATTAATTTCCAGAAATACTGTTATGTGCTATATCTACACCATCCTTAAGATTCTTTTCAATCTTTACATCTTACAAAATGATCAACTCCCATCCACGTGGCTTTTGAAAATTTTGAAGCTTAGACAGTTATAGAAAAGATTATTAATTAGCATACATCCTCCCAATTTTATGTTTCCCTGCCCAGTAATATTTATTTTCTCCCTTCCCACATCTTATCACAATAATTTTAAAAAGAAGAATTTCAATTTAAAATTATATATATATATATATATATATATATATATATATATATATAAAGTTTTATTGCCAGGAAGATGACTGACTAATATTCTTTGTGTCTCAAGAATATGAATTAAAAGGTACTACCCAAAAGGAATGTGAGCTCAATTGGTAGTACTCTCTTCACTTGTATAGCTGTATTTATCAAGTCCCCCCCAAGCTATATTGAGAAATATATATTCCCTTGTTATAAGCACATATATGTATATATATACATACATGTATATATGTATATATATAAATTAAAACATGTTTCATGAAACAAGCTTACCTTTATTACATTGTTGTATTATATTTTTATCTATTACAATAAAAAATAATGTTTGTGATCTATTTCATTTCTGATGACTTAGTATCTCAAGACCCTTTATAACTAAGAGTGATTGCCAGTATGTTAGCAAGGGCTAGAAAATTCTCACCCCTCATTTTGGCCACTAAAATATGAGCATAAGACTTGGTCTTGTCCAGTTAGATCATTCCAGAGGGGGCATTAAACCTTTATGTGGAACTCCTAGTTACATGGAAGTATATTTGACACTTTCAGCAGCCCTCCCCCAAAAGAAAGAGAGAGGGGAATGAAAAAATTCAGAAAATGAATGTTTGTGCCAGAATAGGAACACAAGTATCTAAGGAAAAAATGCACCTGGTTCCATATAGTTGTATAAAAAATTGTTTACTCAAACCACAGTGCTTCAGACTCCAGACCCCTGTTATGAATACTGCCAGGTGCAATGATTATTCTGAATAAATCTGAATCAGTAAAGTATGAAATGTGGAAACTTGCTGTTTTTTTTAAAACAATGCAATAAAGTCAGAGGCATCTTTTTAAAATATATGTCTTTATTTATTTCAGAGAGGAAAGGAGAGGGAGAGAGAGAGAGAAACATCAATGATGAGAGAGAACCACCAATTGGCTGCCTCCTGCATGCCCCACACTGGGGATGGAGCCTGCAACCGGGGCATGTGCCCTGACTGGGAATCAAATGGTGACCTCCTGGTTCATAGGTGGACTCTCAACTGTGCTGTGCTGGCTGGGCCAGAAGCATTTTAATCAGAAACTTAACAAGCCAAGTCTTATCAGGCTGATTTTGTGGCCTGATTTTCTACCTTTGACATGAAGACCATCTCCTTATTCCACTGGTGCTGTGTGCTTGGTTCAGTCTTCTGCTGAGTCTTTGCTACTAAAAGAGAAAGCAGGTAAGACAGTGTAATGAGTGCCATTGTAATAAACAGGCAGTCACTGAACTATGTAGTTTAAAAATCGAATAGGCTGACTTTGCACTATTTTAACTCTGGTAATTAAAGTAAGCATTCTTTGAGGGAAATGAGAGGTGCATGATTGGGGTAGCTGTGGCTTTGTGATCTTTTCCCCTCTTCCATTCCTATCCTGTCCTATGTGAAGGGGAGAGCGTCCATAATTGGAATAGAGTCCAGGCCAGTTTGATTTGACATTTAACTTTGAAAAGGGAATTTACCAAAAGAGAAATTATGGGAGTGTTGGAGAGAGAACATGGGGAGTGTCAGAGGAATGGGAAAAAGGTGCAAAAGGTGTTGTTTCAGAGAAATGAACCAATTAACAATGATAAATTCTTGGGAAAATGGAACAATGGGCAGCAATAATATAGGGGACATGTGTAAAGAAAGGGGATTTCCTTCCTCAATGTGTAAAGAAAAATTCCTAAACTGACAGTCACATACCTTAGGCAAATAGATCTGTTTTTCTCTTCCCTGTTCCATAATCTTCTTTTCCTTTTCAATTCCTATTCCACAGTTAAGACTGGTTCACTTTTCATTCAGGCTATTACCTCTGTCCTCAGCAGATACTTTATTACTGCTCCCTGGGACAGAATCAACTTTTTTTTTCTTCTGTTCTCTGACCTAGATTTGGTGACTCCAGTGCCCGGGGTGGTTTTATTAGAACTCTCCTATCCCCATAATTTATTCTGATAAAACATGCTCATACAGACTCAGGAATTAATGCAGAAAAGGACATTCTTGTAATACGAATATACTTGGTCTTGCTTGTGGCCTCGTTCTCCAGCTAAACCCTGGGAGGATTTTCTCAGATTGAGTGACCTTCCCTGTGCAGCCTGCTGAAAGGGGTACTGGTTCTCTCTTTATAGTTTTGTGTTCCTCTGGGTATAGAGCAGGTTTGATACCTAATTATCTGAATGTGGTTTCTGTGGTTTAAATGGACATGTTAGTTTAAGCAGTGGAGGTAATCAATAGTGTAATCAGTCACTCCATTTCTAATTCTGTATGTGTTACTTACATTATTCATCACACGCACAAATAATGCCTCCTTCCCACTGACCCCCCTCCTGCCAAAGTCAAACAAAATCAGGTCAAGTTGAGCACTATGAACATATGTGGAAAATATAAAAATGTATGACTGCATTCTCCTTATTTGGGATTTGGAGGTCATAGTGCAGAGACACTGTAAAAACACATAAAAATTTATGTGGAAGTATCTGACTCCTGCCGATGAAGTTAGGGGATCTACTTCTATATTAACTGTATTAAGTAAAACCACATTAAAGTTATCCTCAGAGTTAACTTTGAAAGAGAAATGTAGAGGGGTATTGACATCAATAGCACATATCCATAAAATATATATGGCACAAAAAGATTTTTCAACAAATGACAGTAAAACCAGCTCAACCATGAAGCTTGAGGATGTTGGTAAATGGAGAGTTCTTTGATGACAGAGGTAGATTCCATCCATAGGAATCCCTGCTAAGTTAATGCGGGAATTTAGAACTTGGGTTTCCGGCTATATATGTGGACCCTCTGGGGTATCTGTGTATCTGTTAGCATGGGTAGGTCACCATTCATTTTCTTGTTTTGTTATTCTGGCTTTGTTGTCGTTGTGGCTATTGTTATTATGTATTTGTCTTCTCCCTCACCTGCCACACCCTGACCAATGGAAGGTTTTTGTTGTTGTTGGGAAATGATACACAAGACAGAAAGCAGAGGCCAGGAGGATGCAGGACATAACTTGTCCCCTTTACCTGGACCCTTTACCAGGAATTATGTCCAGTCCCTCCAAAAAGAAGGGTAGCATCAGAAACTAAAGAAATTAGTCTCATAAAGGATTTTGTGAGAACTGAGAGGAAAACAGTGCTGGGTTAGCCCCTGGGGAAGCACCAGGTACCCCCGCCCCCAGGCAGCACACTGCTCTCCCAGGCCATTAGTTGGAGTGGCTGACTCAGCAGAACCCCTGGTGGAAGACTGCAGCTCCCCAAGAAGCACTGAAAGCTGGGTGGGGAGGGCCTGGCAGGGCAGTGTGGTCCCCAGATGGCACAGATTCATCATGACCATATGTGCGAATTCCCCTGGGGACTACAGGGAATGTTGGAGAGCAGAAACTTTGCAGAGTCTGGCATTTCAGGTTAGAAGATGAGGCCCTAGCTGAACCAGGGATATTTTGCAATGCCCTTCTAGCTGTATGATCCCATAGAAGTCATTTCCAGTGACAAGAACTAATGTTTGTTACTTATTTTACTCAAGGGCCATCACCAAATGTCATCACCAACAAGTGTCGTGTTAGGCGGTCCCTACAAGAACATTGCATTCGGATACATTATTATAGCCACATCTGTATCAATGGACAGGTTCATATGGAATTAACATTTTGCAGGCAGTCTACAGCTTGAGAACTAGAAAGAGCCCTTGGGTAATCTAATCTTGGTGATTTGCACACATATTTGGTTTATAGAACTTTTTGTTCAAAATGTTTTTCTATTCAATATACATATACTTTGTATATCTGCATGTGTATATATAAACATGAATAAGATAGAATGCTTGTCTCAGAAATGTTTCTGTTTATTAGAGGGGATATTTCTCTCTCTCTCTCTCTCTCTCTCTCTCTCTCTCTCTCTCTCTCTCTCTCTCTCTCTCCCCCCACACCTAGGTTCATGAATTTATAAATAGAAGGGGACAATATAATGTGCAGAAGAGCAAGGGTGGGAAAAATCGGAGAAAGTGGGAATGTGTGGAAAGGGAAGGTTTCATGGGAACAATTATTTTTTGACCCTGGGCTTGAAGGATGGGGGACATTTTCAAAAGCAGAAGTTGTCTAATAAATTATTCTTGGCACAAGAAAAGTATGAACAAAGACAGAATCTTAAAAACCCGAGAAATTCAGGAAAATAAATCAGGACACAATACACAGGCCTAACATTCCAACGTGTTTTAAGGACAGTGTGGGTCCATTTTGGGACGAATACTGCTCGTGAAAGTTGTGCTGTGGGGAGATTGTTTCAGCATCTGAAGGGCCCTTTCCTTCTAATGGCAGGGGAATAGCAGAAGGGACATGGTGTGTGACTGAAATTTCACCCGTCTCTCTCCCCACATCCCTGCAGTGACCTTTGAGGTGACTTGTCAGAAACTAGAGGGCTCCATAGACAGCATTTGGATGCCTTTTGTTGAATCTGTCATCCACTTTTCACAACTAAAGAAACTGAGGATTGGAGTTCATGAATAATTTAATTAGGATCAAGCAATGATCCATTCCGGGACATTTGGCTTCTCAGCCCTCAGCTATAGAGTGGTGGCTGGAAAATGACACTTTCTCCTGGCTTACTTCACACATGAAAGCTCTGCTTTTCCTGGAAATATTTTCAGTTTTCCATGAAACTATCAGTTCTTTAGGGAAATCTGAGTTTGTAGGCAAGAACATTGACAGGACACTGGTTGTTACAGTCTCTATACATTCTTGACCATTATTCACTGTTAGTGTTATTATCATTCGGGGGGAGTATGTTTTAGAGTCATGAAGGATCATGGCCTTTAATTCTTTTTAAGATCTAAAGGTTGTGGTTGTATTGTTGAGGAGATCTTTGGATTTTAACAACTGCTTTTAGAATGAAGTATGTGGTAATATTCTATTCATAGTCAAGGTGAATGCCAAATTACATTATGATGTAGCTTTATAAGCACGTTGAATTCTCCTAAAGGTCAGACAGACATGCCGTTTCCTTCCTGTGCACCTAACCAAGGGATAATCCATGAACTGGCAACTTCTCTAGTTCCTGGCAGTACAGCTATAGGACCCTGCCTTGACTTAGGTCAGGAATACATGGGAGAGAATGGTACAACTGGGAAGATTGCTGATTTTGATGGCTATTGCTTCAGCCTGCAGGGGAGGAAAAGGATTTCCCTTGGCCCAGCTCAGATCCCTGGTTGAGTCTGAAAATAACTGACAAAGACAGATTAACAAGAGAAAAGCAGACACATTTATGTGATATACATTTTATGTGTTCTGGGAGCCTTCATAGGAAAGTGAAGATCCAAAGAAACAGACCTCTGTGTTTTTATGTCAGTTTGATGAAGAGTAGATAGTCGTGGTTAAGGAGTATGAGGTTATTGTAGTAAATTGGGGGACACTTAGAAAGACCTATTTGTTAGGGTTCTTCTTGGTATATCTGCTCCTTTCCTTCTGGTACAGGGAGGGCATCCCTCACATGAGGATTGAATGACCTGTGTCAGAGAGAAATGGCCTGGTGGAGGTGGTCAGAGTGATCTCTCGCTTCTTCTGTTCGCTCAAACTCCTTCAGCTTAAAATGTTCAATATGCCGCCAAAACCGGTTTGGCTCAGTGGATAGAGCGTCAGCCTGCGGACTGAAAGGTCCCAGGTTCGATTCCGGTCAAGGGCATGTAACTTGGTTGCGGGCACATCCCCAGTGGGAGGTGTGCAAGAGGCAACTGATCGATGTTTCTCTCTCATCGATGTTTCTGACTATCTATCCCTCTTCCTTCCTCTCTGTAAAAAATCAATAAAAATATATTTAAAAAAAAAATGTTCAATATGCCAAGGTGCCATATTTGCGGCAGCGTGTCCCGAACCTCCAATCAACCTCCCCATCACTCTTTGATTCTCTTTCCTCTAACCATGCTACTCAGATAGGACTGTGACTAGGCCTCCTGGGACGTGTTCTGTTGCTTAATTGGGAGGGTTGTGGAAATATTCTTCCTTCCATGGAAATCTTCAAGGGCTTCTCTTATTAGACACATTGAGTTTAGACTTAGGGTTATTATAAGTAAGGGGGAAAAGTCATCTCTCAGTAGGTTCTTTGTAATTAACTGCATCAGGGAAAACTGTAAGCTAGGTAGCCCCCTGTTGCTGGATAAGGCATTTAAGCGGTTATTCATCATGTTTAATTTCCTTTCCTCGATGGGATTCTAAGCGTCTACCTTGTGCGTTGGGTGACTCACTGTCAGCCCTTTGGCTCTCCTGTCCTTTATCTGTGGCTCCTGCTCCCCCAACACAAAAATCCTATATAAACCAATTTTTCCACACCATTTCCCTGCTGGCTAGCAGACATGTTTAGAAAATTAAATGAAACTGATCCCTACAAAAGTATCATCTAAGGGAGATATTTATAATGTGAAAGTAGGGTTTTAGTAAGTTAGATGCTTTTGAGACGCTAAGAAATAATTCTGAAAGGGCACTGTGGGTGCTGTGGGAGAGGGAGCAAGGGCTTTTAGGGAGGGGGCCCCGCACGGCCACCTTCCTGTCTGGCAGGTGAATTGCACGGCAGAGAAGGAGACTGAGCTATGGTTCCTTTTGGTGCCTCGTTACATATTTTTCCCTCAGTCTTTGGCTTTGGTGTGTTGCAGCTCCAGGTGTGGGAGCACGGGTCGAAGGAACAAATCAACCCATTGAGCTTTTGAAGCTACTAATTTGCCTTCAGATATCTTCAATCTGGCAGTAGATACCCCTTTCCCAAGTATTTTTGAACGTGAACGCTATCCAAAACAACACGTGGCATTTTCTCTAATTACTTATGATTAAGAAAAAAGCATAGTCAGGCCCCCCAGGCATGGACGCTTTGCCATCTGACTGGAGAAAGGAAGGCTGCTGAGCAAAGCAGCCTGGAGATGAATGCAGGCACAGTACCGGCGGCGGTTCAGCAGCCGTGGCTTTCCTGTGCTGGATTTCAAAAACGTTCCACAAGACAGCAAAGGGGGCAACAGAGAGCAGATGGGCTTGAGTTATAAAAGCCAGGGAAAACAATGGTGCAAAGACATTTCTGTGCGGGAATAACCTCATCAAAATAGTCAGTCACCTAACCGTTATTGCTTGTCTCATTTTCGGTTCTTATAAGTGTATTTCTAGTGTCACGTGATCTCACTCATCTAGGGGAAATAATGAACAACATAATCTGATGAACAGGGGCAGACCCAGAGACAGGGAAGCATCGATCAGACTGTTGAGCCTCGGAGGGAGGGGAGGGGAGGGTGGGGGTAAGGGGGAGAGATCAACCAAAGGACTTGTATGCATGCATACAAGCCTAACCAGTGGTCATGGACAACAGGGGGGTGGGGGCATGCATGGGGAGGGGTTTGGGATGGGAATGGGGGGATGAGAACAAATATGTGATACCTTAATCAATAAAGAAGTTAAAAAAATAGTCAGTCACTGAGTCTGTGGCAGAGGGAGGGGGAGAATAGACCAGGAGCAGACATAGAAAATAGAGCAGTTTTTACATGGGTCTCAGGAAATGGCAGTAACGTGGTGGAAAACATTGAGAAGAGATCACATGTATCTCCTGTGGAGTCCCTCCTTGAGTTACAAAAGATAGAGAAACACATTCATTTGGGAAAGATAGGGTAACATTTCCCCAGGTCTTTTCTTACGAAGTAATTTGTGATGTATTCTTCTCTTAATGAGTAATTTATTCTTACTGAATTTGGAGAGAAAAATAGATTTCTCTTACTTGGGGGGAAGAAGTTTATCCTGTTTTGCTATCTGAAGCTGAAGGTATAGGGATTAATGCCCCAAATCCAGCTGGCTGTCAATTCCTGAAAGGGGATAAGGGGTAAGCACTATTGTGCAAAAGGGTGGTTTTATATTTCACACCCTTGCAAAAAGGATTTGGTGTATGATAAAAACTGCACATGACAGAAATAGCAAGAGCCCAGATACCACACACACACACACACACACACACACACACACACACACACACATCAAACTACTGTTGTTAATTTTCTAGCTTCTTCTCCTCATCTCTCCTCCTTATACTTTAAGTCCATGCTCATATCTTCATGGGTTCTCTGTTTCTCTTGTTTATGTATTTAATTTTCAGATTTCTGCCCCAATATTGCCTTGACTGGCTCCCTTGTCCAAGATCAAATTCCCATTTCTCTATGCTCAGATAGCTTTCTGTCCATAGCCGTTGTAAAATGAGCACACTGCAGTGAAATAATATGTGCTTCCCTTCCTCCCCTCTGAGCAACCTGAAAGCGAAGACCAGGCTCTCTTCATTTTAGGAGCTTCTGCAGTCTGTCACATTTGGGGGAATTAGTGATAATAACTAACTTTCATTGTGCACTTAGGATGTGTTCAGGAACTGCCCTAAGCTTTGTAGATGTATTGAGTCACTTAATATTTCCAATCACCTTAAGATGCGTATTCCATTACAATTCCCACTTTATACATGAAGAAACCGAGAGATGATGGTTATGTAAATTGCCCAAGGTCAAGAAATAAGAAAATGGCAAAGCTTAGCTTGTTAAATTTAAGCGAATGCTAGGGTAAACTTGCTTAATTCTATTTTGACCCTCAGTGACTGTAAGGACAGATTGTTCACCAAAGCATCTTTTAGGAACCTTTAAGAAGGTTATATAGCATTAAAAGCTGAATACACAATAAGAAATGATCATGATACTTGAAGGCTGTGAGTATACTCCAGCTTTCCAAGCCGTGGAGTACAGAGAAGAGGTCTCTTTGAAGACTGGCCTGTAAATTGATCACGACAACTCATCTGTCAGCAGATGGGTGATAGAATAGATTTTCTTTGAAACTTTTAAGCCCTCCCCACCCCATCCCCATTTTAGGATGATGATTTCCATCAAATATCAAAGACTGCAGACAGCTGCAAAGGAGGTACTTAGAAGAGATGAGAAAATTCTGCCATAAAATTAAAGAGATGATGGGGGGTTTAAACAAGTTGCAGAAAGAGAGCAGCTAGCTAGTGTCTTTTAAGGGAAAATTAAGAACCAAGCCTGTAAGAAGAGAAGGAAAGAGCATTCTAGTTTCAGTGGCTCTTACCCTCCTAACCTCCTAGGTTATGTGCCGATAACAGATGACCTCCACTTCTCAGTGGCTTAACTAGGAAAAATGTATTTCTCTCTCATGGCCAAGGCAGGTTGATAGAGGGCTCTGTTCCTATAGTCACTCAGGCTGACACCCAGGCCTAATGTCAGAGGGGTGGGTAATTTGGGAAGTGGAATCATACCAATTGGCCAGGAGGTGCATAGCAAGAAACATTTGGTGAGTAGCACTAATTACTACTCCAGGGGCTAATGACAGTGTCTATTCCATAGCGGTTTTGTGTGTATTTAATGAGATTGTGCTTAGAAAGTACCAGTCACAGAGCCAAGTGCTAGCTATTCATGATAGTAATAAGTGGCGCTGTTTTCTCACAAGTAATTTTTTCCTTAAAGAAGAAAAATATAATAGAGCACATTATACACACCGTGTCAAATTGGAGTCCAGGGAGGGCAAATTTAATTTTTGATAGAAAGTATTATCTGCAGGGCGATTAACCCAATTATAAATTGATCCCTGGCAAGTGAGAAACACGTTTTCTATACGGTCTGAAGAATATCATCACAGTTATGCATATGTGCTCGATTGAAGGCAGATTTTAATTTTAACATTTTAATATTTCTTAGTCTGAGTTGTATTTTGCAATCAAGTGAATGTAAGTAAGATATACCTTTCTTCATTTAAAAATGCTGGTTCCTGAAAAACTGCTAGTCAGTGATTAGTATACCTTAAAACTTTGATGTCTCAAATTTAAAAGAATGTGGGTTGAAAAAATGAGTGTACTATGAACAGAAAGGAAACATTTCTTTTTTCCACCACAATGCTTCTTATGACATGGTGAGCCCATACAAGAATTGGACTTCAGATGTTCAGCGATTTGTGTTAGATCCCTCTTCCCCTTCTTGTTATTAGACCAAGTTTCTTTGTCTGGTTCTCAAGAAATGTGATGCAAAGATGGTGATTTTCCCCATGCTGAGAAATGCCTCCCGGTGGAACTTTTTAAAGAGGAAGCTATTGCATTGCGAATCATTAGCTGACAGCGATGCAACTTCGAGGGCAGCAAGGAAACAGCTTCTTCCCACTGGTGTGCAAAAGGAAAACAGCAGGGATTTCCATGTGCCGTGTCAGTCTAGGTAAATGACATCTGTTAGAAAATTCTGTTTGTGACCAAGACATCCATTAATGGATGCAGGCACACCTCACCTACAGAAGGCGGCTGCCTCGTATAGCAGCAGGGTGTGCCAGCAACCACAAAATCCATAACAGCGGCGGTTTATAAATCACATCAGATTGAAACTGCAAGCCATGTGGCTGGCGCAGAACCATTCTTTAACACCGCCTAGTCTAAGTTTTCTCCCCGAAGTTTGATTCAGGAAACGCTGAGGGGGCTGTCATGCCCAAATGCAATGCTAATGCATAACAGTTAATTGAGTTTGGGCAGCCTGTCCTCTGACCTGAAAGAGCAACTGACCTGCTCTGGGGCAGGATGAAGGGAGATCCCCGCGTGGCGGGTTAGTGAAGGAGGAGACATCACCAGCACTTCTGGCTGTGGCTTTCCTGCGGCCCCATTGGGAAAGAAACTTTTCTGATCATTTGAGTCGTAACCCTAGGACAAGGAGTCTCAAATTTTGTTGTACGTGAGCGCACGCTCACACACACACACACACACACACACACACACACACACACACGCCAATTCTTAAATTTCATTGTGGGGAAAAAAAAGATTCTGGGAAATTTGTTAAATTTCCCAGGTCCTACCCTTGGACATTGCAATTCACAGGCACTAAAGTTGAATCTCATGTAGATAGTAAGTGGCTCCTTCGACAATGATCACTGTCCCCAAAACAGATTGATTGGTTCTTCAATGGGAAATCAACCGTGAAGCTTACTAAAGTCACCAACCTGTTTTGGCACTACCCTTGGAAGGTCAAGTCATAGTGGGTACAGCCATCTGTGCTTTTTTTTTAAATGCATATGTGACTCTGACACACAATTTACAGGGGAGAGTTATAGATACCGATGCCATTTATAGTATCAAATTATATAATTACGTTGTGAAAGACCATTAAAGGGATGGGAACCATCATAGGTCAAATTAGCGCATCAACTAGTATTGTGGAAGCCTTACTCTTTCTTTATTGGTTGGCAGTGTCATGCCATGATAAACAGCCCTGGTTTGGGGGAATCAGATTGCCTGGGTTTAAATGCTGACTCCGTGACTTTCTAGCTGTGTGAAATTGAGCAGGAAACTTCTCTCTGCTTTATTTTTCCTCTTGTAGGAAATTTGTCACATTGGGTCATTGTATTAAGAGTCTTAACCACAACAAGCAATTAGAACATACTTGTCACAGAAGAGATGTTCAATAATGTTAGCTGTGGGTACTACTATGTACCAGACACTTGACTGTGTCACTGAACTATCACAATTCTATAAGGTAGAAACTATTATTGCCTCCCTCTTACAAATAAGGAAGTGAAACAGAAAGATTCACACACCAATCCAAAGTCATACAGTCTGTAGTAATATGTATTCTATAAACTTAGCCACCACACTAAATGCAGAGCTGAAGGGAATCATAGGGTTTCTGAAATCCATCCCACATCTTTCCCAGGATCCTGCAGTGGGTTACTGGCAGTGTGGGCAATGGGTGGCAGTAAGAAGTGACTACTTGTGATTTTGGGGTAAGACACCAGAGGCTCCTAGTTACTACTCCTAGTGTGACAATGGGCAAGTTACTCAGTATTTCTGTGACTCAGTATGTAAATATGCAAAAATATCAGCATGGTACTATTAGCTCCATGATTTTTCCCCCTGTGAATCAATGACCGGGGAGATGTGTGAATGTCCTACTAGATACTCTGCACATATTGTTGGACTACTGTAGGATTAGAAAAATAAAACAAAAGAAAAGCATTCATTATATACACTGGTTTATGCTAGATGGAGAATCCAAACATTAAAAATTATGAACACTTATTTATGAAACATAATATCAAACATATTCCTGCTTTGAATTCATTGTTTGCATTAATAAGCACAAGGGTAGTTCCTGGCTCCTCCAATGCTTCACATAAAATTATGTCCCCACCCTGGGCAGATTCCCTCTCCTAGAATTTGGAATCAGATTTAACATATGGGTCTTGAGGGGATATTAATTATAATTTGTGACAGACACATGTACAGAAAAGCAGATAATCCAAACCTATTGATAAAGGAAAGTGAAGTAGATAGACAAAGCGAACTAGGTTGAGAACCCATTTAGCAGTGGAGAGACACAATGGGAAAATATCTGCTTAGGTTCTCAATTGCCTGCTGTTTGCTCCCCCTGCCTCTTCTGAGACCTGGTTAATTATCTTTTTCTTGGATTGTCTTTTATGTGAGTTTGCTGAATATCTTTCCAATCACTTCATTTTATGTTTAAACTAGTTTTAGGTGAGTCTCTCTATTTTGACACAATATAACCTTGACTCAAGTACTGAAGTAGGGAAAAAATAAACTAATACCAATTAAGCATTTCACTTAATTGAAAACAGCCATGAAATATAGGAATTGTTCTCACATTTTAGTGGTGAGGAAATTGAAATTGAAACATGTAACTTGCTTAAGATTAAACTTCTATATATGATGGAAACATAAATCTCTGTGACACCATATGCTGCTTTTTTTTAACACTACCTTGCTACACAGAAAAAAATCCTTATACCATAGATATGACAATGCACTAAAAGGAATAATTCAAGGTCATTGGGGAGCTGAGAGTGGGCAAAGCTCAGTGTATATAGGAATGGTACAATAAGGATTGTATTAGACAATAAATAGTATTTTATATGAAGTTTCTAAGTAAAAAAGTAAAAAATAAAACCACTTAACAAAAATATCAAGATAGTTTAGGGATCGAGAATGAAAAGTTCCTGGTCTCCACGTTGTGTCTACCAAAATTTTTATTTGAATTTGTTTTCCTATGAGGAATATTAAAGCCTGAAGACTCACCAAATATTTTGGCAAGTTTAAAGTCCTTTTCTATTTTCAAATGATAGCTAATTACAAAACACTATCTAGTTGTGTGTGTTTCCAATTTTGAAGACATGTCTTTATAACAAGCTGCTTAGCACTCTGGGATTGTAGATTGATTCAAAATACTTACTATCATGTGATGCTTATGAACATCTTCCTGTGAGATCATACTAATGCCGGTGGTCTTGATCCAGCATCTAGAAGGGTGCAGAAATCTGGAGAAGGGGCTGTGTGTAAATTAATCAAGATTCCAGAGACGAAACATAATTTTGAAAGGCATTTTGGGGAGTCAGAGAAGACTTAGCTAAAGGAACTAAGTTCTCCTTGTCTCAGGACTCCTTGCTTTTTATTAACACAAATTGTCCTAAGGCAAGGTGGAGATATACACATCAAAGGGTAGGGTTTCCATACAGAATCCATTGTCAGATTGGGGGAAATTGCCTATGGCTGTTCAGGTGTTTGGCCAGTAGGAGGCAATAACATGTAGATTAAGATGCCCTGAGCTGTCTGGCAGCAAGCAATCAATTTATGCATCCTTTTCAGGTTTGGGGAAATGCCCTCAGCCATCTCCAGATGATTCAGCCCTGCTGACATGCTGGAATTGGCTTCCAGCATCCTACAGCTCATCCTCTGGAAGAGAGCTTTAAATATAACGTACAGCACCTGCTGGTGGGTGTTAGTGTTAGTGTGATCAGGAGAAAACATAGATCAGAAGGGAACTGGAATCTGCTTAAAATCTTCATTCTGCTACTCAGTAAATGTGAATACTACAGATGAAATATAGCCAGTAAGTGTACTTGCCTCACAGGAAGTGTGGTGGTTTATTAAATCATTCAAAAGAAATGGTTGCAATGCAATACATGCTGTGTGATGTAATGGTTAAGCATACTGGGCTCATAACCAGAATGACTGTTTATTTATTGTATTGAATTTATTGGGGTGACATCATGATACCATGCAGGTTTTAAGTGCACAACTCGACCAAAAGTCCTCTGCACAGTACCTCCTGTGCCCATTGTCCAAACCAAAGTTTCCTTCCATCCCCACTTATCTCCCCCTTGGTTCACCTTCACCTATCCCACACCCCCCTTACCTCCTGGCTCTCACCACATTGTTGTCTGGGTCTATGTGATATATATATATACATATGTTTTTATGCTCAATCCCTTCACCTTCTTTCATCCAGCCCTCCAACCCCCATCCCCTCTGACAGCTGTCAGTGTGTTTCATGTATCCATGCCTCTGTTTCCATTTTGTTCATCAGTTTATTTTGTTCATTAGATTCCACATATGAGTGAGATCATACGGTATTTATCTTTCTCTGACAGGTTTATTTCACTTAGCGTAATAATCTCCATGTCCATCATGCTGTCACAAAACGTGAGATTTTCTTCTTTTTTATAGTTAAGTAGTATTCCTTTTTGTAAAGGTAACACAGCTTTTTTTTTTTTTTTTTTTTAATTCAGGTTTAAATCCTAGCTCTGCCACTTACTAAACAGGACACCTTGAGCAAAAGCTATGCAACTTTGCATGTGGTAATCTTAATTCCTATAATTGTGGTTTTGAGGATTAAATGATTCTGTTCATGCAAGGCACTTTAAATAATGACTGCCATATAGTCAGTAGTCCAGAGATATGAGCTATTTTTATTAAAACAATGTATTTGCTACCTTCACTGAAAATGGGGTTAGGTATATATTTGGTGTCACAGTAGAGCCTAAAGATATAAGACTACCTCTATGTGACATTGTGGTTAACTGAGCAGGAGTCAGGGAAGAATCTGAAAGGAGAAAGACTATGGTCAGAATCAAGAGGATGTGTGTAGGTCAGCCCTAGGAAATGGAAAGCAGAGGAAGAGATCTTTGAGTAGAAGGCAAGGCCTAGCATGATAAAAGCTGTTATTGATGTTCAACTTCTGCAAGGGTAAGTGGGCTTTCTAGGGCTAGTATTCCTCAGACAACCCCAGGGAATTGCCCTCCTGCCCGGCTGTTTTTCTAGAACATAAAGAATAAAACCTTCGGTAAGCAGGTAGATCAATCAATCTCTAAACATTTTTTTTCTAATTACCCTAACAACATAGAGAAGAAAATATTTGAAAAATATTGAATGTGAAATATGACCAAATTGTAGAAAATACCTAATTTATATTCCATTTAAAAATAGATCAAATTTCCAAAAAATGATTTCACTTTTCT
Source organism: Plecotus auritus (assembly GCF_963455305.1). Classification (NCBI taxonomy): domain Eukaryota; kingdom Metazoa; phylum Chordata; class Mammalia; order Chiroptera; family Vespertilionidae; genus Plecotus; species Plecotus auritus. The sequence goes on along the minus strand of NC_137783.1, from coordinate 144,477,463 downwards.
AGGAGGTGGTAGAAAGCGAATAGTAGAGAGTACTCAGGGAGATAAAAGAAAACGCAATATATAATTGGGAAAAATGCAAATTTTTTCAAGGTGGAGTAATATAGTAGGAAAAACAAACAAATTGAAGCTAGACAGCTCTAGGTTTGAATTCTGGTAACTATAGAGAAACTATTGCCTCAGCTTTCTAATCCATAGTTTCTTCATCTATAAAATATAGATTTTTAAATATATATATATAGTATGTATATGTATATACATTATATATATATATATATATATATATATATATATATATATATATACACGTTCAAAGAGTAGATATATGATTATATGAATTAACATGTATGAAGTACTGAGCCCGGTGCCTGAAGCATAGGAGGTCTTAAATACGTTAGTTTCTCTCATCCATCTTTTTAAAAAAATATATTTTTTTATTGATTTCAGAGAGGAAAGGAGAGGGGGAGAGAGAGAGAGAGAGAGAGAAACAACAATGATGAGAAAAAATCACCAATCAGTACCTCCTGCATGCCCTCTACTGGGGATCAAGCCTACAATCCAGGCATGTGCCCTGACCAGGAATCCAACTGTGACCTCCAGGTTCATAGGTTGACACTCAACCACTGAGCCATGCAGGCTGGGCTCTTTCATCCCTCTTAAGAGATTATACACAGAAACATTAAACAAAGGCAAAAATAATCCCATTACTGGGAGAGGGAAAGCACCAACCTCTCTAGTGTCTCAGGGGTCTGTCTCATGAGTCTGTCGTGCCCCTGACGTGACACCATGAAGCAGCTACTCAAGTGTGTGTGTGGCTTTTGCCACAGTAAGAGGCAGTGGCCCCTGGGGAGTTGGCTGTGATATATGTTAGGCAACTCGACTGCCAGGGTCTCTGTCGGGTCTGGTGTGACAGCTAAAAAAAGCCTTTTCTCCTCCGGGGCCTCTTTTCAGCTCATTTGCGATGGAGAAATTTTCTCTTCTCTTTCCACGGTTGGACTGAAAGTTTCTTGTTTGCCTTCACTCTTGTTACTCACATTTTCATAATGCTGGATAAATCACAAACCACATGGAAACATTTTATGTGCAGCCATATATATGGTAATCTCATTGAGTGACATTTACAGGCAGCACTGCAATGCCATTGATAAATAATACATTGTATTACATTTTATTCGTGGAGGCTGAGGCATTGGGGATGGGGAAAGAAAAAGCCCTATTCAGTTATTTCCATTCCAATCATTGTTGGCTACAATGTGCTGCTGAGTTTTGCACATGTTTTAAAAATGAATACACAAAACATAGGGATGTTGGATTTCTTTCTGATTATCGTACAAAAAATATCTTCATAAAAATGCCAAGATACACTGTAGGGTATATCTTGACACAGTGATGTAGGATCGTGCAATGATGGGAATAGTTACCAGTCAGAACATCTGCTTATCCTTAGACATGAGGGCAGATACATACCGTAAATGCTATCACTCTTCATTGTAGTACTTATGGTTGTATCACTAATTGGCCACAACATGTATTTAGGCAGAATTAAGAGGCAGTTGGGGCAGAAAAATGCCATCTTTACATAATGCCCAGGCAGTCGCTACCAAATGTTGTTGGCAAACTCCTTTGCTATATTTGACCTACAGAGTTGGAGGACGTGGAGGAGTGTAGGAACCTACAGGCGTGCTGAGGTCAGTCGGCAACAGGTCCACACCCATCATTTCCTCAGTGTCAAAACAGTAGGCAGACATTTAAAATCCAGAGAACTAATATCCATGTCTCCTCATTTTGTTACATTGTGATCAATAGCCCAATGATTCTCCTATGTGTCACCTAACTAAGGTAACAGCTTTCTTGAGTGCGAATGATATTACACATGTCAGTCAAACACTGCCATGTCAACCCATCCTTCAAAACCCACAATTAAGTTTATTTCTGCAGTAAAGTATTCCTGGCAATAGCTTCCTATTTGGGTCCCATACCAAACCTCTCAAGTCACTGAGATCTTAAAGTGTTGGTACAGCTACCTAAATCGATCACAGGATATTATTTTGTGTTTAAATCAACTCCCACAGTTCATTATTATATTAGGCCATGCACTGCAGTCTATAAGAGTTTAACATGTATATATGGGTAAGAGTTTGGAGAGGAGAGTTGGTAATAGAGACAAAGTTAGGAACCCACAACTGAGCAAATTAAATCATCTTAGTCTTTGCTGTAAATACTGTATAAATATATCCCTCCAGACAAAAACAAAACAAGACTTTGGAAAACTCAATCCTATATAATAAAAGCCTAATATGCTAAGTGTCCAGTTGTCCAGTTGGCCATTGAACCAATCAAAGTGTAATATGACACTCAACCACTGAGCCATGCTAAGGCCACTCAACCACTTGCTATGATGTCCACTGACCACCAGGGGGCAGTCAACAGGTAGACCAGTTGCTATGACGTGCACTGACCACCAGGGGCAGATGCTCCTACCAGTAGGTTAGCTTGCTTCTGGGGTCCAGCCGATCGGGGCTGAGGGAGAGGGGCCGGACGTGCCCTGGAGACCTCCCACGCTCCCTTTCTGGCTGGCCAACCTCCCACATCCCTCCCCGGCCCGAAACATGCACCAGTGGGGTCCCTTGGCCTGGCCTGTACCCTCTTGCAATCTTGCACCCCTCGGGGGATGTTGGAGAGCCGGTTTCGGCCTGATGGTGGAATGATCGGTCGCTATGATGCACACTGACCACCAGGGGCAGACACTCAAGGTAGGAACTGCGTCCTGGTGGTCAGTGTGTTCCCACAGGGGGAGCACTGCTTAGCCAGAAGCTGGCCTCATGGCTAGCGAGTGCAGCGGTGGTGGTGGGAGCTCTCCCACCTCTGCGGCAGCACTAAGGATGTCCAACTGATGTCCAGGGGGAGCGGGCCTAAGCCATCAGTCAGACATCTCCTGAGGGCTCCCAGACTGCCATAGGGTGCAGGCCGGGCTGAGGGACACTCCCTGCCCCCCGAGTGCACGAATTTGATGCACTGGGCCTCTAGTTTTATATAATTCCTTGCCACATGGACCTTGTCTACGGCTGCTTGAGATTCTTTAAAACTTGACTAATGCTTTCCCCAGAGCAAGTGATCTAGTAGTGAGCAAAGTGGAGGAAGTGTATTAAATGGAATAGCTCTGAAGTCACACACTATCATTTTCACAATATAGTATTCATTGCTCCAGTTATCCCATTAAGTGTGAGACAAGAATACATAGAAATAAAAATCAATGGGTAATATCTTGGAGGCTGGCCTTCGTAAGATCTAATATGGTGAGACAATGGCCACATGACCATGAGATTCATTTGTCCTATCACTTGCAATATTTCATTGAGATATAGATCCACAGTGACAGAGTGATGGAATGGTCTTTTGAAGGTACAGTTGAGGTTCCCACTTTGAAATCTTATGCTACAAGAATGATGGTGCTGCATCCAACCAGGAAGCAGTATACACCCTAATTCAGTGGCCTCATATGGTGTGTTTCCTAAATAAGTAGAATACATGGGTTTAGTAACCAAAGTAAGGAAGTAGTAATAGCCCAATTTGTCATCACTCCTAGAGGTCTGTTTGGGGAATTTGTGCTTCATCTTTCCACAAATCTTGCCCCTATGGGTCTAGCCACTCTTGGTTGGACTTCCCTCTGAATTGCTTTGGTCAAAAGTCATTTCATTCTGTGTATGGTTCTATTTCTAGTCTCTCAATTTCTTTCAATTAATCTATGTATTTGTCCTTATACCATTATCACCATATCTTGACTACATTAGTTTATGGAGTAAATCCTGAAATCAAACAGTGTAAGTTCTTTTTCTTCCCCAAATTGGCTATTCTATTCCTAGGCATTTTCATACAAACTTTTAGAATCAACTCATCAATTTCATAAATTTGGGGGGGGGGATTTTATTAAGATTGTATTAAATCTACAGGTTAACTTAGAAAAATTGGACATCTGTCTTAGGTTGGGTTCTCTGTAATATGGGCTCTGACTCTGATATTTGCACCCATGAGGTTTATTGGTGAGTGCTCTTGAGAACAATTCTTTATGGGTAGAGAAGTAGGTCTGGGCAATGAAATAAGTTGGCCCACATTGCATCTTCAGCAGAGACCTCAGTCATTCTCATGGTGGGGAGGGGGGAGGGTTGGAATAGCAATAGTTATTCAGAATATTCCTGTGATAGGCCACATTATAAAGGTCTACATTGTTGCCAAACAAACATTGATGAAGATGTCAGAATAGTAAATACAAAATAAAATAATGCAAATTAGCACTAATAAATCCTGAGTATACACTGAGTGGCCAGATCATTATGATCTCTGAACACATAATAATCTGGCCACTCAGTGTATATCCTATATAATAAAAGGCTAATATGCAAATTGTCCCCTCGACCAAGAGTTCGATCAGCAGGCAGGCCCAAGCTGGCCAACCACCCATGTCCCCTCACCCTGGCCAGGCTGGCCGGACCCACCCATGCGCAAATTCATGCACCAGGCCTCATATATATATCTCATATACACTGAGTGGCCAGATTATTATGCATTCAGAGATCATAATGATCTGGCCACTCAGTGTATATTCTTAACTCCAAATATATATTTAAAAAACTTTTACTTCCACAGAGGTAAGAAAATAAGTTAGCTGCGTGTTAGGGGATAAGCCTCCTTTAACCCAGTTTGCAAATGTATCTTTTTTAAAGTTCCATTTCTTTTTTCAGATATCAGTTCTCCTTTTAGCAGTGTAAGGACTGACTCGTGACACCTAAGTTTGAAGCTGCACCTTATATTCCATGTAAATGGAATATAAGAACTTGTACCTTCATATTCCATGCAAATCCTCTCATTCTATTTTCTCAGGATGCCAGGGGAATAAAGCATACTGTTGCTTTTCCAAATAGGATAAAAATGTGTCGAGTTCAAAGGTTTAGAAGGGATTTATTGGGGGCATGATCACATACTATGTTTTATGATTTGCCACAAATTCTGTGGTCACAGCATATTAGGGAAAGGCACTTACTCTGCATTATTAAAAGTTTGATATTGTCACTTGGCCCATTCTTATAGGATCTGCTAGATAGAATGGTATTTCCCCAGAGAGCAATCCGTCCCGAGGCGCGCCTCACTGCTGATGTATTGTTATTTACAGAGGTGGAGGCTGTACCCAGGGCCCGCTGATTTTCAGTTGGTACAGTTGGAGGGAGGCATCCATATCCTGTCACTCTGCATATTTCATTCGTCAATGCTGAGCTCAGATGTCACAACTTTCAGGAAGATGTCACTTTATCTCTTTCCCTCCAATCTTTCTCTTGTCTGAATTCCAGTATATTTGTTTCTAGATGACTTTATTCCCTACAAACTGATTGCAGGCAGCATATGCTAAGATGTTGTCTAATGGGTCTCCTTCCAGGGTGCCTGGAAAGAAAGAGATCGGCACTTCGTGGTTCAATGAATTAATCTTATCCAAAGTAGTTAAATGAATTGATCTTATCCATGGTAGTTAAATGAATTAATCTTATCCAAGGTTGTTAAATGGCAATGATATAAAAGAAGAAAAATTAATATACACTAGTTTGAGTGCAGTGTTTTTGTTTTTTTTTTCATTTCAAGCAATATGTCACAAATGTTGGGGGTAATATTTTTACATTGAGTCAATTAACATATTAAAATTGTTTGTACATATGTGATGTAGGTAGCAGAGAATTTTGGTTGCCAAAGATTATAGAAAGAGAAATTGGTATTTTATGAAATAACAAGTGCAGTATGTATCTGAATTCAGAAAACAGCAAATGACATGTCTTTATCAAAATATGTTCACATGTACTTTAATCAAATTAGTAGGCCATTAGGTACAAATATTTTCAGACATCTGAAAATACAATATCTGCCAATATTTTGCAAGCAAAGGTATTGTCTACAGTCATTTTGTTAAATGCCTAACAACTGCTAAGTCTCAGATTGCAATGCTTTTTCTGGAAGACTGAATTGCTAGCAGTATTGGTGCCCCTCCATGATTGGAGCCCAGGACCCTGCCCCTCCCCGCAATAGCCTCCCATCTCACTGAATTCTAGAAACTATTTTGCCCACTTTCCCCTTCAGTGCTCAGCCTAAACACAGCTCCCTACTCTTGCTAACTATTCCTTGGGTGTTCTCTTAATCCTCCCTTGGGAATTATTCCTTAAATTAAATTCACATCTTTTCAATCCTTGCTTTATGTTTCCTTCTGGGACCCTAAATATACCCCTGTATGTATATGTGTTTATATGTGTGTGTGTGTGTGTGTGTGTGTGTGTGTGTGTGTGTGTGTGTGTGTTTTATTTTCTATTGAGAACTTTCTAAATTGGAGGGCTGTATTTCCACATTCCATGTTTTCATTCTCTCTAACTTCCCTTTGCCTCAGAATATAATCTGGGAGCTACTTCTCCTCCGAGGTCACCCCTATGCAAAGGGATCTGAGGGCCAGGATTTGAATCAGGAGGACATTTGAAGTTGGAAGAGTAGGAGATTCCCCACAAGCTCCGAGTTATAGATATGCCACGTATATTAAAAACACATTGAAATCAAAGTTGCAGTTATATGACAAAAATTCCAACGAACAGGTAAAACCTCAGGGAAGCCCCAGAATGTGGCAGCCGAACCTTCCAGCTTCCAAATCTTCGCAGAGATGGCAGGTCTGTGTGCAAACACCATTGCCTTTCAGGTGTTCCTTACTGACAGTGCTTAGCTAGGAAATATACATGTTTCAGTAAGAGAAGCATTTCTTAGGTGTCAAATCTTTAGATAACTTAAATGTGGTGCCTTTTTTTCCAAAAAGTTCATTTCTCCTGGAAAGTGGGCTCTACTTTTTTTTTTTTTTATTATTTTATTTTATTTTATTTATTTATTTTTTTTAATTGTTTGAAGTATTACAAATAGTAGTAAATATGTCTCCTTTTTCTCTCCCATTGACCTCCCCCCGGCCTCCCCTACCCCCCAGTACATGCCTTTACCTGCCCCCCCCCCCAGTGTCTTGTATCCATTGGTTATGCTTATATGCATGCGGACAAGTCCTTCGGTTGATCTCTTACAGCCCCCACCCCAACCTCCCCTGCCTGCCCGCTGTAGTTTGACAGTCTGTTCATTGCTTCTTTGCCTCTGTATCTCTTTTTTCCCCATTTCTTTCCTTTAAAAAATCTTGCCTCTGCAGACTAGAAATAAACATATAATAACAAAAAAAATGTTTGAGTCCCCATTTCAATGTCAAACAGTTCTGAGTCCCCGTTTCAATGTCAAACAGTTCCTTACGTGTACATGTCAGCAATGATATCTGGATGGTGGGCACATGGTGGCAATGCAGGTCCGACCCTCTACTTTCTGCCTCCTACGTAGGCCCCTGTAAGCCTCCATCCACCTACCCTTCCTATAGTGACTCTTCTTTCAAAAGTCATTGCCCACCTATGTAGTTGCTCATGGAGCCATGGATATTTTCCTTGTCCTCTTGGAGCTATTAGCCCTGCTCCCCTTTCATGAAATTGTCTCTTTCCTTATCCCCATTAATTTGTTCATCTTCATTCTTTCCATTTTTATCTCCATACACCGATCACATCTTGTTCCTCTGTCTCCTTCCCGTCCTATTTCCAAAGTCACATTTTCAACTACTATTTCAGCCTGAGTTGTAACCTCATGGACATGACTCTTAAATAAATATTAGTAATCATTACTAACTCTTATCTTGAACTCTGTCTGTCTGGAGGTTATCTTTTGGTTGTTGTTGTTAATCCTCACCCAAGGATATCTTTTCCATTGCTTTACAGAGAGAGTGGAAGCGAAAGGAGGGAGGGGGAGAGGGAGAGGGAGAGGGAGAGAGAAACATCGATGTGAGAGATACACATGGACTGGTTGCCTCCCAGTCCATAGGGCAGGGAGTGAACCCACAACCCAGGTATATGCCCTTGACTGGGAATCAAACCCGAGACCCTTTGGGACTCAAGCTGGTGTTCTAACTACTGAGCCATACTGACCAGGGCCAGGGTATCTATTTTTAATGCCATAAATCCTTCCATCTGCATTCTTAAGGTAAAATGATCTCACTGCACCATTTCACCACTGAAATACAAACTTTAATCCCTTTCTGACTGCCTAGGTTTAATATAGTTTAGTGCAGTCATTGAGAAATTACAGCCCCTGGGCCAAATCCAGCTGACCACCTGTTTTTGTACAGCATGTAAGCAAATAATATTTGTTATATTTTAATAGTTGAAAAAATTGAGGGGGAATAATATTTCATGATGTGAAAATTTTATTAAATTAACGTGCCTATGAATAACACTTTATTGGAATAGCGCCGTGCTTCTTCGTTTACATGTTGTCTAGGGCTCCTGTTGCCCTGTGATAAGATCCGTGTCGTTACAACAAGGACAACATGGGCTGCAAAGCTTACATTATCCATATCTGGGCCTTTAGAGAAAACGTCTGCTGGCCCCTGGTTTAGTGGATAGATGAAGCCCGAGTTTAAGAATAGACTGATGGAGAGAAATATAAATCTTAGGTACCCTCCTCACTAAGGGAAATTTCAAAGAACCTTACTCAGCATGAATTAGCCTCCGTTTTCTTATTTGTAAAACAGAAGCGCCAACAGTGATGTCCTTCTCTGAGCCTTATTTTACCTCAAGCCTGACTATTCTGTAGACTTTAATATTCAGTTTCTTCTTTCTAATCGGTCTGGTGAAGCAATGGCAGACAAAATACATTTTATTATGTGTCATCTCAGAAATATTTCTCAACATCTCTGTTATTCAAGGATGCCTCCGATTAAAGTGAAAGAACCCCAGCTTAAACTAATTTAATGAAACGTTTCATGTTATATAATTTTAGGGTTTGTTTATTTTTTCATTTTACACACACACACACAGTATATGTATATATGCACACACACATGCATATATGATACATAATATGTTATCTATATAAAATGTATTATACATATTGTGTTATACAATTGGCTCCTTAAAAGTGATGTTAGAAAAACTGACTTATCTTATCCTACTTACACACATAGCATCCTCTTTACTTAAAGGCCTAAGTGTGAATGTTGCAACTATCTGATCATAGAAACATACATGTATAGGAGAACCTCTGCTATCTCCATTCTCATAATTTATGAACCAGTTTCTTCTGACTGTCCCATTGCACCTGTAACATCAGGTCTTTGTTGACATTGGAGCTATTTTTTATTCCCTCTCACAACAGTCTTTAGGGGACAGTAATTTTGTTTCCCTTGAAGTTGTTTAAGGTATAACACTTTTTACATTTTATGCCAAGCCATTTGTCTAAGAAGAAGACCATATTTTAATTCATCCTCTCTGTTTTAAAATTTGCATTCTCTTAAATCTCAAAGTATCATTTGTCTTATCTTAGTTTGTTAGCATTTTCTATGCTCCTCTTACTCCTGACTTTCTCTCTGTATGAACATGTAATATATAATATTACATATATGGTATATGAATGCAATACATATGAACATGCATTATATATATAATATGTTGAAATCTTGCTATATGTGTTGATATCTCTGTTTATATATTTTACACACACACACACACACACGCACACACACATATATTATATATGGTTTAGATACACATATTGGTCACATACTATGGAATACCTTAGAGTAGCAAGAAGCAATCAATTAGATACATAATTGGCAACATAGATAAATCTTAAAACATATTTTTGATTTAAAAAGTAAGACCAACTCTCTCCCCCTCCCTCCTTTTGAACTATCACTCAGTATATAACAGATTCATAACTCACTCTCTTAGTCCACAACATTTACCATTTAATAGGGAAATAGGTATAAAAATCAAACCAAAAATAGCATATGTATGTTAATAAACTATTCTGCCATGATGTTATGGTTGAAATCAGCATACATATGGAGCTTCTATAGGTAGTGTTGTTGCAGGTAAGCCGCCAGGTGGCGCGGGAGAATTAATCAGCGGGGCACTCAAGAGGATAGTCAGAAAAGTAGCCTTTATGGCAGATTGCACTAGTGCCGTGACTCAGGGCAGTCAGTCTCCAAATCCTGAGTGATGAATGTGGACGAAGCTTTCCCTTTATACCCTTTAGTTTCTTTGTCCCCCAAATATGGATCAGACTTTTTGTGGGCTTTCAGCCCCCGCCCCCGTGCCCCGCCCTCCCCCTTCCCATGAGTTGGGATGGGGGAAGTGAGATTACACTCAGAGGATTGCGAACCCCTCTGGGGTTGTATGTGGTTCATGGTTTATGGCCTCTGTAAAATGGGAGTATTCCGGGAAACAGGTTCTGCAAGGCAGTACAGGCATCACAGATAACAATGGAGTTAATTATCAGCAAGGGAGTGCATCAGAATGCAGGTTACTGGCACAGATTCAGATAGCTAGCCCCCAAATGTCTTATTTTCCCCTTCAGTGTCAAGTACATAAATTGTATAGTTTAAGGCTGGTGCTAAATGTTTCCCTGACTATCATTTTACCAGTATAACTTCTGACAAAGGCTATGGTGTTGATGCATTTAGAGTATACAGAATGGATCACTGGGAAATTTGAATAATATAATGAGATTGCAAGAAAACTATTTAATTTTTAAATTGTCTTAAATTAGGTATTTATTTATGAATTACTTAGGTTCTCTTTTTTTTCAATGTGCCTTACTTTTTCCTTTAATTTCTTCTCTATAAGAAAGGACCACTCTGCTCCACCCCCCCAGGCTATTTCCACCAGTGCCAATTTTTAATTGAATCTATTATTACCTTAAGCTACACTTATGTAATTTCTCTTTTGTGTAACTGGAAATTGTGTCATATTCAATAATTGCCAAAAGAATTATTAGGAGATGCAGGTTTTACTGAAATGGGTGTGGAGGTGTGTTTTATATGAAGAGAAGGAATCTTTGTATTTCAGGCTCCTTTCTTTATACGAAGATGGAGGAGCAGTTATTTAAATGAAGTTGAAAGAGAACCCATTCACTGGCTGGCAGTCATAGAGTGAACATTTGGAGTTCTTGTGGCTTGATCTCATTGTGTATTACTTGAATAGAATGTGTCAAGTGAAATATGGGGGAATGCAAGATAAAACTGGCAAATACCACTAAAGCTAAAATACAAAGGTGTGTGCATATTTTGCTTTCTCAAAACCTATGATTTTTCTGATATATTACAAAAGTATTGAAGAATGTATTCAAAGTATTCAGTAGCTTACAAATAATTTAGTGAATCAGAGTAAAATAAATGGCCTCCCTCCAAGGTACTATTGCTAACTTCATAAAAGGAGATTCAAACACTGATATATATATATATATATATATATATATATATATATATATATATATATAAAACTTTTAATAATAACATGCTGTTTCAACTGTATATCTATGGGTTATGTACATTTTGTTAATAAATGTAACCAATACTTTTCTGTGCACTATGAAGCAAGGAGTACAGGCATGTAATAGCATTAAAATCCCATTATGTTTTAGAATGTTCTATCATATACATTTATCAACAATCTTATTAAGTGGGTGTCTGGGCATTTTTATTAGTCTTCTGACTTCCAGTTAAATTTTCTTGCATACATTAGACTGATTACCATTCTTTTGCTTCTGAAAAAAAATAGAACTAAAAATAGAACTAAAGTTGGAATCATTAGAATTATCAAACCATCAGTAATTATAGGTTCATCTGACCTCTTAGTTTGTGATTAAATGTACATGAAAAGCAAAACAGAACAAGTTATGCTACTCTGCAGCCAAATCTATTTATTGATAAAACAGGATATAGAGAATGCTCAGAGGAACATTTCGGATATTAACGTAGTTGCTGATTATACAAGATTTGTTTGAGAAGGAATTCATCTGTTGTTATATTCCAAGATGTTGTGTAGCAAGATCAGTTGCAATGCAGAAGTTCCCACAGAAGAATTTCCTGGATAAAGAACATGAAAAGAAAGAGAACAAACATGTTTGCAGGTTCTTTAAAATTAACATATAAAAGCTAGATTAGATCCTCCTTCAGGTATCAAACAAAAGCTTTCTAAGTGTGGCAACAATGCCACTTTCTTAGAGCAATTAAAGAGGTCAAAGAGGCAAGATGTGTTGGTGGAGAAGGTGGGGGTAGACCATGGGCTTGTTTTGGGGGGCATCTTACAGGGCAGGTACTTTGGGGTCAGGTTGACTTTATTTTAAATCTGAAACCTACCATTTTCAGTGATGTAAATATAGGAGAGAAAGCAAGAGAGAGAGGAAAGAGAGAGAGAGAGAGAGAGAGAGAGAGAGAGAGGATACTTTCTGCCATGTGGAGGATGAAACCTATTAACCTATTATTTCCACCAGGTAGTGAGCAAGAAGCCTGACAATGACAGATTCCTGAAAGTGGCCAAGAGACAGACCACCCCTCCTTGCTCCTGTCCTCCCCCGCCCCCGCTGCTGCCTTCTTCCCAACCCCCTCACCCAGGCTGGGAGCAGCTGGTAGTAAGGTGCTGCGTTTCTTTTATTGGTGTTTATCTCAGTTTGCTGACAATGCACTTGCTAGTGGGAGATGAGATGACATTTATAGGAATTTAATTTATTTAACTCTCCACACACTCTAATCCCACCTCTGAAAAATAGTTTGATTAGATTACATAAGATTTAACATAGTTCAGTTGGCGATTGTCTCCCATCCTCCTTAAATAAAGTTCTGAACTGTCATTAGAGGCCAGTGAAAGAGATAGGAGGAGAGGATGGCAAGGCCAGGTGAGAAGACAAAGGTAGCCCCATCAAGGGGGACACTAACATTAATCATTGGTCCTAATGGCCCTGTATTCTCTCAGTGAATACTTGGATAGGAACCAATAAAAAAGACAACTTTCCAGGAAATTATCTCTACCCATGGAACTAAGAATTATCCTGTGGGTATTTGTTATCAACCCATACTAAATGGCTCCCAAAGTCAGCTGGACCTTAGAAGGATTTAAATCCATGTAGTTAAAACTGGGATCTCTACCAACCAGGGGCTTGCTTCTTGCTCCCATAGCAGTTTATCAAATTGAATGTTTGGATCATACTCATAGTTTTATGGAAAGGTTTTACTGTAGTTACAAAGTAAATATGAAATATATAAATTTCAGTTTGCAAGCAGCTAAACTGTATTATAAGGCAATTTATAAGGAAGGAGATAAATATCTATGGGAGACTTAGTCTGTGAAGCATTTCCAGAAGGCCATGATTGTTTGTAGGGATAAATTCCTGTTCTCTTGTGAGAGTGGTATTATGTGTAGAAGTCTTAAAATTTCCTAAGGGAGGTACATTATACTGTTTCATACTGAAACAGAAATAGAAATATAGTTGTACATCAATAATGAATTTTATATAGAAAAAGGGAATGTGTTCAAGTTCAGGCCATTTTCACATCTGCACTACTAGATCCTTTCAAGCTTCCTAGGCACAAGCTAGCAGCTTAGAATTGACCAGGAGTGTGTAAATAGATGGGCTCTCTCTGGTCTCATGCATATGTGCTCAGTCTCAGTCGGGAATATGCTTGTCTCCTAACCACTCAATATCAAGCTGAAGGGCGTGATGTCTTGACCTCCTCCACTCACCTACCTCTGAGAAGTCACATCCGCTGATAGTATTAATGGGCGTGGATGTCACCTGTAACTCCAAATAAAGTAAATCCCTTTTGCCTGCTGCAGAGAATCTGATTGTCCTCATAACCCCAGCCATGCTGGCAGAGCCCCCAGGGTGACATGGTGGGGTGGGGAACAAGATAAGAGCATACCCAGGCCAGAATGCCATAGATCTCCACTGTTACTACTCAAAGTGCAGCACTCTTTAAACCATACATACTTCTAAGATTGTTGTCTGCCTTTGGTTGCCTTTTAGAGACTGACATTGTTTTTTGTTGTGTGTTTTTGTTTTGTCTATTTGATTGGCATTATTTGCTTTTGGGGGAGAGGATTTGCCAGTCTGTTCCATTTGCCATTGCTGTAATTCCCAGCGCTCTTAAAGCAAAATTAACAACAAAAAACCAACCACTTTATTTTGACCAGTGGTTGAACTGGGTTAGGGTTTGGGTCTATGGATTCAAAAGACTTGCTTCCAGAATGCATGATGCTATCAATAAAGACATTTTGAGAGCAAAAGTTGCCTTTTCCCTCAATTTCTTGTTCAAATACGATGCAAAACTTATATAAAACACCACTCAACCCTTGCACCACATACTGTGGAGGCATACATTCTGAGAGAATTTGCTTTCAAATACATTTTTAATTCAACTGAAAGGTACATTAATTTAAAAAGTTACCGCTTTTGTTGTTGTTGTTTTCCCTTTCATCTCTTATGTCTCAGGAAAGGAGGTTCATGCCAGGCCAAATTGAACCTTCAGCTGCTCTAAACTTTGCTCTGCTTTCTTGCCTCCCCATTAGGGGATATCATTAGCTAAAGCAATTTAATTATCATACTCCTTACTCAGACCCTTCGAGAACTCAGAAGTGGGTTAAATTGGGAAATTTGATGAAAGCCCAATATCTTAGAGATAATCATCTTGCTTCAACAAAACGCCTATTTATTTTAATCAGGCAGTATAAAAATGAACATGCATTTTAAATGCCCTCACCTGTGTCACGAATTGCATCCTAAATTGCTTCGATGAAGCAATGTGACAATTCTGCTTGACTTAAGTACTTCACTGAAGTTGGTTGAGCTTCCTCTTTCAACTAGAGTATTATGATTGTGAAACAATGAACACACCCCCACACATATACACACACCCATCATCAAAGTAAAATTATTTTCTGCCTGAAAATTCACGATATTAAAAAACAACAGCTGTTTACCCATAAGGCATATTTAAAATATTTGCATTTATATGTTTCATTTTTGTTTAATTATAAAGGGCAATTTTTGCAACTCTCTATGATAGGCACTGCAACTTCCACACCAATATGAATTTTTCTCACCTTTCTTTTAGTAATGGTGTCACTTCAGTTTTACCTATGTCTATACCTGCTCAGCTAGAGGATGCATTTTTCTATCTAACTAGAGGCCTGATGCATGAAATTCCTGCAAGGGCCTTGGCCCTGGCCCCCCCCCCCTCCACCACCGAGGCCGGGGGCCTCTGCCACCTCTCCCACAGCCCCCACCCACTGCGGCTTTGTCCAGAAGGAAGGACATCCGGTCTAATTAGCATATTATGCTTTTATTACTATAGATTTGCATCTAGGAGAGGTCATGAAATTCAGCCTCAGAGAGGTTAACTGACTTGTCAAACCTCACAAGGTAATTTTTGGTGGAGCTGGGACATGAAACCATATCTTCAATCTGTACTAAAAACTTCTGGTGCTAAAATTTTCTAAGTTGTCCTTTGGGGATAGGTTTTACTCAAAATTAGCTAGTATCCTTTTAATATGTATTTCATTTTTTAACAGCCACTGATCCTATTACTCATTTAAGACTTTTTTCTTCCTGATGCTTATAAGCAAATTTAAAAACTATTCTCAGTGAAGACAGTGTATTCATATTCATTTTAAGCTTAATCACTTTTAGGTTATATAATAATAATATTCTACAAATGGTCAGTGAGAACCCGCTATTTAAAGGTCATAGAATTTCCATCAAAGATAAGATAAAATCCCAGTCTATGAAGGTACAACTGCAGTGTAGTAGGCCATTCTAAATGTTGGACAGGCAGGAATCAATATATAGTTAGTTTAGTTTTATCCACAAGTAAAAGGAAGAAAAGTAACAGATTATAATCTTGCTAACCTCTGAAGCAAAGAAACTATGGACTTTGGGTTACAGTTGGCTCATTTAAAATGATCTAATATCAGGAATCAATTTGAAAAGTAGACATTTTTATTTGAAAGCAACTTAGCATTTTTTTTTCTGTGAGCTTAGATTTCTAGCTCTACTCTCTAACTCCATCTGCTTTAGAATGGAGGGAGCTGTTTTGTTGGAAGAAAAATGAGAATAAGAGAAGATATGGGAGTAAAGGCTTCTGGATTGATCTATAACTAGTTTGGTCAGTGAACTAGTTGAGCCTTTTTATGAAACTTGATTGGATTTCTTTATCTGAAAAATGAGAATAGTTTCTTATTCCATTAATTCTGAGTCCTACATTTTTCACATCTTAACCTTTTTTAAATTCCAACACATCTAACAATAAATAGCACCTTACAATTATAAGTGACAGCATGTTTTTATTCGTAGTTCTTAAGATGATGATGCATCGTTTAGTTGATAATCTCATTGACTTAATCACTTTACCTGTGATTTTTGTAGAGAAATCTAGAAAATTTCAAAAATGGGATGCCATTTTAATATATTATCTCAATACTTAGAAATAGTGAAGTGATTTCAGCTTTTTAAAAATACAGCTCAATAAGTGTTTAAAGCGACCATAATATTTGTTTAATAATGCCAGAACTATATTCCTGAAATAAAATCATTCTTCAGATAAAAAGGACATACAACCAATTAATGAATAGTATGGAAATAAAATAGAAAAATCTAAATCGAGATATGTTTGAGGGAGGCTGATCTTCAAGGATAAAGAAGAAATTCAATGTCTAGGCAGAAAAAGCAACTTACCAATGAAGAAGAAAACAAGATTTTTCTCCCACAACAGTATATAATACCAGAACACTGTGCAGCAATGTGCATGATCTTTTGAATGAAAGTATCACAAATAATTTACCCTCAGCCAAATTGTGCTTATTATATAAGTAAAGTCAAGAGACAAGCATTCTCAAAAGGCAAGCATTCAGCAATTGTAGCCCCCAACCATTTTTCTTAGAGGATAATGAAATCTAGCCCACGGAGAATGAACTCATAATAAAGAACTTAGGACTTAATATATGTGAGCATTTAGGACTGGAAGTGAGCATTTAGTCAATTTTAAATAAATTTAAAACAATGATTAAGAAGATAATCTAGATGTTAAGAGCACTGACTGTTTAAAATTTCAATATAATTAAGAAAATTAGAAGGGGAATCAAGTCCTTCTTCATCTTCATAGCAGAGTCAGTTGACTCACTTTAAATTTGATTAAACTTATAAAGTGTAGTTAAAAACTATTTCACCCTCAATACTTCTCATGGTTTTTAAATTTTCTATTGAGCTATTTTAGTAATACCTTTTACTTTAATAAATGCTTAAGTTTAGTAACCATTTCAGTTTAGCTAAAAGCCAAAAGTTTTGTTATACTTGTTAATTTTAACTGAAATTAATCTCAATATTATATTTTTTAAAGTATAGAGAATATAGCCTTGGCTGGTTTGTTTCAGTGGTTAAAGTGTTGGCCCTTGGACTGAAGGGTCGCAGGTTCGATTCTAGTCAAGAGCATGCACCTCAATTGCAGGCTCCATCCCCAGTCCCTGTGGGGCTGTGTGCAGGAGGAAACCAATTGATGTGTCTCTCTGTCTGTCCCCCTCCCTTTCACACTGTAAAAATCAATGAAAAAAAATATCCTTGGGTGAGGATTAGCAGCAACATCAAAAAGTATAGAGCAGTGGTCGGCAAACTGTGGCTCGCGAGCCACATGTGGCTCTTTGGCCCCTTGAGTGTGGTTCTTCCACAAAATACCAAGTGTGGGCGTGCATGTACAGTGTGACTGAAACATTGTGGCCCATGCGCAGAAGTCAGTTTTCGGCTCTCAAAAGAAATTTCAATCGTTGTACTGTTGAGATTTGGCTCTGTGGACTAATGAGTTTGCCGACTGCTGGTATAGAGAATATGAATCTATGTTCAATAATATATTTACAAATATCAATCTTGTGATTATGTGTGTCTATCTATCTACACTGATGAAATGATTCACACCAACATCTGATGTACTATTTCTGAACTATTAAAAGGTCACTCGCACCAACTGACATATTAGGAAACACAACTTATATTGATGATACCAAATAGATCCTGCTCAGCTCAGGACTAAATGCCTGTTCATCCCTCTTGCTGGAAAAATATCTCTTTATGCCTGGTCCACAGGGGTCAGGTTGTGCAGCAACTGTCCAAGAAGACGGTCTGGGAATGGCCTTTAGAACGAAGGGTTGAACACAGTACAGTGCCACCCAGGCATTCAAGGTCTAGAATGCTTGTCTCAAGTGCCATGATTTAGAAAGTCGAAACTGACTGTGTGTGAGTGACAAAGCATTCACTTAGGAAGTGAGGGAGTTGGGACAAAGGAATGAAATGAACAGAAGAGGTGCTTAAATAATTGGAAAAATCTATAAGTTGTCTCCACCAAAGTACCAATAAATCTGCAGGGCAAACAGAATTACTTGGGCACCTTCTCAAACATTCTGCTGAAGCTACATGTTGTTCGTTTATGTCTTCAAATCTTTGTTGAATCATAGCTTCAGCATCACTATCCCAATAGGCACTGGTTGGGGCAAATGAGGAGCCATAGTGGTCATTGCTCAGTGGGCCCTTATAAGGACTAAAGAATGTAACTGCACCTGGAGTGCTATGTATTTCTTGCAAACCTCTCTCTCCCCACACAGGTAGTTGGGTATAGCCACTGAGAATATATATTTGACGGTTTTAAAAAGTAGGATAAAGAATCTATACTATAAATACAGTGAAAGAGCAAAAATACCATCAAGAATCAGTTTATATCCACCCTCCTCCCGCCCCCGACGAGATAATTGCTGTAATTGCTTCTCTTGTGAAACGTTTTCTAAGTGCCAAGTTATGTAGGGAATGAAGCGTTACCTAGCAATATGGCCAGCTTTCAATTATCCATGGCAATGGTGGGATGAGGGTAGTGGAGATAATTAAAATTCACAGACTATCTCCAAACTTGAGTTTAATCATTTACATCATTCTTGTCTGGACTAAACCTGTTGGAAGCACTACCTGGAGATGATGTCTTTTGATTTGGGTTTCATCTGTTTTCACGTTCCTTGACCTCCAAACAGAAAAAAATAACTAACAACAACTGAAAGCCTTATTTCATCTTTCTATCTTCAGGGCCTAATAGAAATTTGGATCATAGTTGTTGTTCAAAAAATATTGAACTGTTAGAATGGAATTGAAGTAGTCATAGGAAAGGTATTGTGCAGGGAGAGGATCTTTATAACGTCTGACCTGGAAACTAGATATGATCCTTACTTATTTTTGCAGGAATGACCAGATAGAGTTTTATAGTATTCAAACAATACAACTAGTTTCCCTTTTCCAGTTAGTATCCTTAAACTAGTTGATTCACTTATTTATTCCAAATGTTTACAATGTGCCAGTGTTTGCTTTGAGGATGGACATTTAGCAGAGAACAAGATGGATTAGGTGTCTCCCTTCATGGAGCTTAGATTCTAGCTGGAGGCATCAGATTAAAAGCAAATGAAAACAGAAAGCAGGATAGGGGAGGTAGAAGAGGGTAAATGGTGAATAAGTAGTGATGGAAGGTGACTTGACTTTGGTGATGAACGCATAATACAATGTACAGATGATGTATTACGAAATTATACACTTGAAACCTATATAATTTATATTACATTAACCTCTATTAACCAATGACACCCCAATACATTTAAAAAAAAACAAATGAAAAAATATTAGTGGAATGTGCTAGTGCTATGAGGAAAATACATGAGGATGCAATACAGTGTGATTTGGGTCGGGAAAAGCACTAATATGGCCTGATTAGGAATTCCTCTCTCCTGAAAGATGAGCTAGACCCTGCCACACGAGGGTGCAGAGAAATAATTTTAAATCTGGGGAATATATATCGAGTAGTATAAAACCTAAAATCTTAGATCACTTTTTCAAACTGGGATTAGCTGTGCCCCACCCCCAAAATTATCCTTCTCCTTAAATCTCAAGTAGGAAACTTTAAAATGGTAATTACTGGGTCTAAACAAGTGATTCTTCACCATATTTAGGCCATAAACCTACTTAAGAGTCTAATTTTTAAAAATTCTTTATTGTTTAAAATGTTACATGAGTCTCCTTTTTCCCCCAATTAACCTCTCCTCCACTACACTCTCCCCCAAGCACAAGCCTTCACCCCCACAACTGTCTGTGTCCATTGGTTTTACTCATATGTATGCATACAAGTCTTTTGGTTGATCTCTTATCCCTTCACCCCCTGCCTTCCCTCATAGGTTGTACAGTCTGTTCAATGTTTCTATGTCTCTGGTTCTATTTTTGTTCATCAGTTTATGTTGTTCATTATATTCCAGAAATGAGTCAGATCATGTGATATTTATCTTTCTCTGACTGGCTTATTTCGCTTAGCATAATGCTCTCTAGATCCATCCATGCTGTTGCAAATGGTAAGAATTCCTTCTTTTTTACAGCAGCGTAGAATTCCATTGGGTAGGTGTACCACAGTTTTCCGAGTGGTTGTCTGCTGATGGGCACTTAGGCTGTTTCCAAATCTCAGCTATTGTAAATTGTGCTGCTATGAACATAGGGGTTCATATAACCTTTCGGATTGGTGTTTCTGTTTTCTTGGGATACATTCCTAGAAATGGGATTACTGGGGCAAATGGGAGCTCCATTTTTAATTTTTTGAGGAAACTCCATACTGTTCTCCACAGTGGCTGCACCAGTCTGCATTCCCACCAGGGGTGAAGGAGGGTTCCTTGTTCTCCGTATCCTTGCTAGCACTTGTCATTTCTTGATTTGTTGATGAGAGCCATCCTGACAGGTGTGAGATGGTACCTGATTGTTGTTTTGATTTGCATCTCTCGGATGAGTAGTGACTTTGAGCATGTTTTTATATGTCTCTTGGCCTTCTCTATGTCTTTTTTCCAACAGTGCCTATTTAGGTCCGTTGCCCATTTTTTGATTGGATTGTTTATCTTCCTTTTGTTAAGTTATATGAGTCACCTGTAAATTTTGGAGATTAAACCCTTACTGGAGATAACATTGGCAAATATGTTCTCCCTTGCAGTGTGCTTTCTTGTTTTGTTGATGGTTTCTTTTGCTGTGCAGAAGCTTTTTATTTTGATGTAGTTCCATTTGTTTATTTTCTCTTTAGTTTCCATTGCCCTAGGAGCTGTATTGGTAAAGACATTGCTACGACATATGTCTGCTATTTTGCTGCCTATGGAGTCTTCTAGGACTTATGGTTCCCCATCTTACATTTAAGTCCTTTATCCATTTTGAATTTATTTTTGTGTATGGTGTAAGTTGGTGTTCTAGTTTAATTTTTTTGCAAGTATTAAGAGTCTAATTTAATGCATGACTCTTTTGTCTACTTATAACACACACAGGATCCATTGTTTTTAAAGTCATCAGGGTTTCAATGACAATGGATCATTTTGTCATTGGAGGCTAAAAATAAGTTCTTCAGTGATTTATTAAATGCCACTTAGGAGTTAGGTACTGCTCTAGGTACTGGGGTTAAACACAAAGGCCTAATTTTTCCTGGAGCTTTATCCAGGGCATAATTTTTTGGTGGCTTCACAAATAATGCCTGTAATCTTGTTTTCTGTGGTCACTGGTTTTTGGGCCAAACATTTCTATAATAGTCCACTGCCAGGACCCTGCTAATACTAGTATGTCCATGTAATCTTCTCTATTGCAATGTAAGGGGTAAACATAGTATTCTTCTAACTTAGAGCAATTACCTTGCTATTTTGTTGGGTTGCCAAGAAGTTGTACCCATCTCTATAATTCTGGTATTCAAACTGAGAGAGCTGAGTTATACTCCCTCCTTGAGTTTGTTCAGGCAAATTACATCTACTTTCAGCATGGATTCTTGTGTCTGGCCACCAATGAGTGACTCCCAGGTGGTCTTCATGAAGTTAATTTTTTCTTTCTTTTCCCATAGTCACATATCTTAACACATATGAGAGTTGAGGCTTCATCTTAGCACAGAGAAAAGTGATAAAGAATGCTGTAACTCCAGGGAGCCTGGGAATTGATGCTCTGTATGAGGTGCCTCCATTTCCACAATAGTGGGTGGACTGGAAGCCTGGCACTGAGACCCAGGTGGAAAAATCCACAGCCCTGCCCTGTTAGTAGGCAAAAGAGAGGTGGCAGCTCCCACTGGTGGAGAGTGGAGAGCTTCCTCAGGTTACATCTTCTCTCTACTTTTCCCCAGACACGGAGAGGGCAGCAATCCTCCCTGGGATAAAATTTCATTTCAATATTATTTCTCCCTATATCTCATCTGGGTAAAAATGGTGGAAATTTGTGGAGTAGAGACCCCAAGCAGCACGTGGGGTTTTTATGATTGAACAGATCTGATTTTGAGGCTCATGTATTATAGACGTACATTTCTCAAAGTGATTGCTACTTATTTTTTTTAATATATTTTATTGATTTTTTACAGAGAGGAAGGGAGAGGGATAGAGAGTTAGAAACATCTATGAGAGAGAAACATCGATCAGCTGCCTCCTGCATACCTCCTACTGGGGATGTGCCCACAACCAAGGTACCCTTGATGGGAATCGAACCTGGGACCTTTCAGTCTGCAGGCCGACGCTCTATCCACTGAGCCAAACTGGTTAGGGCTGATTGCTACTTATTAAGTCCAATTTATCTCATCATAAAAGTTGTAAAAACTAAAATATTAACAATTTTCTAGTTTTGGGCCTGTCTCCTCCAATTGATGATTTGCTCACACCCAATAGGTTTAATATATAGTTTTTTTATTTAACCCTTTGTTTTTTAAAATATATTTTTATTGATTTCAGAGAGGAAGGGAGAGGGAGAGAGAGAAACATCAATAATGAGAGAGAATCATTGGTGGGCTGTCTCCTGCAAGCCCCCTACTGGGGATCAAGTCTGCAAACCAGGCATGTGCCTTGATTGGAAATTGAACTGTGACCTCCTGGTTCATAGGTTGATGCTCAACCACTGAGCCACACCAGCCGGACCAACTCTTTATTAAGAAATAATTGGCATATAATAAATTGAGTATATATTAAGAGTACAATTTGATAAGTTCTACCAGATGCATACAACTGTGAAACCACTACCACCATCAAGGTAATTAATACATCCATCATCCCATAAGTAAACTTATGCCTCTTTGTGATCCCTTCCTCCTGTCACATCTCTCATCAGGCAACCTCTGGTCTACCTGCCTCCTGTCACACAGATTAGTTTGCTGTTTCTAGAATATATAAATGGAAGAATAAAGTATATATTCTTTCTTCTATGTTTTTTCACTAAACAAAATTATTTTGAGATACCTCAATATGAATAGATTATTCATTTTATTACAGAAATATAATTCATGTATTATAAAATTTACCCCATTAAATTATACAAGTCTCTGATTTTTAAATATATTAAAAAGATTATGCGATCAACACAACTATCTCAGTCCAGAACAATTTTGTCTCCCCCAAAAGAAACCCCATATCCATTAACAGTCATTCCCATTTGCTCCTCCCCCAAGCTCCTGGCAACCACTAATTTACTTACTTGTCTCTATGGATTTGCCTATTTTGGACATTTCATATAAATGCATCAACAGTATTTGGCCCTTAGTGTGTGTAGCTTCTTTCACGTAACATCATGTGTTCAAGCTTTATCCTTATAGCATCTATCAGGGTTTCATTCCTTTTTATGGCTGAATAATATTCCATTGTATTGATGTATTACATTTTGCTGATCCCTTCATCTAGTGATGAGCACTAGGATTGTTTGAATTTGGGAGCTGTTTTATGTGATGTGTCTACGAACATTCCTGTATATGTTTTTGCGTGGAAATATGTCTCCAGTTCTCTTGGGTATACTAGTATTCCTAGGATTGCAATTGCTGGGTCATATGGTAACTCTATGTTTAACTTTGGAAGAACTGCCAAACTGTTTTCCAGGTGGCTGCACCATTTCACATTCCCATTAGCAAAGCACAAGCATTTCAGTTTCTCCACATCCTTGCTAAAGCTTGTTACTAGTTGTCTTTTTTTATCATATAACCATCTTAGTAGATGTGAAGTGTTATCTCATTGATTTTACTTGCATTTTCTTAATGACTAATGATGTTGAGCAACTATCCATGTGCTTATTGCCCTTTTATGTATTCTTGGAAGAATATATTTATAAATCTTTCATCTATTTTTAATTGAGGTTTTTTTGTTTTGTTTTATTTTTAAATTTACTTTGGAGCTCTTTAAATATGGTATTCAGGACTCCTATCAGATATATGATTTGTAAGTATATCTGTTTTGAAGATTGTCTTCTCACTTTCTTTATAGTATTCTTTGAAGCAAAAACATTTTTAAATTTGATAAAGTCCAATTCATCTATTTTTTCCCCCTTGGTTGATTGTACATTAGGTGCAGTCTAAGAAACCATTGCCTAATTCTTGTTCACGAACATTTACACCTATTTTCTTCTAAGAGTTTTATCACTCACATTTAGGTTTTTGATCAATTTTGAAATAATTTTGATGTGGGGAAGAAGATGTTCAACTTAATTCATTTGCATGTAGATATTCAGTTGTCCTAGCACCATTTGTTGAAAAGACTATTCTTTCCTCCTTAATTTATCTTGGCACCCTTGTCAAAGATCATTTAACTATAAATGTCTGGGTTTATTCCTGGAATTTCAATTCCATTGAACTGTTCTTATGCCAATACCCTAAGTTTTTTATTTTTTTTTAGTCAGATTAATTGAATAATAGTATTCCTTTTAAAGTTCTTTGGTTAAAGCAAGGATGACAAATAATAAAGGACTCATAGATTGTTCTTAGTTATGACTCCCCCACCCCCCAACATATGACTCAGATTAAGTGGTGTGACATATCATGGTGCTTCTGTTTTTCAAATACTTGTCAAGTACTTAGAGATTTTGACCCTTTAAGATGTCTTTATTGGTGATAAAAATACTTTGAGATGATACTTTCAATTTACGGACTCAAAGTACAGTAACTGCTCTTTATCCCATACACAGGTAGAAAATAAGTATTATAATTAATGTTCAATGCTTGCATAATAAATTATGGTTACTAAAATCTAACAAAATGTACTTAACACTAAAATAACCATTATAGTCTTAATCAGTCTATGATGATTCAGTTCTTTAGAATATGAATTATTAACCTTTTGGTTACTTGCAAAACTGTAGTGCCCTAGTGTGATTGTAGAGACTAAACATGGAATTATGACCAATCAGTAGACAAAACAAATGGAAGAACAGGAACAGCAATGAGCAAATGAATGGCTATTTAGATTATACAAATACATTTTTCTTGAGGAAATGAAATCATTGACTGAGAGTCAGAAAAGGGAAAGTTATGATAAAATGTTAAGTCTAGTTCTATTCACAATTTTATTGTGTTATAAAATCCCACCTTTTGATGTCCAGTGTACTGTGCTTCAAAAACAGACATGTCAGAGGTCAAAGTCATACCTGGGCCCATGTGGATTTCAAGTTAAAAGCCTTAGTCACAACCCAGTGAGCAAGCACAGGAATGCTTTCACCATCGGACTTAATTAGCTCTTCAGACATAATGAGTTGTATTTTATTTCCACATCCCACAAATCAAAATAAAATTATGATGAAGAAATACTAATTTGTTTATGGTAGTGTGTTGAGGGGAGACATGGCAGGGGATAGCATGAAGCAGTGGCATCTCAATTTTATGCATGTTCTCTTAAAATTTTTTTGAATTTTGAAGTAGAGCATGATAACTAAATTCATGGGAGCTGGCTAAGATTGGTCAGACAATTCGCAGGTGTGGGAAACATCTGAGTCAACCCCTTCCCATGGTGAGGGTGCCAAAGTGAGCACCTGGCTGTGCATAGGAATTGCTTTGTCTGCCAAAATCAT
This sequence comes from Plecotus auritus, assembly GCF_963455305.1. Classification (NCBI taxonomy): domain Eukaryota; kingdom Metazoa; phylum Chordata; class Mammalia; order Chiroptera; family Vespertilionidae; genus Plecotus; species Plecotus auritus. The sequence continues at coordinate 144,451,717 of NC_137783.1, read as the reverse complement.
TGCTGTGAAATGATTGGCAGAATAAACAGCAGTCTAAAGACTGAACACACTGAGCACTGAATGAAAAGAGGGCCCCAAGGATAAGAAATCCAAGGCTGGGAACTAAAAGGTTGAAGCAAATGCAGTTTAAATGCAGCCAGCAAAATAACTTCTTTTTATTATTGTTGGTAAGGATTTTTAGGTTTAAGATTGGAGAATCATTGATACTTTATTAAAACAACATTCTAAACCCTTGTGTATAATATTAGTGTAGGAAAAAAATTTAAAGATCATTTAGACTAAGTAGTCTGATGTTTGGACATTCCTACAGCCAGAACTAAACTATGCATGGGAGTACAGAGGTGAATATCCAGTGTGCACCTTCAGAGAACCCATAATGGTGATAAACCATTGGATTGCAGCACATTTATGATAAATTATAATAATAAATGTGTTACAGTCACATGCACATTCTCATATAAAGGGCAAATACAGGGATTAAAGGTAAATTAGAGAGGGTAGAATGCCAAGCAGGGCTTTGCAAAGGGGAATCCTATCTAATAAAAGAGTAATATGCAAATTGACCATCACTCTGCTATACCCACAAGCTACGCCCACCAGCCAATCAGGAGTGAGTATGCAAATTAACCTAACCAAGATGGCTGCAACATCGGAGCGAGCAGGAGGCTTGCATTTCCCCGGCAATGGAAGAAGCCAAACTTCCTGGCCTTCCCTGGCCTGCGCTCAAGGCTACAAAGTTTCAATTATAGAAGATAAATAAATCCCAGATACCAGGGGCCTCCACTTGGGTCGCCGGGGGGTGTGGCTGGCCTGAAAACAACCACAGGGCCCTCACCCAGGCTGCCCCACACACCAAGAGAACCCCCACCCTGATCTGGGATACCCTTCATGGCAAACCAGCCGGTCCCCACCTGTGCATCAGGCCTCTATCCTATCTAATCAAAGAGTAATATGCAAATTGACTGTCACTCCAACACACAAGATGGCTGCCCCCATGTGGACACAAGATGACTGCCACAAGATGGCCAGCAGGGGAGGGCAGTTGGGAGGAACTAGGCCTGCAAGGGAGGGGAGTTGTGGGCGATCAGACCAGCAGGGGAGGGCAGTTGGGAGGGACCAGGCCTGCAAGGGAGGGCAGTTGGGGGTGATCAGGACAGCAGGGGAGGGCAGTTTGGAGGGACCAGGCCCACAAGGGAGGGCAGTTGGGGGCAATCAAGACTGCAGGGGATGGCAGTTAGGGGTGACTAGGCTGGCAGAGGAGGGAAGTTAGGGGTGACCAGGCCTGCAGGGAAGGGCAGTTGGGGGGGACCCAGGCCTGCAGGAAAGGGAAGTTGAGGGGGACCAGGCCTGAAGGGGAGGGCAGTTAGGGGCAATCAGGCTGTCAGGGGAGCAGTTAGGCATCAATCAGGCTGGCAGGGGAGCGGTTAGGGGTGATCAGGCTGGCAGGCAGAAGCGGGTAGGGGCAATCAGGAAAAGAGGCAGGCGAGCAGTTGGGAGTCAGCAGTCCTGGATTGTGAGAGGTATGTCCGACTGCCCGTTTAAACAGGCAGTTGGACATCCCTCAAGGGGTCCCAGATTGGAGAGGGTGCAGGCTGGGCTGAGGGACACTCCCGCCCCCCCCCCCCCACACGAATTTGGTGCACCGGGCCTCTAGTATCATTTATAAAGAACAGAGAATTTTAGGTAGAAGGCAGGGGGGTATACTATAGCATGGCATATTCAGGCAACTATATGCAGATATTCCTTTTATGGGTATATCACCTGTACATAATTTTTTAAAGCTCTACCTTCCTTCTGGAAGTTTTTCTGATATGACCTGAATAGGGCCAAGTTTCTGGAATTTTCATTGTGTAGACATATTTAGACTACTCCCTAGTATTATAGTGTTCAGTCTACAAAATTACACTTAGTAGCTAAGGTAGATTGTATTATTTCTTTAAAATTCTTACTTGTTTCTACTATGGATGGTCTTTTTTCCCATGCAAGTAGTAAAGATGGTTACTGGCAGCTCCAGAAAAATATCATCTCATAGCAACTTGGAAGAAAGAGAATGCTTCTTCCTCCTGGATAGCCTCACATCTGTTCCCAGAAAGGAATATGCTTTGGGTCATTTTCCCACCTTTTGTAAGATTTACTAAACTGTGGAGGACAGGTAATATGATTGGAAGACCTAGAACACATTCCCATAAATGAGATTGCCAGGAGGAGGTGAGTACCTGTGTTTAGTGGTAAAAAGGATTGAAGCTGCAGCCAAATGAATGAAGGAGAGGTAGTTTTCTTAGACCAGTGGTCAGCAAACTCATTAGTAAGCAGAGCCAAATATCAACAGTACAACGATTGAAATTTCTTTTGAGAGCCCAATTTTTTTAAACTTAAATTTAAAAATTTAAAATCTAATGCCACTTCTTCAAAATAGACTCACCCAGGCCGTGGTATTTTGTGGAAGAGCCACACTCAAGGGGCCAAAGAGCCGCATGTGACTCGTGAGCCGCAGTTTGCCAACCACAAATGAAAATGGGCAGAAAACATGCTATACATGCAAATGGGTTCAGCTCCACTTATAGACAAAGGGAGATTCTCTTGATTCTGACCAAAGGAAATTCCATGGTTAATTAATATTAATCAGTAAGTATTTTATTTCTTGCTGAACGTGGTGTGGCATTGGATTATGTCTTATTGACCCTTGAGATAGCCTTAGAATTCATTTCTGTGTTGACTTTATACATCTCTACAATTTGATTGATTTTGGACTTTCGTATAAAAACCCATTTTGTATTAGGTTCTAAATAATAACAGGATACCAGAAAAACCTACAGTAACAGGTGTGGAAATAAATCATGTGTCATGACTAATAGACCTGTCATATAAGAAGCAATTCTACCCTAGACCAAGGAGTGAGGATATAGATAATATAACCAGGTAGGAAGTTGTTCTTCATAGTAGCCACAAGGAGTTGAGCTCCTCCTGAGGGTAATAATGTGAGCAGTGAGCAAGAGGCATAGCAGGAGTTGCTTAACAGCCACAACTTGAATAAGAATACCTATTCAGATAAAAACCTAGAGATATAAGAGTAGCCATGATAAAGTCAAGATGAAATCAGGGAAACCAGAATACACAGAAGAGAAGGAATTGAAAGGTCTGAAGAATATTGAGAAGACTCATGAAATTGCTCTTGAACATTCTGATTCATCTTTCAAAAGCTGCAACTCAGGGTTGTTGAGAGGCAGCTGACTCAGACATTGTCTTCCTTTTTATCCATTGGTCCGAGACAATATTTAGGTAGCATCTTCATCACTTAATCCCAGTTCAAACAATTTTTTTTCTATTCTTCAACTCCCTGAACTCCCAATATATATATAATTTTCTTGATGGATTTGATTCAATAGATTATGATTTTGGATGGTATACAAGGCCACATCCAATGCCCCACAGCCATTACCTTTTGGTACCTATTCATTGCTTAATCATTTTCCTTGTGAATTCTTACCAAGACCTCTGTTTCCAAGCTCCCAAAGAAGGAGCCAACTTGAGAAGCCAATATGGAGACACTTTTATTCAACATTAATTACCTATAATA